>NC_061098.1:21148647-21218647 GCF_015104395.2 Macrobrachium nipponense | reverse complement strand
TTCACCTTGAAATACAAGCGCAGGCAACATTGCTTTTTTCCCCCCCTCGTTTCCTTTTCTGTAATCACTTAGCTCGATACTCCCCTTTACTCCCATGACAATAAGCGTTTTACATCCCATCAACATCCATCAAAACAATTCTTCATATAACATCACTGCTTTCAGTATCAAGCAGTTTTTTTTTTCTGAGCACAAGCAGAGCCAAATCTATTGAATGTAATACCCTTTAGATCTGAAATCAACCACGACGCCCATATGACCCAAGCTGACACAGTTTCCGTGAATAAAGGAAGGCACTTCAGAAACAAAGCCAGCTATTTTGTGTCAAATGGCAGTTATTGTATCGTTCGGGGGACCTTATTATTCCATAAAGACCTATGGACAAATACAGGTAACCATCAACTGGACATCCAAACAAGAGAGCTCTGCAGGCATTACGAAACCCTTACAAATTGTGTAACAACACATGGCTTTGTCTGCCCCCCAGGCGTTTTACACCTAATTAACCTCAAACACATTCGTTGCATCACCAATTACCAGAGGTCACCACAAGTTTAATATAATTAATTAATTAACAAAGGTCATCTCGAAACTGAATCGAATCCGTGTCGCGAATATAAAATACACAGTCGCGTACCTGTAACTCGCTTTTACGTCCACGAAACAATCGCGATGCAGGATAAAAAAAATCTTCAGCAGAGAAAAGAATAAAACTGTCTCTTCATCACGCTGGAAAAAGAAATAAGTAAAATAAAAATATCCGTGTATTGTTGACAATAACAATGCGGTGCTCATGACAAATGCAAACGACAGTGACTCATTTCACCATCTCCCCCACCAGGCCCACTTCCCCCAAAAATAAGCAAGCACAAAAGCGCACGAATTGCTTGAATATAAAATCATATTTACATAAAGCCTTACCACCCTCCCTTTTTTTAGGGAAGGCAGTATTTGCACACAAACGATCAAATTTTACCCATTTTGCATTTAATAATATTTCAACAGACAAGTCTCCATTTCTAGTTCAGAATTAAAACTATCAATCAACAAAAGCTGTCAATCGCAGAAAGAAAACACGACTTTAAAAACCAGTGTTACGAACTCAAAAGGCATCAATGAAATGGAATGGAATACAAAAAATTTAGGCCAGAGGCCAAGCGCTTGGACCCATGAGGTCATTCAGCTCTGAAAATAAAATTGACAGTAAAAAGGCTTGAAAGGTGTAACAGGAGGGAAACCTCAAAGCACTTGCAAATGAAACAATTGTTAAGAGAGGGTGGAGAGTAAGATGGAAAACAGACAATAGCAACGGAGGCTAAGTAAAATGAATGATGGGGATTGCAGCTACGGGCCGAAAGGCCGCTGCAAAGGACCTTAATAATGCCTGAGGTGTATAGACAGCACTTCCCTTCCCCTACAGAGTAGAGCATCAAGGAAATCAAGATTAATAAAAAGAAATGTTGGGAAACATGAGACTTACACATAAGACATAATTATTAAGCCATGTAGTCCACAGGATTACCATCCATAACAGCATCAACAGCAACAGTAGAACGAAATTACAGGATTAATCAAACAAATGAAAAGATTTAATTAAAAACCAAAGGTAGGTCAAATGCACAGATCACCCCACCAAGAAGAAGAAGAAATAAAAAGGCTAACTATATTTTGGACTAAAAATTTCTACTGAAGAAATAGTAAGTTGTCTCAAATTCCAACGCAAAGACCGAAAGAAAATTACTCAAAATAATTTAAAACTAAAACGTCAAATATATGAAAAAGGATGGAAAAATGGGAGTGGATTGAGAATTCCGAAGCTTACTTATAAGCAGAGTTGAATGGAAGTCACCTGAAGCTTAGGGTTACTTCAATGCAAAAATATTAAAGTAAAAACCACATCACAAATAATTTTTTTTTTAAGAGAGAGAGAGAGAGAGAGAGAGAGAGAGAGAGAGAGCAGAACGGTCGCTAACAGGTACAAGCGCCTCAGTGGCGTGGTCGGTATGGTGTTGGCGTACCTAAAACCACGGTTGCCGCGAGTTCGATTCTCGGGCATTCCATTGAGGTGTGAGAGATGTGTATTTCTGGTGACAGAAATTCACTCTCGACGTGGTTCGGAGGTCGCGTAAATCGTGGATGAACTCTACATCCAGAACACCTTCACAATATTAACGGCTCCATAAAAATACAAAGCAGGCTCACCAGCATCACGTCAGACTCCAGGACCCCTGGATACCGTGGCCCTCGCTTTCCAGCACCTCTTCCAAATGACCAATCCATTTCATAACATCCTTTTACCAATGGCACCTTTTCACCACTTATAAGTCACTCCGCATTTCTCACCGATCCAATTCTTCTTACGCCACGAATAATACGTAAACTGTTCATCTCAGCAACTTTATACTTTTCCATTCCATTCAATTTCCACGTTTGACACTCCACTTCCATAAAGGAGAGATAGTTCAACAATCCTTGGCTTCGACAAACACCTAAAGCAGTAGTCCTCCTCCTCCTCCTCCTCCTCCTCCTCCTCCTCCTATCATTATTCTTATTTATCCATCATTAGTAGTAATCACCAATATCATGTAGCAAATTCATTAAGGAAACGCAAATAAAGTTGGTGGAACAAATTATATCTTGAGTGTTATGACGCACCAGATAACACGCACATTTTTCGAAGCGACATACATTCATCTAAAAGTCTTCTGAAAATTATACAATGGAATATACCGATCAGCGGTGATATTTCAAAGCCATACATATTTTTAATATGGTCCATTTTACACGATTCAATCCTCCTTTTCGTAAATCAATGCAAAAAATTAATAGAAAATTAAGCAATTTTTCTACAATGGGGTGTTTGAGGAAGGGTCCTTATTAAAAAATAAAATCCACAAAAATCTGATTGTGAAAAGGTATCTCGTCCATCAATTAAACGGAAGAAACGTGAAATATCAGTCGCTGTAGAACACACAGCTATCTTTTCCAATTTAATTCATTAACAAAGAACTTCAGTTGCCAAGATCTTAATCCAGAGGTTACGACATCCCCATAAGGTTCCTGTGATTTTCCCATCAATTAACATCACGCAAACGAGACGGCTCAAGTGCCTCTAATTGGCAGCTCTGCTGTTATTTCAGTGTGCAGGGAGGAGTCATGCTACTTCATGTCGAAACATTGCTGATAAGCTACAATTTTGCTTTACCCCTCCTAAACCTGTATCATTCTTATTTTCTTATGTATCTAATTGTCCACAAATCGCAAAACTTCAAAGTCAATTTACAATGAAAGCACTGTGATTCGAAAATGACTGGAGGCGCAATTAGCCCATACCTGTAACCATTCACCATATCCCAATAACCTCTTGCATGCGTGCATGCATGCATGCCCTTCTTCTCAGTTGATCCCTTTATGCTGCAGTTTCGAAAGCGGACAGAGTGAGGTCACTCCACCACAAACACCGAAAAGCCAATATAAATTAGCAAAAAATGTAAAAAATTAAAAACCAATTAGTAATCAAGTCATTAATACTGAGCATCTATTTTCTGATTGGGCACAATAAATCGATGAATTAATAAACGGGCAAAGATTTTCCAAATACTACATATTTATCGCTTTCTTACCTTATGAAGTCGGTTCCACTATACTTTATCCTTTGTGTATCAGGAAGGAGAGTTTTCTAAGCCTCACTTAATTGTGTCCCTCTTTCTGTGCTTTCTCGCCGAGCAAACACGTGTTAATACGCGAACCATGTAAGCCCTCCACCAAACAAGGAAGAAAAGGAGGAGGAGGAGGAGGAGGAGGTGGGGAGGAGGAGGTAGAGGAAAGAAAGTAGTGGAGAGCAGAGGGCGGAGGAGATGGAGGAGCAATGGATGTATAGGAGAGGTGGAGATGCAAGTGGAGGAGACGGAGGTCATCCGAGTCTTTTTGGCCTGATATCTTGTGCCTCTACACCACCCTATTACTACTACTACTACTACTACCTACTCTCCCCCACCAGTCGCAAAACAGAAACGACCCCATTAATGTGAAACTGTTCGTAATTGGGCTCGCCTGCTCCTGGAAATTGACAATTAGCGACAAAGAGGAGCCCCATTTTGGGGTTTTGTTTGATCTCAGGGGGGCTATGCGCTCTCTCCTGATAGGTTCCGCCGGGGGGTTATCTAGGTACGCGGAGGGGGGAGGGTTGCATGATTGCTCTTCGTTAGCCTCTTAACCTCACGGATGGATCTGTCTCTCTCTATTCATATAATCGCAATCGTTGAGCAAATTCTAATACTTTGTAGCCAGTCTCATACTTTGCGATCATTCTAAGACACAGACGCATATATATATATATATATATATATATATATATATATATATAAATATAATATATATATATATATATATATATATATATATATATATATATAATGTACATACCCATATATAATATAGATACAATATATATGATTATATATATCATACTATATATAAATAGAAAATATATACATACCATAAGAACGTACATATATATGTATCTCTCTCTCTCTCTCTCTCTCTCTCTCTCTCTCTCTCTCTCTCTCTCATCACTTTAGTTTTAAAGTCTAAGGACATATTTCGGTGGGACTTTCTTTCCACCCTGATCACTACTTGATAAAGGTGTGTGTGTATTATACTGGCTGGCTATATATTTACATTCTATTTCAACTGTTGTTTATTTCAATGTAAAAGGGTCGATTGATATAACTGCCTTTTACTTCAACAACAGGTTACGTAAGTTGTATGTTCCCCTTCGACCTTAAACTGTGAGCGTTTGTCTATTTCCTTTTTGCTTTAAAGGGAGCATGGGGTGGTTGTCATCTACGTCTACTCTTTCTACAAAACATTATAAGCTTCATTTGCATAGTTAGTTGGAATTCTCAGCTCACCACCATCACTAGACGAATCGCAAAGTGAGTTGCAAGTGGTGTAAAACCTGGTCTGTTTTGGGAAGGGCATTTTATTCTTTCCGGTAAGGCCTGCTCTTTCTACTGATATATATATATATATATATATATAATATATATATATATTATATATATGGTATATTTCTATGTATGTATATGTATGTATTGTATGATATATATATATTCTATATATTTTTTTTATTTCTCTCTTCATGACTAAATTCTTGCTTATTTAGAATTTTTCGCTCAGAAATAAAAAAGTCCGATAACTATAAACTGGATCAGATCTATATTCAATTTTCGATTAGATGAACATTGAAATAGGGGCAATATTGGTCCCTTATATAGCGGTTAGTGTCTTGACATGCCACTCAGATGTCATGAGTTCGCGTCGCCCACAGGGTAATGAAAAATCACTGGTTCTGTATCATAATCAGTTCTTACTGCAGTGTGGGGTCTGCGGAGGGAGGTTGAAATCAACATATTCTTTGGAAGCTTCAATTACTAGTCAATGACCCTGTGAACTTTTTCCATATGAATAGGCTTCAATTACTGAATAAAGAAATACATCTGTTCTCTATTCATATTACTCTCAAGCAGCACACGCACTTCTGTCTCCCCTACCATCCTGATCACCTACCTACCACGCCCCCACTTGGAGCAGACAAACAGGTTTGCATGAGGAGGGTGGATGTGTCATGTCTCCCCGATCATCCCGATCACCTACCTAGCCGGCTTCCCACCCGGGGCGGCCAAACCTGTTTGCATGGGGTGGGTGGCTGTGCCATGTCTCCCCAAATGTCACCAGGGGGAGGGCAAACAAGATCCACTCGGATTTCGTTATTATAGATTACTCTAAAAAATTTTGTGTACATCACGATTCTTTTCCTATCTGCGCAGTACTGATACCAAATTTCACAACAAAAACGGTGTTCATCAAAGTTCTGTATGCGTATTCTATGTCAGGCTTCCCTTCAAAAATATCTAATAGATACATATGAAGAGGGCATGTATTACGCGAATAAAAAAAAATGAAAAACAAAGGTAAAGCAACCATAAAAAATGGGGAATTATATAAAAAAAAAGAAACGCGAATATAATTGGCAAATTAAAAAAAAAAATAAATGTGAAGGATATATGAAGAGCGAAAGTAAAAATGACATGAAAAAGGACAGGTAGAAAATAAAAGGCATAAAGAAAACAAAGAGTGATAAGAAGAAAAAGACTCAGTAGGAAAATAGAATGTGTAAAAAGGACGACAGGCACTGAAGAGGACGTAAAAATAAAATGAATGGCGAACTTAAAAACGGATATGAAACAGAACATAAAGCCACAAAAGCGAACGGAAGAGCAATTCGCGAAAAGTGTAAAAAGTGATCCTTTGTTGATGGAGGCAAACTCCGAAGCGATTCTGGTCTGAAACGGAAATAATGACCACGAGACGAGTGGGAGACCGGCGGGGATGGGGCAGGGGGTGGGGGGGGGGGGGGGCTGTTACAATAACTAGAAACGTAATAAATCTCCTGGGAGGGACTGAAACAGAAACTCAAAGGTCAAACGTCACTGCTGAGCAAAACGAAAGACAAAAATAAAAAACGAAAAAAATACATGGGAGTGGATTAGGAGATATCCCCTGTAGTAAGTCATGCATGTTAGGGGTGGCGGGGGTGGGGTGGATGATCAACCGACAGCATAAAAATGAGGTTTTTGCAACAAAGAGATAAGATCTGCATTAAGAGACAACGCTCAAAGCATGAACGACGATAATGATGATAACAGAGTCATTATATTCGTGCATGGTTGAATATCAGGTGCATGATACAGAACCATGAATACTCACAACGGACATTTCATTAATAAGTGAGACTTCCCAATCTAATAATAGTGGTGACCTTGGAACTGAACTATTTTCGAAATATTTAAATTAAAATTAATATGTATTATTTCAGAATGTAAAAATAACATCAACGCATAGCAAGGATTGGCTAAGCTTGTTGAGATGTTCTGAGCAAAAGATGTATGAATAATATACTCATCTTGAAACTGACTGAAGGGTACACGACTTAGGTCCTGTGAGTACTTCACAGCATCAAGTTCCTGACCAGTGCCTAACATCCGCGACATTAGAAATTTACTCAATATCTGCATTACCTAAAAGTCCTAAACCGACGCTTGTATCGAATCCAGGTAAAAAAAAAAAAAGTCATAGGAAATAAAATAACATTAATCTCTTCTAGATAGTGCCCCCCCCCCCCCCCCACCAGGGTTTTAACCCGATATCCCCCTTTGAGTCGTGTTTAATACAAGCCCCTTGGGGACTACCGTAAAAACATCAACAAAAGACTCTAAATACCATAAGGATATTGACCTCCAAGAAATATTAGTTCTAGATAACGACCACCGAAAGCCCCTTGGGTGTCACTATCTACAAAAGATCCTACATATTTTTTGTTTTATCATTTTAACTGCCACCATAAATTAATTCGTTTTCCCAGCCAAATTTGTAACTTTTTGTTTTTACTTTTTTTTAATCCTGTGACTTTACTGCCGGCCACCCTTGTATCATCCCAGTATTACACTGGTCACGAAAAACCTCTCTTTTAAAATTGACCTGCCTTAATAATCTCATACATTTAAACTGCTCACCGTATGTATGAAAATATAAGTACACCTATTTCTGTAGTAACATCACACATCTGACCTGATCTTCATGCATGAAATGACCAATCTGAATCACTTGCATTCAGAAACCTCTCAAACCAGTCTTAGATTTTGAAATCGCCAATAAAGGCACCTGTAGAAACAGACCTATTAATCGAATACATCACGCACTAAATCTATGCAACGCCAATCACATAAACATTATACTTTTATATAAATCCTGGTAGAATACTGGTGTGAACAACATCACATATTATATACCATAGTCTGAAACAGTGAGACAAAACAAACGTAACGCAACAAAGGACAGAAATCTGAAACCGTCTCAAGTAAAACAGAGGAAGAAAAGATACTTCAACAGGCAAACATGGCAGGAAAACTTACATGAACACGACCACAAATCTTTAAATGGCCCCAGTTTATGCTGTCCAACTCAAATATGGTCAGAGAGTGCAGTGTGTTTGACCTGTGAACCAGAGGTGCAGATGTGGCACGATCCTCTCCCACCCCCCACCCCAACCCCTGGGGCCTATGGGGGAGGGTTGGGACTACCGACACGTGACTACACAATGGGAAGAAAACAGGACAAATAAAACGGACAAAGAAACAGCAGCGCCAACTAAACGAAAGAAAAAAAAATGGGGCGTAAAAGAGACCATGATGAAAAAAACGTGAAAAACGGTAAAATAGCTGACGGAAAATTACATTATCGTTTAGTCCAAGGGAAGGTATAATGAAGGTAAAAGAATTTCAATTCATCTTTAAATGCCACTTTTTTTTTTCTTTTTTGCAGCGCCCATTATTCCGACTGATGATTCAAAAGAAGCGTTTATTTTCCTCTTCTCTCTCTCTCTCTCTCTCTCTCTCTCTCTCTCTCTCTCTCTTTCAGAAGGTATGGACTTTTGGATAGATTAAAAAACCCTTTATTTCAAAAACTTTCCGACCCTGGGGGAAATGGGAATTACGGGAAAGGAAAATAGGAACACCCTTCCAGCTAAGCAATTCTGATATTTCATTAATGATTTTCTAAGTCCCTCGGATTTGAAAACGTAATTTATCTTTAAAGGGACAATTTGAAGGTATCATATAGAGGCAAAGAAAAATATTTTCGGATCTTAACCCGAGGTATGTAGCCACCTTTCAGACGTGTATACAACAAGCCCCTTGGGGATTGCCGTAAAAACATAAAAAAACTGTAAATATCATAAAGAATATGCCCCCCTCCCCACACACACAGAAATATTAGTCCAGAACGATCCCCGAAAACCCTTGGGGTCACTTTCTAGAAAAACTCCAAATTTTCTATACACTTGGGGGTCACTTTCTAGGAGATCCAAAATTTATATACCCTTGGAGGTCACTTTCTGGGAAAGGTCCAAAATTTCTGGGAAAGGTTCAAAATTTAAATACCCTAGGAGGTCACTTTCTGGGAAAGGTTCAAAATTTAAATACCCTAGGAGGTCTATATCCTTGGTGGTTACTTTTTGCGAAAGATCCAAAATTTCTATACCCTTGGAGGTCACTTTCTAGGACAGATCCAAAATTTCTATACCCTTGGAGGTCACTTTCTGGGAAAGATCCAAAATTTCTATATCCTTGGTGGTTACTTTTTGCGAAAGATCGAAAATTTCTATACCTTGGAGTTTTCCTTTCTGGAAAGAATCGAAAATTTCTATACCCTTGGAGGTCACTTTCTGGGAAAGATCGAAAATTTCTATACCCTTGGAGGTCACTTTCTGGGAAAGATCGAAAATTTCTATACCCTTGGAGGTCACTTTCTAGGACAGATACAAAATTTCTATACCCTTGGAGGTCACTTTCTGGGAAAGATCCAAAATTTCTATACCCTTGGTGGTTACTTTCTGGGACAGATCCAAAATTTCTATACCCTTGGAGACCACTTCTAGGGCAGATCCAAAATTTCTATACTCTTGGGGGTCACTTTCTGGGAAAGATCCAAAATTTCTATACCCTTGGAGACCACTTTCTAGGGCAGATCCAAAATTTCTATACTGGGGGTCATTGGGAAGGTCACTTTCTATAGCCTGGGGGGCATTCACTTTCGGAAGGTCCATTTCTATACCCTTGGGGGTCACTTTCTGGGAAAGATCCAAAATGTCTTTATAAAGATCAATAAAAATCAGTTCAACTAGGACACTCCATTAGCAGCCAGCACACGCTGCCAATGCAATTTGTAAAAAGGAACCGATATCTGATACTGAGGGAAGCTATACTCCCTGAACAAAACCCTGAATTATAGAGACTGGGTCCTAACAACCAGCTCATGGCCTATTCCACTTGCGTTAAGATATAAATCACCTTCCATTATATGTCCCCCTCACCTTCATAAGTATTCAATACCAGCCAATACACCTTCCGTCACAATGAAAGCTGCTTTTAACTTTTCATAAAAGTGTCATGAGGAGAATGGCCATTGCCGCAGGTCTTTAGTAATGATTAAATCATTTTAACCTTTCTTTCTCAATATTCCGTTTGATTATCATTCTTTTCTTATTTACCTCCAGCGATTAGAATTCTCCTAATGCCTGTCATGTCAGATTTTAAGTGTCATATATAATTACATGAATAAATCTATACATGATCCAAATACATTTATATATATTTATATATATATATATATATATATATATATATATATGCACACATATAGGTGTATAATATATATATATATATATATATATATATATATATATGTGTGTGTGTGTGTGTGTATGTGTACACATATATATAATATATATACCTGTGTATTTATGTTTGCGTACGATTTGTTTAAATCTAGAAAAAATCTGTTTAGTTAAAGCTTTTCTTTATTTAGTGTAGATCACTAACGCTAAGGTACTGCTGCCAATATTCCATATTCATCGTAAAATAGTTTTTCGCAAAATTTGACTGTTATTTCCTCTTCATCTACTTAAGAACGACAGAGAAAAATTTTGCATAAAGAAACATCACCAAAGAATTTTTTTTTTTTGGGGTTGGGGGGGTGGGGTTGGGTGGGGTGGGCCTGAATGATATAACTGCACTGAAGTGCGAGAAATACACAAATGAATGAATGGTAAAGTAAAACAATAAATTGGTGGTCTTTGAGGTGTTCAAAGCGTCTGTGAGCATGTGGTAGTTTCACGCACAGGGCCTTCATCCTCGTTTCAACCTGATGAAGATGAATGTGAGGGTGACTGCCGTCATTCTACCATAAAGCTCATCTTTTTAACTAATTTTTAATAATAAAAAAACATGACCCTGATATCCATTCAAGCCCTTTCAAAGCACATGAAAAAATGGGGTGAAAAATATTGCTGACTGGGCCGATGTAAAGATTATGATCAGCTGAGCAGGCGGCAATAAGAAGAAGAAGAAAAGACGAAAAAGATGAAGAAGAAATAGTGGAAGGGAGAGGGAGAGGCACGATAAAGACTTAATGGAATTCCCATCTACGGTGAAGCTAAACCGGTCCCTTAAAGATAACACAGAATATTCCATATTTATAAAGTAAAGGGGGACGAAAGACTGATACACAACGATTAACCAACAGTCATAACTCTCGACCTCTTCCTTACGAAAGTCGCCGAGACTCGGGATGTCTGAGGTACGTTTAGATAAGAACGCTACCAAAATTCCTAACGAAAATGCCTCAACAAGTTACGGCTAAGTGACTAGATGATGTTGGCAATAATAATAAGAATATCATTAATAGTTTTATTCAGAAAATGTACCACAGAATCCACCGAGTTTCTACGTAGTTTTTATTCACAAGCAGACATTTCGAAGACGCTTATACTGTGTACATCAGTCATATTATGCAATTCATACAAGGAAAAAAAAGAGCACTGCAAAAATGTACACAATCAAATACAAAACTCGGGATTATCATATCAAAAAGAAATAATTCACAGCTCATTTTGTTCTCGTAAAAGAATTTCAGTGCTTTTAACTACTTTGTAAAAATTAAATGCTGAGCATTTTACGATCATAGGAGTTACAGTACTTCATCATTTCCACACACAAGTGTATATCTATGTATTTATGTATGCATAAAAAATCTCAACCCTTTCTCCACGAACGTTATTTCACCTCTTTGTGCTTTACTCTATTTACTTCTATTTTTCTTCAGATTTAATTTGAGTGCCATCTGTGTATACATACATGATGCATTCTATTAAGCAAACTTATAATCTTGCGGCGTTTCACGACATCATCTGCATATTTGAAGTTCGTCAGCTTTCTATTGTTACTCAGGTCTAAACTTCCTCTTCTATCTATCAATTATGGTAAACAGGTAAAGTGAAATAAAATTCCCTTGCACCACACTACTATTTACTCAAAAATTCGCATGACAATAACCCTTTAACATTAACTTGTGCCCACTTCGTTCATGCATAATTTCAATCAGCCCAGCTTGTCCGCTGTGAAATGCGTTGTCATAAATGACACAATTTACCGGAAGGGGAATTTTTGCATTGTATACTCTACAGCACAGCAAGTCTTAACACACATTTTAATCTTTGCAACCTCTGCCTTATTGAAAAGCAGGCTGAATCTTTTCAAATATTTAGAAAAAAAGATATACAGCACAAGTTCTCTTGAGGTTAAATTTACTCATAAAATGTACACTACGATCTGCATTACAATACGGAACAAGTATCTTCGTATGACAATGATGCCATCTCCGAGAGATTTTGTAGATCCAAGGATTAAGCTTTGTGAATAGTAAGAATCAGGTGGCAGGATAGAGTTAGCAATGATTCCATTAAGGAAATTACGGAAGTTCCTTAGAATTAACTGCGATGATGATGAAAAGAGAGAATGTGAAGTTTTGAACACACCGTTCACACAACCGCTGAGAGAACAATACATGGCAGCATTAGCTGGGCTTCTGTGATGGACAGAAAGACTTGGCAGACCCTGGCCTACTTGGATGACTACAAAAACGGAGGATGGAAACGAGATGAGTTTTGCAGAATATAAAGCACAGAGAAGTATTAGGAAAGACGCGTACCCCTTCCTATCCTGACCAGGAATTGAACCTACCATATCTGCATCACGATAGCCGGGTTTTATGGTCATTGTTACCCTACTCCTAAACCCAACTGACAGTTTCGAGTCTCGGACAGGTAACAAGACAGTATATAATCATCATTGGGTGTAAATTGTTCTCGAGGTAACTGAATTCGATATGAAATGGTTGTCTGTGGTTTATACAAACGCATAGACACACATAATATATTATATAATAATATATATATATATATATATATATATCTATATATATATAATATAATTATATATATATATATATATATATATATATATAGAGAGAGAGAGAGAGAGAGAGAGAGAGAGAGAGATTCTAAATCATTCATAACCAGTGCACAAACTTTATCAAATCTGAAACAATATGCTTTCAATGAAGCTGATTTCAAAAATAACCCTAGGCACAGAACAAAACCAAGAGCAACGAAGCGTTAACCCACACCCTTGGATGAATTATGAGGTGTACTCGCAAAATGAAATAATACTCCAGATTCTCCACGAAATCTATTCATGATGAGAAAACTCGAATGAAAACAGTGAGGCCTCCTCACCAGAAATATCACTATCCATATCATAACCGAAGGGTCCTCATTTTCGCCCATACGCTAACAATAAACGGTATCACTATCGGGTAATATCGGCATATTCTATACGACGGCCTATTCGAAACCGTTCAGATTTTCTTCTGGGGGACCCTAGATGCCAACGGCCATAGGAGTGAAAATAGGGAGGCGGCCTATATCTATCTGCTACATACGGGAGGGTGGGGGAGGGGGGAGGTTGTAATATTGCTTAAAGAGGCCTCTGTAAAGGGGCTGCGGGAGGAGGAGATTGCTGCTATAAATTGCAACTCGGTGTCTCGTTCACTCAACTGAATTAAACGCCTTCGCGGAGCCGCCATAATACTACCCTGTCGGGATAGGCTCCTTTTATATAATAAAATCGGACAAAGGGAAGCTCTACGAGTTACTCACCCAGATACTCTTCGTACGCCTTTAATATATATATATATATATATATATAATTATATATATATAATATATATATATATATATATATATATTACAAGAAATCTTTCGGACACATACAGTCGTACGGTTTACAAGTCAACGAGGTGGTTGGTGGAACATACATCCTGCCTATGTGAACTCTCGAGAGAGACTGAGAGTTTCCAGCACTGTGATTGGCTTATCAACAGCCAATCAGGAGCGTCGTAAGGGAAGGGCCTAGACATCAGATGCACGGTTGATGTGAATCTACTATAGCAATGTTACCGACCGACAAATGGGTCAACTGATGGACATAAGGCCAGGATCCAACCGCTGATCTTGCAAATACTAGCCCAGTGCTCTACCGCTGCGGTACAGCGCTCAATATAGCGAGCTGAGATTTAATTTAACAGATGGGTATCCATTCTACACTTGTGCATATGCAATGCTTATTAAGAATATAACTTCCATTACAAAATCTGTAAACAGACGATAAAGGAGGTGACTGTTCTAACCTTCTTTTATTCATCAGGTGTAATTATTTTTTCCAACCTACTGTACGTTCCATTTGTGCTGTCAACAGAGTATATATATATATATATATATATATATATATATATTATATATATATATATATATATATATATATATATATATATAGTATGTATATATCACTTCCAATTTCTGTCACTATGTATCAGCCATCTTGAAGACGTCTTAGAAGAACTAAAGGCCGAAACCAGTTTCTATTAAAATCGCGATAGCTTTGGGGTTTAACTTGCCTCTGCGAGTAACATGCGTACGACCATGTGTTTGTGCACGCCCGCACCCGCTTACGTCAACAGAGAGAGGCCTTCTGGATCTTAAAGAAAACATACCCATACCGTTTCTCCCCTCGCCCGGCGAGAAGATCGAACGCAGAATAATTGTAGACCGCGAACCGAGAGTAGTAACCATTCTAACAACACGAGAGAGAGAGAGAGAGAGAGAGAGAGAGAGAGAGAGAGAGAGAGACATGACTCCTTGGCAAAATATGCGAATAGAATATTTGACATCATTCCAGCAACAAAAGCACTGACGTAAGTCACTTCAGACATCATCAAGCACACCGCCACAATACTCACTTAATCAGCTCAATAATGATATCAAATTTCCACCCAATTGCAAAGGATACAAATGTAAATGATAAAGTTCTTCCATTCTTATTCATATCACCATCTACTTACTTTGTCATTAGTTGCTTTTTAAAATATTCCTTCGACAATTCAAACAACTCCCTAAGGAATACGTTCAAGCAACGTCAATATTTGCAAAAAAGCAAAAAATAATCAAGAGGGGACTGATATATCGCAATAATCCCATCAGGCGTCATTCGGCAAGACGTTTTCAGCCAGCTAGAGGGACCTAACTGAACTCGCCGCCCGCTGCCGCATAATATTACATCGGCGCCAGTTGAATACACAGACTTCCATTTTCTCACTTGATACGATAAGTATCGCGGCTGCTAAATCGCAGAAGATCGTGGTCACCGTCACTTTTCAACTGGAGTCAAGAGGCGATAGATAATACGCCTCACAGACAGGCGAACAAGTCACGACGTCGCTGCTGCTGCTGCAGCCTTGTTACAAAAGACACCGGAGAATTCGCAGCGTCACTACGTTGCTGTTTAATGGACGACCTTAATTACTGTATTAATATTCCTAATACTCTTCATTTTAGTCTGGCACTGAATTCCATGACTCCAAAAGATTGATGAGCACGTGCGCTAATTAAAGACCGCTCTCTTGCACAGTGTGGTCATCCTGGACAGTTCTTTATGAATTCCATTACCGTTTCTATATTTACTAGACCTTGTATTTCATTATTCCAGCCTGGCACGGAAGACAACCACTTCACCAGACTTTCTTGCCAGGTGCTAAGAGTATCCCGTGCAATCGCTTAATAAGACCAGCTCTGGTCTAAATTAGAATGACATATTAGCCCAACAATGGCCTGTCATTCGCACCAGGATATATCGACATGACGATACTCAACAGCAACTTAATCGCATTCCGCGTCTGTAATAAGACTCCAGGTTGGCTCTATAATTCTATACTTTTCTAGATCACACGAGCAAAGGTAAGTATACATTTACGTGTGATTAGGCATGTCTAAACGCTGGATAACTTCATTTAAAAAGCCGTGTATTCTAATACACTACCGCGGAAATATACACACTGGCCAAATAACCTTCCGTACCAACAAGAGCAAATAAACATCATTTTTGTTAAGAAATGGATACAATGGTACAGACATACAAGCACAATTCAGAGCAAACAAAGACGCCTCCTAACATCGCTTAACTAGTGAAGATATGACTTAACGAGAGCAACCTCATCAATTAGCAAATAAGAGCGATTTTCGCAAAGGTAATCATTTTCAGTATACTAACAAATAACAGCCTTTGACAATCTGAACTGCTCTCGTCATATCTGGTTTTGAGGGGTAAAAAGAGAGAGAGAGAGAGAGAGAGAGGAGAGAGAGAGAGAGAGAGAGAGAGATGAGAGAGAGAGCGAGACGAGAGATAGGGAGAGAGAGAGAGAGAGGAGAGAAGAGAGGGGGGGGGCAAAGTTTCTTCGGCGCAATCGAGTGTCCTGTATAGCGTATAATCACGGCCACCGAAAATAAATACATTTTTCGGTGGTCTCAGTATATTGGTTTATGAGCACAAGATACTTTCTGCCAGGGCCCGGCTGTGACTTGCCCTATAGCGTTGCCAGACGCACGATCATGACTAACTTCAACCTTTAAAAAAATTTGGTGTGTTTCACGATTGGAGGGAGGATGATCAACATACCAAATTGCAGCCTCCTAGCTCCGGTGGTTTTTAAGATCTGAGGGCGGACAGAAAAAGTGCGGACGGAATGACAAAGCCAACTCAACAGTCTTCTTTTATAGGAAACTAAAAAACAGAACACAAGTACAAATCGCAAGAACGCACACATATACGCAGGAATATAAAAGTCAACATGCGCATCATTCAACAATTAAATTACTTAAAACCGCCAAATTGGAATATATGCACACATACTATATACGCACACAAAATGGTACGCATGCTAGAGGAAATTATGATGGGAAATCAAGGGAATGTGGTCTCACTTGGGCAATTTCATACAAAATAAAAGTATATGAATGAATAACGAGAACAAAAATTATCTTCTCTTTTGAGTACTCGAATTGAGATTTTAGGGAATGAAGATGACCAAGAAGAAGAAACATTTGGTCAGTTAAACAAGACTATTGTGCAGCCTTCACTGCCCGAACAATTCGCTGAACGCAGGAACACTTGAGTGATCAGCTGGTATGAGAACATTTGAAAAGTGATTAAGCAGGAATGTTAAATTATATATCGACGATGTCGTGGAAGGTTAAAAGTCTCAACAATTTTATGAGCAAATTTAAAGCACGGGATTATTTTAACTTAACCTTATATAGGGAAAAAGTCAAACAATAATTATTAGATGATGTGGAGAAGCATACAAATAAGGCACTCGGATTCTTTCCATGCATGTTTGCTCTGACGCACGAGCAGCAGGATTCACTGGGGCTGAAGAGTGCTGAAGGAATTTACTAAACCAACAACGAAGTCAATGCAAAGACAATGGATGCTGTGGTCTGTAAAAGGCACAGAGCTTTTTGCATGGAAAAATTCTCAAGAGCCACAGGGAAATTTTTTTTTTTTTTTTTTTTTTTGTGCATTGTAAAATCTTGCGATGGTGAAAGTTCACTGAATTGGAGGTAAGAAACATTCAAGATGGAGTCATTTATAATCTGCATCTAAATACATATATAGTTTCCATAAGCAATACAAACTATTTAACAAATAAAACTTGATGTTGTACGAAAGAAAGTTAGTCTGTGGAGAACCTGTGAAGATCTAAAATCCGCAGACTTCTGTTATGATAGAACGTGGTTTATTGTTAAGAGTCATACAGAGTATAAACAACACAAAAAAACAACACTGAAACAAAGCTTCAAGAGAAGGATAAGAGAAAATGAGTCAGGGAGGAAACGGAGAGAACAGAGCAAGCGGGAAAGATCAAAATATACGAAGAATTAGTTCATGACATCTAAAGGCCCATATCCAAGTAAGACAACATGTAGCGAGAGAGAAAATACAAGCGACTAAAACGTAAAAATGCTAAAATGATTCAGGCATGTTTTCGTAAGAGAAAATATAAAAATCATTTAGGACCAAAGAGTAGGCCTATTCGAACAGAAATCATGAACCCCGGGAAAAAAAATGGTATCAAACAACAAATGAACTGCAATCTTCACATACGAGACAAAGATTCTGGAATCGGCTTTCAAATGAGGTTTTACTTGAAAAATTTGAAACGTGAAGGGGTCTGAATAACTAAGAAATAAAAACTGATAATGCGAAAGGGAAGACAATGGAGTAATGATAGAGGTGAAGGGAAGAGAGTCCAAGAGCTTTCGCACCACAAGGACATCATGCTTGTGTAACTATGTAAGCATCTATGAGAGATGTAATGAGCTAATTCCTCGTGAATGTTGATTTTTTCTCACTTGCTCCGTTCTCTCCTTTTCCTCCTTGAACCATTTTTTCTGACCCCTCTCTTCTCATTTTTTCTGACCCCTCTCTTCTCATTTTTTTTCTGACCCCTCTCTTCTCATTTTTTTCTGACCCCTCTCTTCTCATTTTTTGTGACCCCTCTCTTCTCATTTTTGTTCTGATCCCTCTCATCTCATTTTTTTCTGATCCCTCTCTTCTCATTTTTTTTCTGACCCCTCTCCTCATTTGTTTTGATCCCTCTCTTCTCATTTTTTTCTGACCCCTCTCTTCTCATTTTTTTCTGACCCCTCTCTTCTAATTTTTTTCTGACCCCTCTCTTGTCTTAATTTTTTTCTGACCCCTCTCTTGTCTTAATTTTTTTCTGACCCCTCTCTTCTCATTTTATTCTGGTCCCTCTCTTCTCATTTTTTCTGATCCCTCTCTTCTCATTTTTTTCTGACCCCTCTCTTCTCATTTTTTTCTGATCCCTCTCTTGAAACTGTTACAGGGTAACTTCTGTTTTATTTTCATGAATTCTTTTGTTTGTTTATGCTTAGTCAGCGCGCCTCTTAACGATAGTCCACGTACCATCATAACAGATGTCTGTGGATCTGACATCGTCACAGGTTCTCCCCCAAGCTAACTTTCTTTCTCATGCCATCTAGGTTTGTTGTTAAACGGTTTACGAATCTCGAGCAGTGCAGCATTGGCTTCATTTCTCACACGAGTTAGCAAGGGCATGAATTTTTCTTCGCTTCCTCCTTCAACGAAGACTTTGCGGTGCAAAGCATGACCGGCACATCGATCTCTCCGTTAACGACAATGAGCTCTTAGGAAAAACAGCTTTTCCATCATACTTAACAAAGAATGGTAACGAATTTCAACACCTTGGCCCCGCGTGACGCCTCCACTTAACCATAATGGCACCCAAGATTGGGTGACGGAGGAGTATAGGTGTACGGCAGAGGAAAATAACAAAGGAATGAGAGAAGAGAGAGAGAGAGAGAGAGAGAGAGAGAGAGAGAGAGAGAGAGAGAAATAATGGCGCGATCGATAGATACAATGCAAGAGCAGAATTTGTTACCAGCTTAGGTACGGTAAACACTGCACGTAATACCTTAACGCATATTCATACCGGCTCTGCCACGACCATACAAAATCCGCTGCATCAATCAACGTGATAAGATTCATCGGTTGATGCAAGGCCTCCTATTTTCCATGGCAGTCGGATATGAAGGTAACCATCACTCATAA
Organism: Macrobrachium nipponense; assembly: GCF_015104395.2. Classification (NCBI taxonomy): domain Eukaryota; kingdom Metazoa; phylum Arthropoda; class Malacostraca; order Decapoda; family Palaemonidae; genus Macrobrachium; species Macrobrachium nipponense. The sequence goes on along the minus strand of NC_061098.1, from coordinate 21,199,202 downwards.
ATAATCATCTACGATACGCAGATGCTCAGGCGCAGGGGGTAGGCACCCTCTCTCTCTCTCTATCGCACTTTCTGTCTTTATTTCTCCATCTCATTACTGGGGTGAGGTAACTGTTCCCCAGGGAGCCGGCTTTTGCATAATACATGCGCAATGTAATTGCGAGTAATATGGCGTGAAACACGAATTTCCCCTTTTTTTCCATATGCAAATATTTCGACAGTTTTCCCAGGGTGCTGGTGTCATTGCCGATATAGACTTGTTCGCTCACATTAAATACCAGAATGTGTTTCGCTACGTCGGATAAATGCATAATAATACGAATGTCTGGATTAAGGGCGCATCCACTTGTTAACAGCCTTTAACGTCTCTAGATTTCCTATTGGTAAACAATTCTGTGGAAAAATAGAATAAATTCATTACCAAACAATTTGGGCATTTAGGCTAAATATGATATTAATTAAAAAAAAATCAATGTGGAATAAAACACAAAATAAAATTGCTCACAATCATTCTCAGCCTTTTAAATAAATAATGATAATCTGAGAAAGGTAAACCCAATATAACACTGAGCTCTGAAAATGGTTGATATGAAAAATGCAAACCAAACGCAAAGATAAAAGAAGAATTTGACAGAAAAAAATATTTTTAACTGCTGCTACAATCGAAAGCAATAAGGGTTCAGAATTATATTTGATCATATCCTAATAAAGAGAGCAGCAGCTATTTATTCAGCTATACTTTTGCCACGGCACAAGGGCGTGGGTTAACGAGCTTAAATAAATATCTTTGAGAACCAGACAAACACTGAATGAAGAACCATGACTGACTTAGGCAGAAGAACGGAACGTAACACTGCTTACAAGCAACTTAAAAAAGAAGAAGAAGAAAAAAAAAACGAATCATTTACGCCAAGCGCTCAAGGTGTTTAATTAGGCATGCGCCTGGCTGCCTGCATGAGACAAGAGAATCCCTTTTTCATTTATATAGATTACCTAAGCCGCGTCCTTCATGGGGCCGACTGAGAATAATGGTTTCGGATCATAATAAACCCTCCCACCCACCCCCATACACCTACACCCCCACACACCCACTTTTTCCCAGCATTTCAGAAAATGGGGAAATAGCATGAGTGTGAAACGCGCTATCATCTCACGTCCAATCGTTTTTTACGCCTCCGTCAAGGCATCTAAGAGAGAGAGAGAGAGAGAGAGAGAGAGAGAGAGAGAGAGAGTAAAAAACACAAGAGATCTGTATTATTCATCACATAACACAGACACTATCACCATCTGTTACAATAGCACCCACTGCTATGGGAGTAAAACACTCTCCTGAAACTAAAACATTCTGCTGACAAAAGGAAAAATGAAACAATTAAATAATTTAATAATGATAACAACATTATGATATATAATATATGTACCAAAAGCAGCAACAAAAATGACAGAGGCAACTGTCTACAGCAAAGTAACAATTTATCAACAACACATTTTTCACACAAGAAGCGACTATCGAGTGTATCGGTACAAACAAAACATGGGTTTCTTCATAAATCCAAATCCAAAACCATAAATGTAAACAAAGACCTAACTATTGAAATTCAAGTTACAAAACTGAATTCAATAAGAAGACATAAAGTGGCGTCCATACTCTCTCTCGTGCTTCATAAATAAGACAGAAAGGACTTTCAAAACATCGATGTAAACAAAGAACTAACTATTGAAATCTTTAAGTTACAAAAACTGAATTTGCTAAGAGGACAATAAAGTGGCCTCCATACTCTCTCGTGCGCGATAAATAAGACAGAAAGGATTTTCGTGCATCTAGTAAGTGATTCAACCTAAAGAAACGATACACCTCCTCAACCCTTATGCAAAAGATATATATAAATAAAACCGGGAAAATAACAGGAGCGCAAGCTTTCATCATAACGTAATGGTAACAATAAAGCCATCCCACAGGACCCCGTCAACGTGAAGATGTAGTGGGACTAATAAATCAGCCACACAAAAGAAAGCAGCAAAGGTCACATCCATTACTGTCTTGACTGTCTTTCGCCGAGCTTGCAACCCCCCATCCCCCCCCCCCACACCCCTCACACGATAAGCGAGGAGTGACATTACATTTCGGGATACCTTGTAGTATTAATTATTTTTCATAAATGAACACACACACACCGGTATATATATTATATATATATATATATATATATATATATTATATACATACACACACACACAAACAGGAGTAACTGAGCGCCACGCTACAAATTGTAAATATCTGAAAAGCTTTATAAGGATATTAAGGAAAAACTAGTATACATACATCAGCACACACAATATATATATATATTATATATATATATATATATATGCATATACATATATATATATATATAGATATATATATAATATATACATATATATATGTATATACATCTATATATATATATATAGATATATATATATAGATATATATATATATATATATATATATATAGATATATATATATATATATATATATATCTATGTATATATATATATATATATATATATATAGATATATATATCTCTATATATATCTATATATTATAAAATATTATATATATATATATATTATATATATATGTATAGAATAATATATATATAATAATATTATTATAAATATATATATATATATATATATATATCTATCTATATCATAATATATATATATATATATATATATATATATATATAGATATATATATATCTCTCTATATATCTATATATAATATATATATATATATATATATATATGTGTATAGATAAGATATATATATATATATATAATATATATATATATATATATATATATATAAGTTGATTCCAGAGAAAAGCCAAGAAAACGGTAAATGCCTCATTTTTATTTTCAACTCCTGCATCTCAGATTACGACTCAATGTCGAAAACTTCACAAAACTGGTTGCTTCATACGCCTACACAGCAGGGTAATCAGCAGTGAGTCAAAATTCCCTTTGCAACACTGCACCATCCACCTTTTACCTTCCACCAACGCAAACTCTTCTTCCCAACTGTTGGGACACATCTTTTGCACCACCTTTCAAACTTTGGATGCCCCGAAATACTCACTGTAAATCTACACCTTCCTCCTTTCTTTCGGCGTTCATGACGTAAGTCTTCGCTCCATATTCGTGGTGTTCATTTGCCCTCAAAACTAACATTGCTCAGATTCATTGTTGTCACCATTCGACTCTAGCAAACACTTTCTCAGCCTTTCACTAGCCTCTGCAGTCAACAACGCCTCGTCTGTATACATTAGCTATTGCATATTCCACTCTCGAACCACTTTCTTATTCCACAACATTGCTCCTACATCCACTGCCCTTAATGGATCAACTCATCGAAAAGAAATTAAACTACCATGGAACAATAATAAACTCTTTTCTCAGTCCTAATTTTACACCAAATCACTCTACCATATATAAATGGTAAACTGTACTTGACTTCAAATATATATAAAGTATATATTGTGACGAAGTGCCAAGTATCTGGTTACTACACTTACCATTCATTAATTGATACCTCACAAAAGCCAGACACTTGAACCCTCATCACAGGTACTAAACGACTGAATACTCTAAAGGCAACAGTGATCCCTTAACAACTTACCAGTATTGCAGAAAATCAGACTAAGTTCATCAAAACAGGTGTGAGGTAATCTTGTAAGTAATTAAATTAATCAAAGGGCTTCACTCCATCAACAACTTTAAAAGTCTAAGTATTTCCCTGATTTCAGAAGTCTAAGTACCTCCCTGGTTCTAAGTCACTTCAAGTTAATTGAAGGAAAACAGATCAATTACCACTCTATGTTTCTACCTAACATCAATATAATCAAATGCAAATATACTGGTTAGAAATAAAAACACTTATAAAAATTTTAAATACAAAAATTTAGTATTAAACTCAAAATTTATAAGTGAAATTCACAATATCAGGGAAAATTACTGTTACTTGAAAACAAAGTAAAGTTTAATTAATTCTTGACTCAAATTAAGTAAAATTAAATCAAAATTAATTTATTACAAAATTCAAGAAAATTAATTCAATCAAAATTCAAAAGTATTAGGCAATAATTGAAATTGGGAAATTAATTCACAAGTGCTAAACAACAATAAAACTTGAAAAGAATTCTAAGTAAATGCAAATTAATTCACAAGTGTTAAATTTGATTAAATGTGCAACGATTAATTAATGAAAATAACTAAGTTAATTAAATTGTGAATGCAAATGAAAACACAGACAAATGCGGAAAATACCAAAATTTCAAAAGTACTAATCACACAGAATATAAAATAAAAACACACACTTCAATAAGAAAATGAATAAATGCACAAAAAATATACAAACACAAAACACAAAAATTTGCAATGTGTAAAAATGTAAATTTCACTCAAACCATTGTAACTATTGGTTATCAGTTTTTACCAAACCTTCATAACCATCAGTTATTAGTTTTTACCTAACCATTGTTCCTATTAGTTATTAGTTGCAACTAATAAAAATATAAAACTCTTTACCTTTTAGGTATACCAATTTCTTTCTTTGCTGCTGGCTTGTTTCACACTTTCACAAAACCAGGCGCCGTTACTCAACAATGTTTGTTCAGATGCCATAAAAAACACTAAATAACACTAAATAAACTCTAAGAAATATCAAATCTGAAATTTACAAGTTACGAGTACCCATTCAATAAGTACGAAATCGTTACGTAACTTTAAAATCAAAAGTGCTATGCGATGGAGAGAGAGAGAGAGAGAGATCTGAACGCCTCGCAGTTCCAAGATGTAATGAATTCTCTTCCTTTCGGAAGCTGGATAGAGGAGTCGACACAAAACGTTTTGGGCAATAATTCTTTCTAGAAGCTTCGAAATCTTACGCAACTTTACAAAATGTGAAAGGTGCACGTGGCTTCAAGCAAAGATGAATGCGTATCAAACGAGTCTGCCCAACAGACACGTATCCGACTCGATCGATCAAAGCAGAAGTCCCTTATCATACGTGATGGACAGAATCCAAAACACAACAACGAAGACTCGAGCTCTCTTATCAAACGTGTTGACAGATTTTGAAAAGTAACTCTAGCTTTGAACGGACAAAGTAAATCTCTCTCTTTCTACATTCTACGTTATATATTCTTTTTATAATATGTAATGCAAAATCTGAACACGCATTTAAAACATCCTATCTCTAAGCTATCTAGGAATCTGAAAAAAATGTTGCAAAATTCAATTTCTAACATTTTATACAGTCAAGGATGGGGATGATATACATTTTGAAAGTAGCAATATAATATATATATATATATATATATATATATAGATATATATATATATAATAATATAAATATGATATATATATATATATATATATATATATATATATATATATATACATACACATACACGTGCGCAGGAGCACATGGGTAAGAATATGTGCAGTACATTTAAATAAAGTAAGAATATGTGCAGTACGTTTAAATAAAGAAGTGTTTTTTCCACATTAATACAAAAAACATACAAACAGTGCATGTACGTATAAATATATACGGAAGTACATATAACTTAAAAAGGACAAATGTTTTAAAAGATATCCCATATCCTAAAACAATTCCGATGCCAAAAAATTTCGGGTTACAACTGCCTGGGGCCTCGGAACGTTTTCTGAAACCTGATATTAGCGATAATTGGAGTTTATAAAGGGAAGTTGCGGAAAGGTTTATATTGGAGAATTTTGGGGCCACAAAGAGTTTAAAAAAAAAAAAAAAAAAAAAAAACTTTTCTAAAATCAGGTTTGCTTTTTGAAGAGCTTGCTTTGTCAGCATCTGTTATCGATTTAATTTAAAACTGTTGATTAAGAAAAGTTATCAGATACTTATAAAAATAGATGTTCTCGAACTATATTAGTGTAATTACGTTAAAATAGATGTAAATGATATGACCGCATGAATAAAACTTATTGACATTTCGTGTTTTAGTCTTCAAAAACAAAACTCATGAAGACTGATTAAGGTACTCCTTTTGGTGGCACATGTTTCCTTTAGTCTTACTACCTTCTCAGTATTCCTATACAAATTCTCAGGCAAAACGATTGGGTAAAAAAATTAGGTGGGACTGGAGATAAATCACTCACTACAAGAGAAAATGACACCTTACAAACTCACTTTTGGAACTATAGTCTTTGAAGTGGCGTGGAACACCATATAAACATATAAAAAATGCACGAAATTGTATTATTGTGAATAAGCATCCTGACAAAATGGATTATAAATAAAACACGATTCAAAGCAAAATTACTAAAGGGACGAAAAGACACGGAAAGGCAATAGCAAAAGTTAAGAGAAAAAAAACCAAAGTATTATCTTATAAGAAATAAATGTACCATACTGGAGCACTCAATAAATAAATGAAAAAAAGTAATGACAGCAGTAACTTAATATATGAGTGCATGTGAAAACATCAATAGAAAAAAAAAAAAGACAAAAAGGGAGTTACCGCATTAGGGGGACTACATACATAGTTGGAAAGACTTACAGTCCTTTATCTATTAAGATTGATTGATTGATTATGTCTATAAAAATGGCACAGACAGAAACCAAGCAGCATTAAACAAGACATTCGCCTTTCTTGTCGAACTGCGATATGATATTACCGAAAGAACAAATAAAATTTACGATACAAGTCAACCATCACAATAAGAAGACGTCAATAAATATTTTTCCCCAAAAGAAAGTAAACCTTTAGGTAAAAGAAAACTATTGAGATGGCAATCTGTCTGTCCGTCTGCACTTTTCCTTTCCGCCCTCAGATCTTAAAAACTACCCAGGCTAGAGGGCTGCAAATTGTTATGTTGATCATCCACCGTCTAATCATCAAATATACCAAATTGCAGCCCTCTAGCCTCAGTAGTTTTTATTTGATTTATGGTTAAAGTTAGCCATGATCATGCTTCTGACGCCGCTATAGGTGCCAACAAAGCAGGCCACTACCGGGCCGTGGCTGAGAGTTTCATACATTACACGCTGTACAGATAACTCGATTGCGCCGAAGAAACTTCGGCGCATTCTTTTACTTGTTTAAAGTTTCTAAACAGATGCAGTTAAAAAGAATCAGAGTGAAAAACAAATTGAAACGGTCATAAAATGTCCCAGAAGTATCACGACAAGATTCATCACACAAACTTCTGAGGAATAATATCAGGAAATGAGTTTTCGGTTACCGCAAACGTAGGGAGGAGTCCGTAAAAAAAAAAAAAAAAAAAAAAAAAACGCACAGGCGTGGGAAGGAAGCCCTTGATCAGGCGAACGACCTCGTTTCGGAGTGTTTCGATAATGTGGCCCTAAATGAGACCAATACTAATGCAATATCAGATTTTGGACCCATTCCTCACTCTCTCTCTCTCTCTCTCTCTCTCTCTCTCTCTCTCTCTCGCAATCAGTTTTCCGATCGTCATTAACACTGACCTCCATTTGTGCCGCTGCCGGGGACTGCCAAACCTGCCAAATCGGCCGGGCGCTACATCCATTTCTGTCTCCTATTTTATCTGCCGACCCGACAACCTTTTTATCAGTTCAATCATGTTTCTCTGCTGACCTCATATTTGCACAGTCACGTCATTTTTTGACTCATGACGATATATCAGTAAATATCCGAAATTTTGTTAACAATAACAGGAGGGAAGGGACATAAGTTATTTTATTTCAAAATACATCGAAATATAAAATAAAGTTTTCAGTAAATATCCGAAATTTTTTTAACAATAGGAGGAGGGATGAGACATAGGTTATCATATTTCAAAATACATCGAAATATAATATACAGTTTTCAGTAAATATCCGAAATCTTTTTAACAATAGGAGGAGGGAAGAGGCATAGGTTATTATATTTCAAAATACATCGATATATAAAATACAGTTTTTAGTAAACACCTGAAATTTTTCCATAATAGGAGGAGGGAAGAGACATAGGTTATTATATTTCAAAATACATCGAAATATAAAATAGTTTTCAGTAGATATCCGAAATTTTTTTAACAATAGGAGGAGGGAAGAGACAAAGGTTATTATATTTTAAAATACATCGAATAATAAAATACAAAGTGTTTATAAAATTGAAGAAGTACGCGAGTAGTGTTATGTCCTTAACACTATTTTATTTCCAGTACTCTAACCCGTGGTGAACGGATATTAATTATTTAAAAACCTGTTACGACTGTCTAAATTTTCCATTCCGCAGTGAAAAGGATCATAGCAGCAAAAAAAAAAAAAGTTTTGTAAAATATCCTTAGTTTTATCCCTTGAATTATGTATCAGAACTAACCCAAGGCGATCATCATTGGGCCTTAAATTGAATGCAAATAATAATTTCTAGTATAACTCACCACTGCAGTGTAAACATTCTATACGGGTCTAGCCCCCTAAAAATCTATAACTTACTAATCACACTCCTACAAATGTAAAAAAAGACAACAACAGAATTAAGAATGGGAGACATTAAACGCATGTCAATCGAAAAGAGAATAGATCACATAACTTGATCGCAGAACAAGAAGTTTGCAGGTTGCATTTGATGTACATCAAACTAACATCTTTTTCAGTGTGGACGCCACTGCGACGGGCAACAACCAACAACAACAACAACAACTGAGACCAGTCTCAGTGAATGAAAAATATGGTTGTAAACCCGAATCCGAGAACAGTAGCCAGAGATAATGAAGCTGTAGAGCAAATACGAAAATGGAGTAATTTAGGGATTGTTACTCTGACAAAATGCAACTAGCTTAGATATCCCACATTATTATTTGGGAAAAATTCTTTAAAATAAAAATCACCATCATCAAAGTGAACCAAGCGCACATGTGTTACTCAAACTTTTACAGCTTCTGGGTTGTTCCTTGAATCGGTCTGAATTTCACGTTCGACTCCTGACTACGGTTAGCTTTTTGTGAGATCATTAACTAAATAAAAAAAAAAAAATAGATATGGTTAACAAAATAATCACGTTAACAAGTTTTTGAGATAGAGCTAAAATTAGACAACTATTGGTTCTTGCTTGGCGATCAGATCATATAGTATGCAGAGAGCGAGAGAGAGAGAGAGAGAGAGAGAGAGAGAGAGAGAGAGAGAGAGAGAGAGAGTATACAATACAATTTAAGCCGAAAGCCAAGTTCTGGGGCCGATGAGGTCATTCAGCTCTGAAAGGAAAAATTAATATAGCAAAAGCTTACAAAGGTGTAACAGGAGGAAAACCTCAAAGCAGTTTCACTATGAAACAATTGTCAGAAGAGGGTGGAAAGTAAGATGGAAGAAAGAATATGAAAGGAAGTACAGTAAAAGGAATTATAGTATATAGGTATAGGGAACCTGTACTTTACTATACTACGGGCAAGGCACTTAAAATATAGTCTGAGAAGTCGGTTCATCATTGAGAGTCTATTTGAAGGAACTTGACTACGGATTGGAGGATGGGCGTTTCCTCAGCTTTGGCCAAAACGCGACTCGAATTGTACCTCGGCTGCGTCGTCAGGAGAGCATATACAGTAAATGACGTTTACATTTCATCCAAAACAACATCCAAAATAACATGAATGATTCATCTGATCACAACGACTCGAAAAGCGTGATAACAGAATTCGATGAGATGATAATGACCGCATAAATCAACTAATGGAATAAAAAGGGCGTTCTCAAAATTCCTAAAATTAAACAGTAAGGTGATGCTTCATCAAACGGAAACCCCGTGACATATGCAATTCGTTTACAGGGAGCAACAGCTCTAATATTAGTAGTCATTGTTGAATCAGTTCCGGCGAAATGTTTGAAATGGTGGTGGATGCATTTCGAAGTATTTTCCACGATTGATATTTTAATCCTTTAATCTCTGGCGCGGTAATTAAACTGTCTGTCTCTCGCTTAAAAAAAAAAAAAGAAAAAAAAAAGTATTTTTCACTTTCTGCTGAAGATTTTATTCTAGTTATATACATATCTTTTAGAATAAAAAAAAAAACAACTACCTAGAACTGATGACAAAATAATTCCAAATTAACACCAACAAAAGAGAATTGAAAGATCTGACGGACTGACCTGAAAGCTGATCGCAAACGTTAGTCTTACTTCAAACGTCCCTAATAATGGAAATTCTTGCATACGCTTGTATGCCACTGACAATTAGGAATCGCCCCAGTTTATTTCCTTGCTCAAATCTGTGTAAATTGAGAGAGAGAGAGAGAGAGAGAGAGAGAGAGAGAGAGAGAGAGAGAGAGAGCCGCTAGATATTTTACCACTGATTAAACATTGTCACCTGTCACACATGAGAGAGAGAGAGAGAGAGAGAGAGAGAGAGAGAGAGAGAGAGAGAGAGAGAAAAGTTTCCAGTGAGTAAAGACTGTCATTTGACACACACACACACACACAGAGAGAGAGAGAGAGAGAGAGAGAGAGAGAGAGAGAGAGAGAGAGAAATTCTATCCACGGAACTCATTACTTGGGAATGGATTTGTTTAATGCGAATAGCCTCAGAATAAACAAAGGCGTAACCAAAAACAAAGGCGATTCTTTTCCACGGGGCTTCATCGCAGCCATTACGGAGGATGATTCAGAGGATTTTGTTTACATACTGTATCTGGATATTGTCGATAGAGGTCAATGGAATTGCTATTTATAATTTTACCTTTAAAGTGCTATTGACATTTCTATTTGCGTAATATAACTTGTGCTAACAAAAAGGGCAATACCATTTTTTAAACAATACCATTCATACATACAAATAACAACCGTTACGTGCGCATTTTCTTTCAGAATTTGGAATATGCTTAAACAAAATAAAATAGAATATAGAATTTAGGCCAAAGGTTATTCAGCGCTGAAACATAAACCGACAATAAAAAGGCTTTAAAGGTGTAACAGGCGTAAAATCTCGCACTATGAATCAATTGTTAGGAGAGGGTGAAAGTCAGATGGAAGAAAGAGAATATGAACGGAGGTACAGTAAAAGGAATGTAAAGGGTTGCAGCTAGGGACCGAAGGGACGCTGCAAAGAGCCTCAAGTAATGCCTATAAGGAAATGTTTTAAAGCCACACTTAAGTTATTCGGAATTCCTCACACTCAAGTAGTAGTACTTATAAGTACATGGGAAGTTACTTAAAAGTGAGCACTTCGGGGAAATCTAACACATGTCGATAATAAACCTGCTTATTCTTTTTTTTTTTTTTTTGTAAACCACTGAGATATTTTCTTACCTCCTCCAAAAATAAAAAGGAAAACAAACGTCATCCGTTTAAATGTCAGAAAATTTTAATATAAAAGCAGTTTTGTCTTGGAAAACACAAATGGGGCAAGTAATGTTTAAATCGCGCGCTTGTGTAAACATTAACTCACTTGCATACACAAACAAACATGCATTTACACCCATACACATGCACATACACACACACACACACACACACACACACATATATATATATATATAATATATTATATATATATATATATATATATGTGTGTGTGGTGTGTGTGTGTGTGTGTGTGTGTGTGCGCGCGCGCGCGCGCAATGTACCACGGGAATTTTCACATTTCCTAGTGAGAAATCTCCAAATAAGCATCGCGTGCTCTGGTGATTTCAAGCTTAGGTTCAATGTCAAAAAGGCCAATTCTTGTTTTGGTGACCGTCTTGCGCGGTCAAGAAAGGTGAATACCATACGTACATGTGCGATCAAAATTTAACTTTACACAAAGACTGAACTGACTTGCCTATAATATGTTAGATCAATTTAGTTTTTCTGGGCAACCACAAAATGATAACAAAACGTATATCAACCAGTATATGCACAGATCTAGATTACAGTTGAATACAAAATTTCATTTGAGCTCAAATTTATTGAGGGAGATTAAGAGCGCAACGCAAAGAATGCCATGGCTTTGCCATGGAACTCGCATCTGCAGTGGAGCCTGTCAAAGGAGATTAAAAAAATGACATACAAATCCGATATGGGCAAAATCAAACAAACAAGGAAATAACCCAGTCCACACTACGTGAACCCGAAGGCGTACAGGTACTCTGGCGAAGCCGGACCAATTTTGACAATTACCGGGTTTAACGTAACAATCATGCTTAGGCCTACAAAGTTTCCGTAACTCCGTCTGGAAAGGCAGCTCGATTCTGAATATATATAGCTATAGCTTTGGCAGGGTACCCGAGGGAATCGTCTTTTTCGAGATACGTGTTCAGATCAGTGAAATTGAATCCATAAGCATTTTCTTTACATTAGCGTTACTTACTACTAATAATAACATATATTAAACCCGACCATTTCGAATTAAAGACGTTTTAGTATGAATTCTGTTTCAATTATATTTTAATCTTCTTTCTAACAATTTTAATTTCACGGGACAATAGTCCTTACCGTCATCTCGCAGGCCATAAGCGAGTATACTATACTTACATATACTGTACATGCACACACACACACACACACACACACACACACATACACATATATTATTTTGCCCTCCAGGGATTAACTATGTGTTTCTAAGCATTACTTGTTACAAGGGAAGAGCTTGTTAGCCTACATACGTACACACACACACACACACACACACACACACACATATATATATATATATATATATATATATATATATATATATATATATATATATATATATATGTATATACATATTATTTTGTCTTTTTATGTTTCTAAGCCTTACATTTTACAAGGGAAGAGCTTGTTAGCCTATTCCCGAGACTTCGTGCTTTAACAGACAGAGAAATGCTCGTTACCAACTCTGAGATAAAAAGGGCCCATGAACATGACCTAGATCCACCCAACCAAATCCGTAATGCTAGCCACTTAGGCAAATGTTCCCGCTTCCACCGAGAAACCAATGGCGCACTGGATTAGCATATGTGCACAGAGGAACTATCTGTAGTATAGTTTTATTAACGATTTACACACAAGATCTTGTAAAACAACAACGTTCTTTGTCCAGAAGGAAGCTTTCAGTTTTGAAAGAGTTTAATCAAAACTGTTCAATAATAATAATAATAATAATAATAATAATAATAATAATAAACGGAGAAAACGCTACAAACTGAATGCAGCTGACGCAGCAATCACCTTCAATAACACCTGTTTCAAAGAGGATCCACTGCCCACATATATTATAATAATAATAATAATAATAATAATAATAATAATAATAATAATAATAATAATAATAATAATAATTCAATTTAAACCACTGGATAAAGTAAAAAAAACTAGAATTAATAATAACGGGAGCACGGAAAGCAACAGTAGTAATAAAACAGAAAACGAGCAAACATTAATATCAACCTTAATAATTTCTATGATTAAGAACTGGCTTTTGCCCTTCAATTACCATTCGAAGGCGCCACGGACGCATTCACAGAGGCCGCAATTCCGTCTACATTCTAACGGACACATATCTCTTCTATCCACCCGATAAGGTTACTTATCAGGAACCACATGATACCTTACAGGGCAAAAGGTCAGGTTTGTTGGCGGAGGTAATTATCGAATTTGGGCAACAACCCAACGGCCACACACGCAGGATTCCAGTTTATGAGGGTTATAACAGCAGAAAGAGGAAGCCGATTCATTTAAGAAATTAAATCACCTTTTCGTTTTCTCTAAAATAAAACTACTGAAATGGTTTCGTCTGCCCGTCCGCCCTCAGATCTTAAAAACTACTGAGGCTAAATGGCTGCAAATTGGTATGTTGATCATTCACCCTACAATCATCCAACATAGCAAATTGCAGCCCTCTAGCCTCAATAGTTTATTTTATTTATTTATTTATTTATGGTTAAAGTTACCCATAATCCTGATTCTAGCAACGATAAAGGACAGGCCAGCGCCGGCTAATGCTAAATTTTCATGGGCCGCGGCTCATACAGCATTATTATTATTATTATTATTATTATTATTATTATTATTATCATTTACACAGTTTTAATTGAACTCTTTCATAACTGACAGCTTCATTCTGGATAGTTTTTTTATTTATTTATTTTTTTTTCAAGATCCTGTATGTAAATTGTTAATAGCACTGACAGATAGTTCTATTTTCGGTGAAATTGATAATAAGCTGCACAGAAAACTTGACTACGCCGAAGAAACCTCGGCGCATTTTTTACTTGTTTATTTCAGCACATTTCCAAAGCCTCGTGAGAAACAAAATACTGCCACTCATCAGGCAGACAGACAGGCGCACATAGGGTGACAGCCCAAGTTTCTTCTAACTTCGTTGGGGAAGGCGAATAATAATAATAATAATAATAGAGAGAGAGAGAGAGAGAGAGAGAGAGAGAGAGAGAGAGAGAGAGAAGACGCTCCGAAGGTAAAGGATGACAGTACCTTAAACATACATTTCCCGCGAAGCTGCAAAACACATTACTTAAGAATGTTACGGACCTCCTCGAGTACCCGTGGGATCAAGCCCATCTGAAGCCACTTTCGCAGAATGTGGGCAAGAGAAAATGAAAAGGGGAAATGAGAGCAAAAAGGGCGTCCAACCTAAAATTGGAGGATCTTTTTATAATATATATATATATATATATATATATATATATATTTATATCAGGGAAGGAGGAAGCAACAATACAATAAGAAGTTGCGGCCAGTATCACGGTGTTGTGATACGAAGTATTATGTGTGTCGTGTTCGTACACACACACACACACACACACACACTGAAATGCCAATCTGTTTACTGGACTGGTACCGCGGTGGTAGAGAGCTTGACATGATCGCTGTTCCCTTGGAAGTGCCAATGGTTTTGGTTACTTACATACACTTTCCAAATCAAAGGAATGCCAATAGAGGGTTGTGGACCCCATGGTGGGCCAATGGCAGATGAACATACTCTCATGAGGTCCATTGCAGTCATGTTTTTCATTTCTAGGGGATGAAGGACAAGAAAAATAAGTTTTCCATTCTCATGTAGTTAGCAAATGTCCAGGGGCATAGGCTTGTTGGTCCAATACGAACCTTAGGCACAACACACACACAAAAAAAAAAAAAAATACTAGGCCTCGTGGTTTTGAATGTGAATGAGGGAGGTACAGAAGGGAATAAATTCATATGATATATGAAAGAGAAGAGTATGGAGGAGTGAGACGGACGAAGAGCGGCTGCATTCGAGCAGTTGAAAAGTGCAGAGCTAATACAAGTTTGCTGGTTCAAGGATTGTATGGGTAAGACTGAGCTTGTCAACAGCAAAATGAATGTGTAGATGACTGAAGAAAGGAAAAGAGTGAAAGAGTACGCTTTTTGGGAGTCTGAATAAGTTCCTGGATGAGTGTGAAGATTATGAAAGGGCAGTTGTACAACATGACTTGAACGTATGGCCACTAGACAGAAGGAGATGCCATCCTTGGTAGGTAAGGAGTTCCTTAATCAAACGGGAATGGTTAGTTCTGTGGATAATTCAATAAAGGAACTGAACTGATGGAAATACAATGATTTCAAAAAACCAATATTCACTCATAATTATGCCTGGTAAGGTGAAAATTGTGAGAGAAAAATGAACTAGTTTAAGATCTCGTTTAAGATCTTGATAAAGGACAAATGGTGTAGGAAGTTCATGGATGAGATGACAATTTTCCAGGAGTTTAGCTGATAATTATTTGGTTGGGAGAAAGAATCTGACAAACCCTGTGAGCAAGAGTAAGGTAAAGGTAAATGCAGTTGGATTGTTATAGGTATTGGAAAGCCTGTATGGCGGTTAATGGTAGGATGAGCCAACCAACTAATAGGTGAGACGAAGGATTGTAGCATGATGTCTGACAAGGAAGGGAAAGAGGTTTGGAGTGTCAAGGTTGGAATGCCTAAAGGATTCGTTGTTCCAGCTGTGCTTTAAGGAAATGTGCAGATGTGGATTTCAAAAGACTGAAAAAATTATAAACCTTTGAGATGAACTGCTTGAGATGCAACTGTGGCATACAAAAATATTTGAAAAAATGACAAATGTGAAATATATATATATATATATATATATATATATATATATATATATATATATATATATATATATATATATATATATATATATATATGAAGCGTAGGTACAAGGCGACTCAAGGCTTTTTGAGATGGTTTCGTCATGTGGAAAGAATTGAAGGATGATAAGTCCGAGATAAAAAGTGTAAATTTAACAAATATTAGGAGGAAGCGAAGAAGACCTAGAAAGGACGGATACATAACATGCAAGAGGTATTGAAGAGGAATTGCCTAAATAAAAAAATAAATTTTTAAAAATGTGACGGGGCATGCAATATGAAGGTACTCGTGCAGTGAGTGTAAGGCTCCGATGTACTGTTCATGAGTCTTATCTGAAGGATTTAATGTGGTGGAAATGTTCTGAAAATGACTTTCATCCAAATGTCACTAATTAAAGAATTAATATTGTAGTGACCGCTGTTATTTTTTCTGGGATTTCCTGTTAGTATAAATAACACACAAACACATATAGTATACATTGTATACATACATACAAATACAATATATATATATATATATATATCTCTATATATATATATATAGAGAGACATATATATATATTGTATATATACACATATAAATAAATATACACATATTTATTTATAGTATGCGACAACGGATTTAAACAAGAAGAGCTTAAAATACGAAAAAGCAAATCTTACGAACAAATAAATGACCAAAATTTAATGTCACTCACACTCCAGCCTGACTTTGAAGAAAATGAAAGAGAGCCAGGGCAAGAGATGCCGAGGAATCTAACTCTGGGTTTCATCGTCAGCTCCGGTTCTCTCTCCTCCTCCCCCAATTCCTTTGATTGGAAAGAAGTCTAAAAGAGAGAAACCAGATTGTGTGATTAGGTCATTTGCAGCCAAATTGACGGAGTCGTCGTCGGAGACATCCCATCGTCCCCCGGATGAGATTTTCTCATTTGAAAACCTTTCATGGGGAGAAGATAAGAGACAGAGCTCTCTTCTCTCTCTCTCTCTCTCTCTCTCTCTCTCTCTCTCTCTCCTTCTTAGGCCACTTTTTGCCTAAAAGTGGCATTTTTATTAAAAAGAAGAGAAGGGACTCAAAAGTTTCATTCATATTCCCATACGCTGCAAATCTTCAGGGATAAACAAGGAGAAACAATAGAATGTATTCTAGAGAAAATAGAATTTTTCATAGAAAATAAAACTTTCAGAGCGAGGTAAGTACGCTGTGTTTTTATTACAAATTATGGAATAGATTAAGAATGTCACAGTATGAACATAACAGCAGAATTTCCTTAGTTCATAAGCAAGAAAAATAACTATTTCTTCGTCATTAAAACTGGAAACCTCATCTTTCAAGTGGTAAGAAATCAATCACGTTTCCCGATCTAAGGTCACCGGCAAAGTTTCCTTTTTAGCCTTCAAAAATTATCAAAATTATCAACACTTAACTGGGAAAGTTGCTGACGTAAAATTATAACAATGATAAAATCGTGAGTCTTTGGGGATAATTAAAACTGCTCACGCATAGGTAAACCACTCGAGCATAGGAACAGACAAATTATTAGTTGATAAATTATATATATATACATATATATATATATATATATATATATATATATATATATATATATATATATATATATATATATATATATATGCATAACTGTAATAAAGTAACCTTGAAGTTCACACACAATTAAGACTTGTTTACGAATTTCCAGTCGTGTACGAAACATTAACATCCGTCTGACCCAACAAAACTCATTCGTTATCTTTAATGTTTACTACGCAAACTGAAATTCTAGACAATAAAATAAAATAAAACAAATGTCATCATACTTTAGCCAAAAGAGAATTCCGAATTCTAACTTAATCTAGGCGGTGAATTTAGAAAAACACAGAGCAAAATCCAATATCCAAAAAATCAAATGTCGGAATTTCCCCAAAAATCTGAAGAGAAACGTGAACTGAGCAACAACTTCATTGTGTAACGGGAAAAATTCGTCTTATTTTTCCACAGCGGTGCCGAGTCCATGTAAACCCAACATAGGACTCCTGACATGAAATGTTTGGCCAAACCCAAATCCCGCAGAAATAAACCCAATTTTCAGGAACGAAATACACCATGCAAGGAATAAAGAATTCCCACATCTTTTTCTCGAACATGAACTGGTAGAAAATAGAAACTTACATAAAAGTGGAACCTATAAACACTATGCATTAAACAATGGAAATTAAGCTTTATGTATAAATATTTGTTTGTACACGTGCACCCATTACATTATATAGATCGGTTTCAGCTTTGTTTCAAAGCCATTATCGCAGGACTAAGACATGGTGTTAGAAATTCGCTATATATATGATACGGGGACAGAACACGCAAACATACAGACTGCTGGAAATAAAAAAATAAAAAAATTCACACCTGTAAATGTTTGGCGGGTGGAGCCATATTGTGGCATAGGTCTAAAACATCGCTAACAAATGTGCCTATAATTTTTCCCGTCTTATCACCTACCTTCCTTGAGATTTATACATTTTACATATTTCTTTTAAATTAATGGTTGAACTGAATTGAATTGAATATAGAATTTAAGCCAAAGGCCGGCACTAGGAGTTCATGCATAAGTTTATACAACTCTTAACTTATATTCATATCATTCCAAAAGAATATGAATATCGTTACCCTAAATGTAAGGGACACTAAACACTCACAAAACTAATTTTCCCGCTAAGCCAATTATCAGTTCAGTTGGTTCTGCAATTTAAAGTTTAGAAAAATACCTTGTGGTTAATCTTAATCCAATGTTCGGAATCTTCTCGGATGCTAAATTTATTTGACTTGACGACTTTTCTTAATAATGATGTACAGATAAATAGCATATCCAGGCACGTGACTTTTGAAGCGGGATCATTATTCACAAAGGTACCTATTTTTGAGAATCTGATTTATTCTGAGCAAAAATATTAAGTTAGAACACCAGTGTTTACATCCATGTTTTCAAGAGCACCGCGTATAGGTCACGTAGCCTTGCGTATATTGATGTTGAAGTAGATAAGCTTACAAATATTGGCAAGAAATTAGTGAAATATCGCGACTCTGCACTCGACAATGCATTGGAAGCGACAAGAAAGCATGCATAAACAAAGAAGAAATTACAACACATACAAGTAAAAAAAGTATCTTCGCCGCGGCCCAAGAAGCTTTCAGCCACGGCCCGGTGGTGGCCTGTCCTATAATGTTGCCAGACGCACGATCATGGTTAACTTTATTCTTAGATGAAATCAAAACTACTAAGGCTAGAGGGCTGCATTTTGGTATGTTCGATGATAGGATGGTAGATGATCAACGTACAGAAAAAGTGCGGAAGGGCAGACAAAGCCATCTCAATAGTTTTCTTTCACAGAACACTAAAACACCGCTTGTACTACCAAATAACGATAATTTCAAAGACACCCCATCTCTACAGAAGAATCTTTGAGTTAGTGTAGAATTTAAGTACAATAAAAAAATTAAACACGTACTGATAAAGAACTTTTTCCAGCAGTACTAAAGGTTCTCGTGTCAATTAAATACCATGTAAGTCTTGTGACAACTTTTAAATTGGCAAAACTGGAAAAAAAAACTGGAAAAGAGACCAGCATTACAAAAGAATGAACACCAGTGAAATCTGGAATTGTTAAATAGGGAAATCTGGAATTTTCGTAATTTTTAGAGATAACAATCATACAACCAACTGTCTGAGGCTAAAGAGACAGTTCATTTTAACAATGCACTGAAAAGAAACGCCACTGAGCCTGACTAAACAAGAGATCTTTTGCAAAAATATGAATGTTGTCAAAGCAAGTATAAACATGATCCATTCATTTCAAAATATGCACACTATACAAATTTCAAGGAAGGTAGCTGATGAGAGAGAGAGAGAGAGAGAGAGAGAGAGAGAGAGAGAGAGAGAGAGAGGTTATAGGTGTATTTGCTCATTACATCAATACATTCATGAGTTGTGACTTTACAATAGAAATCGTTATCGGCAATCAAATGACATAACAGCTCTTTGTACCATTTGATTTCCGATAACAATGTCTATCGAAAAGGTATTATACTACTGCAGTGTCAATATTCATATGTGTACTGATGTATTATGTGATAAATATAAACCTATGACAGTTCTTTATGGCTATCTAGCAATATTAAACAGGAGATTCATTGGCTTACATAGTCCGTTTACGTTCATCTATAAATAGTTCTGAACTTACTTATCAATTCCATTAAAAATATCATCTGTCGGAATGTCCATTTACCGAAGAAGAGACGCATTCAACGATAATTTGCCATAGAGAAATAAATAAAAACAGAATCGATATAAGAAAAACATCCGGGTGGATATGATGAACAGGAAAATGAATTACCGATGAATGAAGTTACAATCCATCAGTCCATCCACCCATTCAGACCGGGAAACGAAATATGCGTACGATTCTATTAGAGCGACGAAGGGAAGTCGTCAAAAGTCTGAATAGATTGTGACGCTGGAAGGAGAGGGGGAGCAGAAAATGTCAACAAACGGAATACAATCGTCATGAAGTTATTATAGACAACTGTGCATCTGTATAAATGTTGAATATTTGCACGAGAGGTGGAATGTTTGTTTAAAATCCATTTGTCATCGAGAACAAGAGTTCATCATATTTTTTTGTTTTCAATCACGCTTCCCCCTCTCTTCTGTCTATGATATCTCCAGTGATAAATTTTCAAACTGACGCACAGTTATATATACCTACAAATATAAAGTACATATGTATATACATAGATATATATATATATATATATATATATATATATATATATATATATGTATGTATGTATGTATGTATACATATACATACGTGTATGTATATACATTACATACACGTAAATAAGTGAATATATATATATATATATAATATATATATATATATATATATATATATATTAGTATTGAAAAGACTAAGACACCAGCCACACCATTATAACGCAGTCAGACTGCAGAAACGTGATTCCAATGACGTAGGAAGTAAGAGAACACCTCCAGACAACTCTTCAGTTTTATCTTATTTATGACTCGCATTTTTTTCCTGGCTATTTTATGCTCTGAAGTATTTCATTTCCTACCATATTCATGACAAAACAATGATAGGGACAGCTCTCTCTCTCTCTCTCTCTCTCTCTCTCTCTCTCGCCTCTCTTCTCTCTCCTCCTCTCTCTCCACACACACACACACAAACACACAGATATATACATCAAGAACGACTCCATTAGTAACGAGGTCTTGATTTAAAAAAAAAAAGAATAATCCAATTCTTGTTAGTACACTTACGAAAAAGATAATGTTTAGTGGGAAAAAAGGAAAAAAGAAATTATGTTTTTCAAAAAGACCGTTTACGAAAGACTAGGAACAAAAAACTAGGAACAAAAAAATGACTTTCAATAATAACGAATCATAAAAATAAAATACCCATAACGACTTAAAATTAAATACAGGATAAAAATACAAATTGCTAACAATTAACAACAAATAGCTTTACAACTACTGCCCTCTGCAAAAACAAGCATACATTTACGATATATATATATTTTTTGATTTGTATATAGACAAGGCAATTAACGTCGATTTAATCAGTAAAAACATCTGTTTCGATTCATTGTAAAAAAAAAAAAAAAAGTCAATATTTATATCCGTAGTTAAATAAAAAAAGATAATTGATAATCTATTCGGCTGATTCAACACTATTTGGCCCAGATAAAATTAGTAGCGTGTAATAAAACAATGTTTCCGGCAATTCCATGCAACCATTTCCATGCACGCCCGGTGGAATACGCGTTTGTAAACAGCGCCTGTTACTCATTATTAATTATTCCGACTTTCTCTGGCCATATGTGCAAGATTAATGAAGGTAATGCGTTGAACATTTTTACAGATAGGTTACATGAATAAATTTCTATCTCTGTAAGCATTTCCATTCACGCAGTCTCACACACACACACACACACACACATATACATATATATATATATATATATATATATTATATATATATATATATATATATATATAAAGGTTTTTTTTCCACGAAGGAAAAAAAATGAAAAAGCGAGTTTAGCCGAGTACTTCGGTCCTATTCGGACCCAGTAAAGGGTCCGAATAGGACCGAAAGTACTCGGCTAACTCACTTTTTCATTTTTTTTCCTTCGTGGCAAAAAAAACCTTTATTTATACATAGCATCACGTTTTATATACTTCGTGATCAAGTTATTCATATATATATATATATATATATATATATATATATATATATATATATATCTTATATATATCTATCTATATATATATATATATATATTATATCTATATATATATATATATATATATATATATATACTATATATATATATATATATATATATATATATATATATATATATATATATTATATATCAGAATCTACGCAAAAAGCCAACCGTTTCTTTGTCTTACAAATTACATTCAGGACTAAAAAATTTATTATTTCCAGTCAGCACACGAAGATAAAATTCGTAGGCAAATACAATAGGATTTATCTTATGCACGCATCTACAAATATACCATATTTTCTTACTACTCAGTCTACCAAACCTACAAAACGAAAGAAAACAACCGGCTAATATTGTGGACGGAACTAAAATGACGGTGAGAGTCAAACAGCAGAGCAAACCATCCCGCAACAAGAGAAAAATCCCCACGAAGAAATCAGGAGTCAAGAAAGAAAGTATTATCCTAACTGACGCAAAGTCCCCGAAGTAAAAGGACTACTGAAACTTATTCGGCGGAAAGGTCCCGAGGAGGAGACGGCGGGGGTGAGGGGGGAGGGGGGGGGGGGTGAGGGGGGGTGGAGGGGGGGGGGGGGGGGGTGAGGGAAACAGGCCATAAATAAAGGCCATTTCTTCGTCATTCATTCCAGATCTTCGCAGTAAAAGAGAAGTTGAAGAATAAAAAAGTGATCATGACTTTCCCCCTCTGCCATCCATTCCTTCTCACAATCTCCTCTGTCCCCTCGAACACGCATTATGCTCCAGCTGGTCATAACGGAAAAAGATTATACGGGGAAAGGGAGATGAAGGATAAACTATGGATATGGTAGGCCTAAATGAGCCCTTTCAGAGAGAGGGAGAGAGAGAGAGTTACAAGGATTAGGATGTCTCAAAGACTTGTTAGTCCATCCGAGGAGACATCGTGTGCTCACTTATCTCAATGAGCAGGTTTTACTGTTCATTCAAAGAGTCCTCTTAATGATTTTGTCTAGCTTTCTTTTCAACTCTTTTACACTGTTGCTGTTTACAGTTTCTGGTGCCAATTTATTCCATGTGTCACATATCTTGTATGTAAAGAAGAGAGAGAGAGAGAGAGAGAGAGAGAGAGAGAGAGAGAGAGAGAGAGAGAGAGAGAGGATTTTAAGCAGGATTGATACGCGCCTTTAGAAGAGAAATTAGATCAGAACTAATCAAATCTCCAGCTACCATAAACGAACTTGCAGAAACCGTCTCAGAAAAAGGAGACGAAGCAGATTAAAAAAAAAAAAAAAGTTAGACTATGGCGTTATCTTCTAAAACTTATTCCTCACCGTAATCAAGTTCCCAAAACCCTTCGCTGAGCTAGCGTTTGGGACATGCATTTAAACTTTTATTTTTCCGAAATGTCGCATGTTCGTTTTGAAAAACTAAGAATATTTTAGCATGGTGAGTTTTGCTTTTTGCGACTTTATCTACTTAAGATGTTTTTCAAGAAATTTCTATTTTCACGGCAAGGATAAAAACAATATAGCCTCTCCACGACATGACTGCTCGTGTATGGAAAATGTTCCGAAAACATGATGGCTAATTGTAAAAATAAATAAATAAATAAATAAAAATAAAAAAAAGGGGGGGGGGGGGGGCGCGCCAAGGTGCCTGATAGGAGCAGACAAATATGGTCTCTCCCTTGGATAAACAAGATTCCACAGCATGACTGTTCGTGCATGAAAACGTGTACGAAAAGAAAATAGCTAGTTGGAAAAAAAATACGAAAAAGAATAATAAATAAATAAATACATATGGTACATAATAAAAGGAAGAAGGAAAGGGGGGGGGGGGTGAATGACACCGCGCTTTCCAGAAGTACTAAAAACCAACTAGAGCAGATCAGCAAATAAAAGAGTAGTCGGGTCACTGAAGGTGTATATATGGCAGTTCTAAAACCAAAATCTCAGAATAGGAGTAAAATCTATCTTAGTTTAACCAGACCACTACCACTGAGTTACGTAACAACGGGACCTACTGCTTAACGTGGGATCCGAACAACATTTCATCGAGAAATTAATTTCTAATCACCAGAAACAAATTCCTCTGATTCCACATTGGCAGAGCGGGGAATCGATCTCGGGACTACCGAATCGGTAGGCGAGCAAGTAACCAACTCCTCCAATGAGGAACTCAGAGTATGGGTAAAATTGCGGTAGCGAAATCGTATGATCAAGAAAATGTTTACCGGAAATGATCCGAAATTGCCCCATCGCTTCAGGCTGCCATGATTGCTGTCATCTTTCCTCTTCCATAATACCACTAAATCTTCTTAATATCCCTCTGGTCGGCCTTCACTTCAATAAAAAAAAAAAGTAGTCGAAGTTTATTCGGCGCAATTGAGTTTTCTGTAAAGCGTATAATGTTGTATGAAACTCTCAGCCACAGACCATGAAACTTTCAGTCAAGGCCCAGTGTTGGCCTGTGTTGTTGCACCTATAGCTGTATCTGATGCACGATTATGGCTAACCTTAACCTTAAAAAAAACATAATTACAAAAACTACGGAGGCTAGAGGGCTGCAATTTGATACGTTTGATGATAGGAGGGTGGATGATCAACATACCAATTTGCAGCCCTCCAGCCTCAGTAGTTTTTATAGATCTGAAGGCGGACAACAAAGCATACGGACAGACAAATGGCCATCTCAATCATTTTCTTTTACAGAATACTAAAAAGTAGATACAAGGAAGTGTTTAGTTTTTCGTACTGAGTTCTAAAAAAAACGTAAACAAAACCAGTTTTCGAAACGTTTTAGTACTCTAGAGTTTAGAAATTGGTTTATTCCATCCAAATCATTTCATCAGCATTTAAGCCGAGTGTCATCTACATGGAGGAAAAGCTCTGCAATGAATCTGGATACCAGAAACCGAAATAAACAGACACGGAACCTTTATTAATACAAGAGGACCGTTTTAATGGCAGGAACTATAAGAGGGAGGTATGGTTAACTTGGATTGTTATTTAGGCAATGATAAAACATCAAATGGGTCTGCCATTACCACAAAGGCAAACAATAAAAGAGTACATTAATACGGCCATTTTGTTTGTTTGTTTGTATGGTGTTTTTACGTTGCATGGAACCAGTGGTTATTCAGCAACGGGACCAACGGCTTTACGTGACTTCCGAACTTCTATCACCAGAAATACACATCTCTCACTCCTCAATGGAATGGCCGAGAATCGAACTCACGTCCACCGATGTGGGACGCCAATACCATACCAACCACGCCACTGAGGCGCTTAATACGGCCATTTTATAATGATAAAAAAATTAAAATACACTATGCTACACCAATGAAAAGGCGCACACAAAAAGTTCACTATAACTACACATATCAAAATGCATAATAAACTACCAAACGTTCACTAAAATACAGCCCAGAGATTTCTTGGCCTCGAGATTTGCTCTACCATGTACCGCGAAAGTAAAAGGAAACTAAACAACAAAAGCACGAACTGAAAAAACCCAGAACCAGAGGACTTAGATCCACAGGAATGTAAGCGTAAAAGCTAGGTACACAAAACCCACAAGAATAGGGGAGGGAATAGGATCTATTCCCCGAACGTCAGGGGGAACAATTGTCGGAGGCAGAATCACAGGAAGTCCGACTTTCCTTCTGCTTGGAAAAGGTCTGTTCCGTTTTATACACTGACATACTAGGTGCAGGCACAAGCACACTCAGGGAGAGAGAACTTGGTGGACATCGGAGTCTGAGACGCAGGTAAATTTCCGCGACATGGTATTAATGCTCGCAAATATTTATACTGCATAGAGACATCACTGCCGAGTAACTTCAAAAATAAAATTGACAAGAGTTCAAACAACACACACATTATATATAAAGTAAATATATATATATTGTATTGTTGTAGGAAGCCCACTAAAATTCGGAAAAAATTGAATGTTTTTTATTTAAGCTTTCGGAGAGTACATTCTCTCCCTCTTTCAGAAAGAGAAATTTATTTCTCTTTCTGAAAGAGGGAGAGAATGTACTCTCCGAAAGCTTAAATAAAAAAACTTTCAATTTTTTCCGAATTTTAGTGGGCTTCCTACAACATATTAGAACACGGATACAGTGTTTAACTTAGCTATATATATATATATATATATATATATATATATATATGTTATATTATATATCTATATAATAATAACAAAAGGAACCCATAAAAACGACAAAATATAAAAAGTAAGTACTATATTTCAGAGACTGCTGTATCTCTCTTCAGGTAGATAATGAATGAGAAAAGTTCCAGAAAAGGCAGTATTTATACCAAGAGATCCATCTGCCGGCATTAGTTTTACTAAGTCACCACCCCGCCCTCGATAATTTCTCTTTATTGTTTGTTTGTATGGTACTTTTACGTTGCATGGAACCAGTATATATGGTTATTCAGCCACGGGACCAACGGCTTTACGTGATTCCAAACCACGTCGAGAGTGAACCTCTATCACCAGAAATAATTTATCTTTAATCTTCTTAAACGTTGGTTGAAGGAAAACTTTATCTATGATATCTGAAGAATCCCAGGCACGCTTTGAGATATTCATTTCCTGTCTGCTTAATCAAGGCTGACTCTACCGTCTGGCTTTTGTACCGACATTAGCAGCTATAACTTATATGTGACAAATTCCAGTTTATTCTACGGTTATGGTTATTTATACGGTTAAAAATAGCTGAGCTCTGTTGTCCATATATGGATATACACAATTACCAACAGGATTCCTTTGGCAATTAGTATTTCAAGCGTCCTTTCAACACTTACAAAATACCAAAATGCATCAATACAAAATACCAAAATGCATTTTTGATGCAGCAACAACAGCATTTTCATAAACAAGACAGAAGTTGAATAATATCAAAATCTCATGAACACTTGCTAAAACACAAACACTAATAAGGCTATTCATAGCAACAAATAATAATTATTCTCATCCCCATTTATAACCATCAATTTGCCGGTCGAATACTTTACACTTATTTTGCGCTACGTGGAAATAAAATAAATATGCAGACCAAATCGCCTGATTTATACCATACGGATGTTTTCGAAAGCGCTCATTAATGATATACTAATTAATGAGCTTTTCGGATGAATTATTAATCTGACCAATGAGCCACTTCCGCTCCATACATACCCCACAAACACTGTGTCTGCGCACACGCGCGCACACGAGGCTGCTGCTAGCTCGCTCGCTCGCATGAAAGTAGCTCTTAATTCAATTAATCAAAAACCACACGGTGGGATGCCGCCCATGTAAAAATCCTAATCACATATATCAGAGTTATTTCATGCTCGGTTAGCATGGGCATTAAACGCGCCGCCGTTTTTGCTGCTCTTCATTTTTCATACAGGGAATTCAGAAAAATGCAAATAGCGCTGCATACGTATGTGCACGTATATATCATACACACGCATGACGTATATAAAATAAATATGCATAGAATATCAATCCCTTTTATCCCTTCAGTTGTAGATGTATACACTATATATATATATATATATATATATATATATATATATATATATATATATATATGCACACACACACATATATATATATAATATAATGATGCCTACAGATGGAAGGGATAAAATAGATTTATATTCTATGTATATTTTATATACGTTGCGCGTCTGTATGGTAGACTTGCAAGCACACACACACAACAAACCTACACGCACGGACGCACATGCCTATACATACATATACCCTACTTTCTCCTTTCTTGTCATGAACAACCTTTTTTAAATATCCCTGGGAAAATTATATCTTGCTCATTAGTTTCTTAAAAATGAAAAGTATGTTTTGAAAACGTTGCTAAAATTGTACTATTAGTGAACGAATATTTGAGAGAAAAAAAATAATAATGCCAACTGTAAGTGACCCTTTCATTTCTGCATGCATCTCCAAGCCAAATATCTTTCTCATATCATGACAATTTGTTTTTTGTTTGTTATATAGTCAAAACTCAATCTCCCATACATCATACCAAAATTCTTTCTAAAACAATCTAAAAGGCACACACACACACAGGTACAAACACACAGATACAAAGACAATATAGCCACTTGCTCTCTCTCTCTCTCTCTCTCTCTCTCTCTCTCTCTCTCTCTCTGCAAAATGTTTGTTTATTAATTTTCAAAACTCCTTTCCCGTTTGTTTTTTCATCTGAGGCAAAACGAGATTTACCCGGTCAAATTCAACAAGGTGTCAAGTTTCATTAAGAGGGAAAAAAACGAGTTTTATTAATCTTCTCCCGGAAAGCGGCGAATAGAAACATTCGATACGAACGGAACGAATCAAATATACTAAATGGAAAAAAAAATTAAAAAAAGAAGGAAAATTCGTCTTTGCTTGGGCGGTATTTTGGTTTCATTATTAAAACGGAGATTAGACGTTACACTAAAAACTGGAGGTAAATAAGAAATGAAAGAGGTTACATATACAACCATTAATGGGAGATGGAAACAATTTGGAAAGATATTGGAAGAAGTGCGGTAAAGCCTGTGTGAAAGTTTTTTATTTATTTTTTTTTTTTTTTTTACAAATAAGATGAAAAGTGAAATAAACTACTTTGGAAGAACAAGAAGAAGCAGAGGAAGAAGAAGAAAACAATAGCTAACTTGGGGTCATTACCCCTTCACTCCCCCAACCTCCTGGAGGCTCGGGAGGCGTGAACCGAGAAAGGTCCTTCCTTCCCCACCGTCTCCTCCAGCAGAAGTACAAAGATCCAGTCAAAACCACAACATCTCCCGTAATGATCCTGCCTGTCAGGAATATCTCGGAGGAACGAGGAAAGAAGGATCTCTACTATGAGGGACACACCATGCGAATGGCTATGAAGGAAGGACCTCTCACGCAAGGAACCATTGATGATCCACCAGGGGTTTCTCATGCAAACATTCTTAGACCAGGCATGCAAATGACTAGTGCTCGCAGCATTTACTTTTGTCTGATTATAGGCTGGGTTTCGTAACAATCGGCTGGAGCGAGCGACGATGGTTTCCTTATGACTGCTCCCTTATTTCTCTGCCTTGTCAACAATAACACTGGTTACGGTATTAACACCGGTTATGGTATATTAGAAATAGATAAATATGTGATCATTAATAAAGACAGGGGTTATTTTTCCCTAAAAACGTTGAGTTTGAGGTCCAAGATCACATTTCCATTAAGGTTTGGCACGCACAATTAAATCTAACAATTTAATAAACATAAAAAGAAAATTTAATGATCTTTAATTATGTACCAACAGGGATAACCTTTTTCTCGGCACGGTGTAAAAAAAGAAAAAAAAACCGTGCCGAGAAAAAGAAGACATTGCTCTGAATCATAGGCACTGCGTCTTCAACGAGAGAGAGAGAGAGAGAGAGAGAGAGAGAGAGAGAGAGAGAGAGAGAGAGAGAGAGAGAGAGCCAGTGGAGATTCGGAAGACATTTCCCCTAGAGAGAGATTTCTTTTGGAATAATTAATCAACTTTTTCCCGTCTCGCAAGTCTGTAAGAGGCTTTGGGAACTGAAGTCGTAAATTAAATAAGATATAAAAGTCTGATTCAAGTAAGATCTGGCATCAAAGCGAAGCGTACCGGCAGCGACTATCGAGGCTGACAATAAAAAAATTAAAAGGAACCTCAAGTTAATGATGGGATACGTGATACTGTGTAGTTTTCCTTAAAGTTCATCACATGAATCCAGTACTTCGGTAAATGTAAAAATACTCCGGTCATCTGACTAGCGAAGAAAAATAAGCATCGTTGGATGTGGTCAGTATTTGCATGGGTGGCCATCTAGAAACGCCAGAAGACTTCAGCACATAAGCCAATTCGATACCTACTGAGCAGGGCGTCGGGCTGGCAACCTTAATCCCTTAAAGGCTTCATAAAAACTAGAAACGTAGTACCTACAGGCGCAATCCAGCTCTATAACAAAAGCGTAAGGTATGTATGGATGTATGTATGTGTATATATATATATATATATATATATACACATATATATATACACATATATACTTAAAAAAATTACACTAGATGCACGTGCTTTTGTATACAAGCGAATACCGCAGTAGAAAGCACTTGGTAGCTGGCGGCCTCGCCCCCTACGCCATTTCCTGTGGTATTTGCTTGTGTATGTACACACACACAACACACACACACACACACACACACACACACACAACATTATATAGTATTATATATATATTATATATATTATTATTATAATATATATATATATATATATATTATATCTTGCGAAACTCCTTATCTCTGACTCAATGTATTACTCTATCCATTCAAATACCTATCAGCTATTGAGGCATAAAGCAAACTTGTCAGATGACCACTTTTACACCAAGCTATGAACTCTTCCGTCCACATATTCTAACACATGCTTCATTTTGACCATAAACTTGCAATATTTCACCAGCACCCTCCCCCCAGGTCTTCGTCCGCGGGCTCTTTCCAGGTCACTATATAAAACATACAGCTTTTTTCCTGTTGCTTTTTCGGCGCGAGTTATCCCGGTGATTGAAAGCAGATATTTCCCAATTAAATAAGCACTTCACATTAAAAACTTCTCATATACCTGTCTTTGTAAACACTCGATCAGCCTCTCCTTCTCCTACTCCTCTCTCTAAACACACTCTTCTTCTCTAAATACCTCTTCTTCTTCTGCTAATCCTTTTGCCGTGATTTACATTCTCAGTCCAAATCCTACGTTAAACCTTTTCTGGTATATACTAAACCACAGTCACATTTGTCACTTTCACCTTTATATTTTAGAGAAAATGCTTTCATACTTCCCTCACCTGTGCCTTTGAATTCCTTCTCTCATCGAAACACCACACAAGCCAAGTTCGGCTATTAAGCCTCACAATCGCCAAAGTACTGCAGCATCCGACTTGTAATTCCATCAACTTTGGTGTTTTTCCGTTCTGGAACCTCTTAATTGCCCACCTCATGGCCTCGACAGCTATTTCCGCAAGTTTCTCCAAGTTATACTGTCACCTTCCACTCTTGTGTTAAGCAGCTCTGCCTCTCTTGTATCCTACATCATCAAATAACTCTTGTGTCATTCAACTCCGCCTCTCTCGTATCCTACATCTTCAAATAACTCTTGAGTCATCCAGCTCTGCCTTTCTTGCATCTTACATCTTCAAACAACTCTCATGTCATTCAGCTCTGCTTCTCTTGTATCCTACATCATCAAACAACTCTTGTGTCATACAGTGCTGCATTCTTGTATCCTACATCTTCAAACATCTCTTGTGTATCAGCTCTGCCTTTCTTGTATCCTACATCTTCAAAAAATTCTTGTTTCATCCAGCTCTGCCTTGTATCCTACATCTTCAAAGAACTCTTGTCATTCAGCTCCGCCTCTCTCGTATCCTATATCATCAAACAACTTTTGTCATCCAGCTCGGCCTCTCTTGTATCATACATCTTCAAACATCTCTTGGGGAATGCAGCTCCGACCCTCTCGTATTCTTCATCTTCAAACAAACATTCAAAATACTCATTCCTTCGACTCAGAAATGCATTCATTTCAGACAACATCCCTTAATTGATCTCTTTTAGTCCAGGATCCATTAACTTCCCAAGTAGACGTGCAATTTCAAATTTCCTTGAGACATAAACCGCACCTTCAAAATTCACCATCTCACGGTTAACGTTTGCCATCAGTTTTCAGAATTTGAGCCCCAATTCAATAGAGAAACTTACCATTTCTATCCAATGCTATTATTGTAACATTACAATTCCGCAACTTAATTTATTGTTGCTTCTCATATTTTTCTTTGGATACTGATCTTTAAAGAATTCAACAAGTTTGAAAAAGCAGCCTCAAAACCGGTGACGAAACAGGACCGTAACAGAGGCAAAAAAATTGCTAGAGCCCCACATTTGTCCCTGAAGGTAAAAAACCACTGTTAAAAAAAAGGATATATAGAAAAAAGTCTTGTATCAAGCAAAACTGTATTAAATGGCCAATTTTAAATGTGACGTTCTGTTAGGCATCATTTAAGAGATCTTCATTTTCCCAAGATTTTATTAATGGATTTTTCTAAGCTCAAATACCAGTGAAAATTTGAGTGCTGTGAAAACTGATAAAAAAATTCTAGCAAATTCCAATTTTACTATAAGTATCATTATCATCACGAGTAACAGACAACAGCAACAACAATTATTATTAATATTATTATTATTACGAGAAGCCACTGGGTTGGACGTTCGTATTATCATTCTACGTGATCCAGAAAATCAAATTGTTCACCTTCACCAAAAATATAAAGTCTTGCTGTGTTTCCCTTTTAGAATTCAAAACCTGTTATGTGATGGGATTTTTCCCTGTCCCTATATAAAACTGAATTCATCACGGCCATTTTTTTTTTTTTACACCACATTCCACTTCAAAGCAACTCTGAGAGGGAGTGTAAAAGTGAAAGGTTTATCAGGGAAACAGAGTTGCATAAAGGCGTCAATTTCTCTAAAATGGGTTTACAAGAACCTCCCTACTTTGAGGCGCTAGGTCCTGTGAACAACATTTACAAGGATTCAAAATTTCTGTGAAAAAAAGTGCACATACTCAAGAACTGTTTTCGTCCTAATAACAGGAGCAAATAATTCTATAATCATTGAAAGTAAATCCACTCTACCCCTTAAGTTAAGTAGATCTTAGTTTTACCAGACCACTGAGCCTGCTTAACAGCTCTCCTAGGGCTGGCCCGAAGGATCAGATATTTTTAAGTGGCTAGGGAACCAATTGGTCACCTAGCAACGGGACCTACAGCTTATTGTGGGATCCGAACCACACTATATCGAGAAATGAATTTCAATCACAAGAAATAAATTCCTCTGATTCCGCGTTGGCCGAGCCGGGAATCGAACCTCGGACCACCGGATTGGCAGCCGAGCGCGAAAACCACTCGTCCAGCACGTGGAACTACTCTACCCCTTAAATAGTGCGAGTTTTTTTCCTGTATAGCAATTATTCTTCTTGTCATGCACTACCTTACTGAAAGCCAATTATAAGGCAAGACCATGAAAATAAACAAAACATTATACAGTATCAATGACTGGTGGCAGCCATCCAAGTTCCTTAGTCTAAGTAAATGACGTCAGCTGATTCTTTTCAATAAGCATATATGACTGAATAATTACAATAACAATTTTACACATGCAGTAATAGATTAAAAGAAAGCATGATATAAGTTAAATAAGTTGCATCGACATCAATGATTCTCATTTGTTAAAACTGTAGAATAATGTTTTAAAATAGTACGAAAGAAAAGAAAACAGCTAACCTCAAAACACAACACCTCGGCTACCTTAAGCTTAGGAACAAAGAGAGTAAAATTTTTAACAAGTGTTACCACCGATTAAAAAAAAATATTCCCGAATGCAAAGCAGATCATGGGAATGGTTCCATTTAGCGAAGCAATCACACACTCCTATTGATACGGAACGTTTCCTTAAACCTATAGGAAAACTAACCCTTTACTTTTATCTAATCACATTAACATCGAAGGCAAAATCACTTACCATCTTTCTACCAGGTTTAACGCAACTAAGGAAAAGGATTTTAGAAATGAAACAATGGCTGTCATCTTACGAGAAGAACTCCCTGAACAGAAGCATTTCTTTATTCCCCCCGTCATGGCCGCTTCCCCTCCTCCTCCCCCCACTACTTAAAACAAAAGCCGCAAACCCTTCCCAAAGTTACGATTTTCCCCGTGGCAGTGCGGGTGATGCTTATTTATTTACACCGAGGCTGGAGGGAAGCCACAAGGCCTCGGATTTGCATACAGAGCATCCCGGCCATTTCGTGGGTGCTGACGAGGTTACGTTCCAGCGATGCTGCTGCATCAGATACAGTTTCTCTGCTGTCACTGTCCAAAGGCCCCAAGGAGATAGTTGCCTCCCTTTCGAACTCTTGGAAAGGGGAGGGAGAAAGAGTATTGGGGAAGGACTAAGGAGAGGCCAATTTGCGTGACTGTTTCCAGAGACGACACCTGGAACAAATTTATTTCTTAAGAATTAAGAGCTGAGACTCCTACCGATTCAAAAGGTAACGGCCATAACAGGATTTAAGACAAAAACGGACAAGTTGAGACAGCGAGTAATAGGTGGGACAGCAATGGGAAAGAAAACGAGATAAGTATAGAGGTTAAAAATAAAAAAGTGATGTTGGATCACTTTCTTTTTTTTTAACCTCTATACTTAGTCGGGACGCGTGCAAGATTTTCCACGGACGCATAAGTTGCAAACATTATATTCCTAACTTAACGTGAAGTGGTCTTCGTAATTAATACTCTTAATTAGTGCTATTCATACTAACAACAAGGATTAAATAAAAAGGACACAAATTAAACACGTTCATATATGCTCAGTTATAAGTGCATACACAAAATAATTGAGGCGAAACATAGCCTCTAAATTCAGTACATCAAATAAACTAAAACGTGTTCAAATCTACGGACAGACAGCCCGTTGTTTCACCAACGAAAAAAAAAAACTATATATTTCAGTAGAAATAATTTTCCTGTACTATTTAATATGCACATTATTCATTTTTTACATTTTCAATCTAATAAATAAATCATAAATATCCTATCCTGAAATTCCTGTATCTAGACCTCAACGCGAAACACCTTTTTCAGACCATTTTAGACCTTTATTAACCACCCCCAACAACAACAAAGTAGTTTGTAGGCTTA
The DNA here is from genome assembly GCF_015104395.2 of Macrobrachium nipponense. Lineage (NCBI taxonomy): Eukaryota > Metazoa > Arthropoda > Malacostraca > Decapoda > Palaemonidae > Macrobrachium > Macrobrachium nipponense. Next base: position 21,164,070 of record NC_061098.1, on the reverse strand, counting down.
CTCCCCTGAGCGAGCGAATATTATACTGGGTTATTAGGGGCAAAAGGAGAAACCGCAAAATATAAGAAGTACAGAACAGGATGCAAACAGACCCGCAAAAGGGAATAACTAGGAGGGGGGGGGGGGGGGGGGGGGGGGAGAAAAGTAAAACGTTTTTAGGAAGTTGCAAGTACACTGATAATATGTTGTTGTTTGAGATTAAGCTGGCCTTATGACAGCACGGGCTCTTGCTCATAGAGCAGCCCGTAGCTGATGATCTGATTCGTTGCTCCATTCCCAGGTGATTCCCCAGGAAGAGGAAGAGGAGGAGGAGGAGGAGGAGGAGGAAGGCCGAAAAACACGCACGTCGCAATGGCAACACCGCTGACAACACCCCAGCTGCGCCACGTGGCCGCAAGCCTCCCGCTCCCCCCTTTCCCTGACATAACCATTTCCGGGGATTACCCGGGGTTGACTGTCTCTGGAATCTCGAGTCTCATTCAAAGTCAAATAAAGTTTTTTAAAACTGCCTTCAAGTTGCGACACTTCGACAGTGCTTTCTGTGACAAGTGGGACGGGGCACGCGTCATTGCTCTTTTTATCTGTTCCTAAAACGTAACAATGAGAATTAAAGTCGGAACCCATTTTCGTTAGAACATACCAGCGGTGAACCAGAATTTCCAGTCATGCAATGTACCTTCCTATCTGACTCGTTAAGCCGGGGTCATACAGAACCAGGCCCCTGGTTGAATGATAGAGGGAAAAGAGAGGAACCGAGATGAAAAAAGGGGAGAGGGGAGACCCAATTTTAATATAGTTTTCATCACTACTAGTCACTCTGGGCCTATCACGCCATGTCCTTCACGAAGAGGCTGCCTGCCATCGTCGGCGAATGGCAGCAGCTGATTATTCAAAGGGATCAAGGAAATCAATAATTCCCGTACGCCGTCCAGGAAAGGGTCGGGAAAATCTCAGATTTCTCATCGACTGCTGATCAGCATGACAAACAAAACGACCCGATACGTCCAGGAACAGCTGTGGGAGACGAAAACGCGACGTCATACAGACAGTCTTCGGCAGTAATCGCCATTATTCTTATTCTATAGTCGTCCTTTTGACATAACCTCAAAAACATGCCAGCCAAGTGTTAAAGGCGAATTGTTGGAGGTGGAAGGTGACAGCAGCGGAGGAAGAACGGAATGAATTGATGTGAAGTGATTATCATTACAAAACATCATTTTTGTTTGTTACATCACACGACCTCAGAAGCAAAACAACGAGAATGGTCGAGTCAGCAATCCAAAACCAATTTAAGGTTTTACATTGTAAAATAATAAAACTATATTATTACTCTTTATTGACAACATTACATATGTTGTAATAACATATTTACATTTAGTTTGCACAAAACTGTGGTTATTCATTTGCAAAACAAGAGCAAAAAAGAAATTAATATAAAAAGCAAAACATACAAACATCATCATAAAGTCTGTAGACCAGGACATCAAATCGACTGGCGAGACTCGTCACATTAGAATATACATCTCCCCCATAATACAAGAGCATTTCAACGGGAAAATGAATCAAAACCGAAACCCTCGAACATAACCCAACGCAGCGGGGAAGTGAGCAACGAAAAGGGAAGTTACCAAAGAGACAAAACCAATCGTAAACACAACATCCGTGAAAATGGAATTACACGAGGATTTGCGACACAAAGCGCTGGCGTGATGCGTAGGAAGGAAGGAAGGTCGGTCGGTAATACGGAAATCGTGTCGCCCGATTGTAACAGGGGAGGTGTCGTCGGTCGGGATGAAGATAAAAGGGAACGGCGGCGAAGTGTCGGATTATAACCCTTAAGCCCGGACACCTTTCCCCGATGATATTATTCGGAGAACATCCTAACCCAATTGTCAGTGTTTACCCAGCCAAGGGGACAAATGATGATAGTGGCCTACTCGTCGTCGTGTATGGAGTGTGATATATATTAATATAATATATATATATATATATATATATATATATATATATATATATATATATATATATATATATATATATATTATTATGATAATAACTTGATCACGAAGTATATGAAACGTGATGCTAAGTGTAAATAAAGGTGATGTCACGTCTTTCCATTTTCCTCCGTGGCATAAACCTTTATATATATATATATATATATCTATAATATATATATATATATATATATATATATAAAGGTTATACCACGGAGGCAAAATGGGAAGACGTGGCATCACCTTTATTTACACTTAGCATCACGTTTTATATACTTCGTGGTCAAGTTATTCATATATATATATATATATATATATATATATATATATATATATATATATATATATATATATATATAAAGTAAGTGTACGCAAAGTACGTTCATGCGTGCGTAGAGAGAGAGAGAGAGAGAGAGAGAGAGAGAGAGAGAGAGAGAGAGAGAGAGAGCATAAAAAAATATTAGCTCGACAAACAGCATACACAGAACCGCCCAAAATTATACAGCCCAGTAAACGTCTGAATACTTTTTTTCCCGAGCTTCGAAAGGATCTAAAGTTGCAAATAATTAACTAATCAAGTGAGAGAGAAGACTTTCGCCGTGCGTAGAGCCGAATATCGAAGTCAGGATCTGGAAAATATTTTGGAGGAAGACGGGAGTAAACAAAGTAATGACTGAATCTTTCCGCTGCGGCGTGAAATTACGAACTGTTCTGTCAACGCATGGTAATACCTTTTTTTTTCCACTGACTGAAACAGACATTCAAACTATTTCCAATTCAATATATCACAGTGTTGTTCTCATCATCATAATGAATTCATTAATAGGGAAAGCTCCAACTGCTAATATGACAGTTTCTACCGCAGAAAATGCAAATACTCACGAAGCGAGAGAGAGAGAGAACAGAACGATAATAAACGACGATGGAAATGACACACAATAACTAGTTTTATGGCTGCATTCAACAAAATGATAATACAACTGTAAATGCTGATCGGCAAATCAATAAAACCTCAAGTTTTACTGTAGTTCGGCTTCTTTAGCTCACTGACGACACAGCTCCCTGATTGGATGATTGGTTCAAGTTAGGACCAATCACATTATTTCACATCAGAGGAGAGGAGTGAATAAGTGCAAGAGTTGCATCATCACACTCCATTTAACCTTCAACTTGTCGCCAGTAAGGGCAAACGAGTCACAAAACCTCTTTTCTGTGGAACAATAAAACCATCAATAACAGTTTGCTCCCCGTAGGAAGGTAGCGCCGACAGTGCGGTGCACTGTAGGCTCTTTGCAGCATGCCTTCGGCCCCTACCTGCAACCCCCTTTTTTTCGTTTTACCGTACCTCCTTTCATATTCTCTTTCTTCCATCTTACTTTCCTCAACCCTCTCCTAACAATTGATTCATAGTACAACTGCGAGATTTTCCTCATTGTTACATCTTTCAAACCTTTTACTGTCAATTTCCGTTTCAGTGCTGTATGACCTCGTAAGTCCCAGTGCTTATCGGCATAAGTTCTATATTCAATTCAATTCAATTTACAAGAGCTTGCTGTCAGTGTTGTCTAGTGAATGCACCTAGGATAGTTAGATCTACAATCACAGGAGAATCACAAATACCTAACACTCCTAGAAGCTCGAACCAAGATACTTATGCTTCGATTTAAACATGACCTTAAAAACACTGAAAAGTAGATTTGCTGTAATTATTACAATCAAATCTCTTTACCTTTAGAATAGGCACATCAACTTTCAAGAATGTTTGATAGTTAAGCTAGGAACAATTGCGTCGCAATGCATTGCACAACCTGTTTATTACAGTATGGTCGTCTAGGAATCGTCAAACAAATGTTTATAATGTGTTCGAATTTTGACAGTTCGAGATCAATTCCATTATCGTGCCTGGTTCAATTCTCGATAAGATAACGGTTAGCATCAATTTCATTGACAACAGCGAAACAACACGAATTTAATGGTCAACCGGGAGAAGCGTAAAAAAAATTAACCAGAATATGGCAGAAATGTTTTTTTAAACTATATGGATAATAAAATCAATATTGCTAAATCATCCCTGGGTAAAGCTGTAAGTAGACTAACACGATAATTGATTTTCGAACAGGAAATAAGTTAAGTAAACAAAAGATACTCTGCTTTTCACAAATGCCATAAAATGGAAGGTATAAAACAAGAAAAAGTGAAAGATTTCAGTACATTCAAAATGCACCAAAAACCCATTTCAAAGTTCCTTTCCGAGTGAACATTATAATCTTTTAAAATTTCTAACAGAAAATAGAGACTCAAACTTCAGTAGCGCAAAAGCATCATTATACGCTGCTTACTATTGAGTGCCCTTCAATTAACCGGACCTTAACTTAAAAGACATCTGTCTTGATGTAAAAATGTAATTCATAGACTACTGAGCGAGAGAGCCCTTAATGAGCGGCAAAATATTTTCAAATCTATAAAGTACCAATCTTTGTTTCTAAAAAGAATATCTGGTCTCACCTTTAAGAAAGCACATTTTAAAATAAAAAGCAAGGACCGAAGTTATATCTTGACATAATAGCGTTCCGGTGATCTTGATCTCTCACTTCAGTCCCCTAATTTATGCCCCTGTTATTCTCAGTCCCCTAGTTTAGTCCCTGATATTCTCGAATGAAATACTTGAAAAGTCTAACAATGAAATACGCCCACTTACGTACAATCTTATGGCAGTAAAGGCATTCTGACCTCTAGCCTTATTGCCATTAGATCATTCTTATGCCTGATTTTGCAATAACCAGTTCAATAACACATGTATAAGTTTTATATATGATGAATGTTATTTTAAAACAATTTAAATTACGTACAACAAAAGAATTAGGGCGGACGTCAAAGTAATGAGAACTAGAAAAAGAAATTCCCTTCCTGATAATACCCCATTTGTGTGCACTTATTTTCTTTTAGTATACTGTACTTGATTTTATGAACTTCAGGTAGTCAAGAAGCACTGGTGTACTTTTGGCTATTGAGTTTAAGACAGTGAAAGAGAGAGTTGGAGTGGTCGATCCAGAAAATAGAACCCCCATTTCCTGAAGAAAGGAAGCAGGTATGGAGGTAAATGAAGACAAAAACATATGGATACAGCTACGGGTCGAAAGTACGCTACAAACACTCTTCAGTATCGTCTACAGGGCTTAGGCAGGTACATGAATATTTTTCCAATAATCTTCCTTTCCTATTCACAAAATTGGGAAAACAGAGAGAGAGAGAGAGAGAGAGAGAAGAGAGAGAAATGTGCAGGACAAAAATGTGACGAAGGACTTATTGGGAGGACACAACACACGCACACACACAGAAGAGAGAGATAGAGAGGGGGGGGAGGATATGACCCAAACCAGGGACCCCTATAACATAGCATGCAGACAAAGACAGAAGGGCCCCTCCCACGTACACAGCGACACACCATAATCTTGAGATATCTCCAGATCGAAACCGGTCATTTTACTATACCTGCTCTTCGCGCAAAATTATTATTCATGATCACTAAAAAAAAAAAAAAAAAAAAAAAAAAAAAAAAAAAAAAAAAAAAAAAAAAAAAAAAAAAAAAAAGCCCTGGAGCTTCCCAGATACTTTTCCAAGGACACAGACTAGGTTAGATCATAAGTATTTTGGATTAAATGAACATTCATTTTAAGAACATCACTGCCCACTTTCAGTACGAATATAATGCCATTGGTTTAGGCCATTAGTTATCAGATTCTGCTCAACAGTCAAAGGTTCATCAAAAATCCTTTATATGCTACAGGAAATAATGGGAAATCGTGAACGGGAATTTGTACACTATACATTTATAAAATGTATAATATATATCTTTGTATACACACATACATGTGCACACACAATTATATGCACATAGTATATACGTGTATATATATCAGTAAAAACATACGCACACACATATTATATTATACCTTTAAAACATGTCCGGTCAGGCACGGTGACCAGCAAAGACAGTATGTATATGTATTATGTAAATAAACCTCAGCCTTTAGCGTTTCCCCAAAAGGCAAATTCAGTCACCACAAGGACAAAACAATGTCAAGGACTAACTCAGGTGTCCCCAAAAAGACGTGGGCATCATCCGAGCGTGTTTTCAGGGTGGAATTTATTCCCGGTGGCATGACTGAGAAAAAATAATCTCGCCCGCTTTTCAGATCCCCTAAGAGGATGGCAGCACATCTCTGCCGAGAGGAAGTTCCATCCCAATACTTGTAATTCGTCATGCTATTTAACTTGAATGTATATATATATATATATATATATATATATATATTATATATATATATATATATATATATATATATATATATATATATATATATATAATATATATATATATATAATATATATAATAAACTGTGTTTATATTACAGTTTCGTGGAAATCCAGTGAACAATACAGATTGCTAACAATTATATTTTCCAAGCGTTTCGCTCCTCTTGCAAAAAAGTCACCAGAAAACAAACGTTCGTCATTATTTTCATGGACTGCATCATTACAGAAATGGCTAATGTTCAAGAGCATTTCCTTGATATAGGTTTTAGGGACAAATATACATAAACTGACACGCACATACATCTATATGTAGCATATATCCCTAAAACCTGCATCAAGAAAAAAATTGTTAGAAATCTGTAATCTTTACTTTATTTCCACAGAAAACTAAAAATGGTCAGTATTTCCTGAATACTGAGGATATTTGAAATATTCTTATTTCAGTATTTACCTTTTCATTTCCAACCTACATCTCTTGATATCTACTTGGCAGGCTCTGAGCCTTACATGTTTTGAGGATGACGCCGATTAAAAAGCATTCTCTCTATCAACGCACCCCTCATGAATCTGCATGCATTCTAAAATAACGGATCAAAATGAGTCTCTTCCCCAGGAAGCAATTTTTGAATGCAGCTGCCAAATCCTTATCTCTTTACACAACGGCTTCGTTCACATTTACATTTAACAATATAGCTTTTAATGCTAAACCTAATTCATATGCAATACGAAACGGTCATTTTGGACTCGACCGGCATCCGACTGATTAAGAGATCTATTCGAAATCCTCTTTAGATTTCAATATGAATGAAAAATAAGAAATGAACGTTGGTGCCTCAGCAAAAGGAAATGAAAGCTTAAGGGCGGCTGCCATGAAAAAAGCAGACAGGACTGCCGACTTCCTCCTGCCCTCCACTTGTGGGTCTAACAGAGGAAAATGACAGAGAGGAAAGGGATAGACCAAGGCCAAAGCCTAAACAGAAAGGAATAAATGAAAATGAAAAAAGACTACAGCCTAACAATGATGAATTCATGGGCGTTTTCCTTTAATAGCAGACGGGTAAAAGACCCAGAGTCAACAAACTTACGCCCTGCACCATAGATATTCAATGGGTTATGCCCCGTTGGCGTCTGGCATTTCTCGTTCGTCACTCATCCAATGACTGACCAGAGCCAACGATAGTAATTCATATTTCACTGAGTAAAAAACCTGATGCGTGAACTTTTAAGAGAATCAAATAAATCTTTATTTTAATATTTTGTATTTTTCCTAAGTAAATGACGTAAGCGAACTGAAATTCGAAAAGATTTCTGGAGAGGGAAACGGGCCAAAAGTGGAGAAAAAAAAAAACAGAGAACGGGAGGCTGAAAACAAGACTAACACACCGGGAATGGAACACCACAGTTTATTATTCAGTTACATCAGAAACTCACTGGGATAAAACTGAGAGAAAACGTATTTAACAGCCTTTTACTTTCTGTGACTTGCATCCCAGACAAAAATCTAAATATTACCATGACACAACACCCCCAAAAAGTCTACACAAACTGTAGAGGAAACTAAGGATTTTCACTCAAGGACACCTATAAAAACTACTGAGGCTAGACGGCTGCAATTTGGAATGTTTGAGAATTGGAGGGTAGATGAGCAACATACCAATTTAGAGCCCTTTAGCCTCTGTAGTTTTAACCATAAATAAAATAAAAACTACTGAGGCCAGAGGGCCAAAAAGAAAAAAAAAAAAAAAAACCAATGCGGAGAAAAAAGTCTGGACGGACAGACAAAGCCACCTCGATAGTTTTCTTTTACTGATAACTAAAAAGGCTTTATTCAGGCTGAACTACGAACCGAATCATCTTATTAACAAAATGTATTTTCCCCGCATGACTGAAATTAGATATGCAAATATATAAATATCCACAAATGAAAAGGAAGCGGGCCCAGACCTCTCCGAAGTCCTAGGAAAAATAACATTCCAGTATTTCATTATGGAAACTTTAGAGTAGAATTTCTTCCTCTGAACTTAAATAGTAACTGAGAAAACTTTCAACTCAATTCATCGGCAGCCTTTCTTTGGAAGCTCTCTTATTAAGAGAAACTTCTGCAACCAAAGTTACCTTCACGGGATCAACTTCATCAGGACGCCATTATGAGAGAAGGAGAGAGAGATCACCTATTATTTCTTTCTGTCTGTCTGTCTGTCTGTCTGTCCATCTATCTATCTATCTATCTATCTATCTATCTAGCTATCTATCTATCTATCTGTCTATCTATCTATCTATATATATATGTGTATATATATATATATATATATATATATATGTATATATATATATATATATATATATATATATATATGATATATATATTGTATATATATATATATATATATATATATATACATTATATATATATATATAAAATATATATATATATATATCATATATAGGGAAACAAAATCAACATTAGTAATGAAAGTACCTATCTTCCTACATTTGAGGAGGAGGAGACATCATAGCACTAAGAGTAGAAGAGATGTAAAATAAAAAGCAAGGAGATAATATCAATTTTCCAGCTCTCCACTCATCTCTATAAATTAGTTCGATTTCTGATTCAGTCAATCTCACCTATTTACTGACATGTTCTGGATACCGGATTTTGAGCCACAAGACTTTTCTGCGCGTTATATCACACATTCTAAATTAACATTAAAAACTGTTAATGACAAATCAAAACCCATTTCTCTTTTGTGGGCTCAATTTCCTATGCATGTTACTATAGGGTGGATATTTCATTTATACTCTATTTCATTTTTGAAAAGGCGCTTATCTTTCATATTTGATCTTCATGAGTTTTATTTTGCTAAAGAAAATGACTCTACAGTTTGTTTGAAATAATAAATAATAATAAATAATAATAATAATAATAATAATAATAATAATAATAATAATAATAATAATCACCTATATGCAGGAAGTGCAATATGAAAAACGAGACCATAAACCACATAGCAAGCGAATGTCCGGCACTTGCACAGAACCAGTACAAAAAGAGGCATGATTCAGTGGCAAAAGCCCTCCACTGGAGCCTGTGCTAGAAACACCAGCTACCTAGCAGTAATAAGTGCTACGAGCACCAACCCGAAGGAATGATAGAAAAAGATCAGGCAAAGATCCTCTGGGACTATAGTATCAGAACAGATAGGGTGATAGACAAAATAAGGAGAAAGTATCACTCATTGATGTCGCAATACCATGGGACACCAAAGTTGAAGAGAAAGAAAGGGAAAAAATGGATGAGTATCAAGACCTGAAAATAGAAATAAGAAGGATATGGGATATGCCAGTGGAAATTGTACCCATAATCATAGGAACACTAAGCACGATCCCAAGATCCCTGAAAAGGAACCTGGCAAAACTAGAGGCAGAAGTAGCTCCAGGACTCATACAGAAGAGTGTGCTCTTAGAAACAGCGCTCACAGTAAGAAACGTGATGGACTCTGATGGACTCCATAATTTTCCTTTAAATTGCTGGACTAGTCCAAAATGATATTTCATAAATGTTCATGGAACATCTTCCACAATTTTTACGCGACACCTCACTATCAAACAGACAAAACGTGACCTAATGGAAATCATAAAAAAAAACTATAGACATGTGATCAGCAGTTAGAAATGACTGGCTTTTTAACGTTTGAAAACCTTTCATCCAAAAACATTTTCATTAAAAGTTGTTGTCACATGAACGACTAGGGTTCATTTCGAGTGACCATTAAAAAAATACTGGTCAGATCCCGCTTATTTGCACCGTAAAATGAAGTCAGACGGCTGAGGCCAAGCTAATAATGCGGTTATTTCATGACAAATGTTATCACATTTTGCAGGCTCGGAGAAGCATCAAACTTTTTCAAAACAAGGATGAACCCATAACACTCGATACATACAAATGCTTTGCGAAAGAATGATTTTGTTTACCTGCTCATCTCTTGGAAATACTTAGTCCAGTCCACCTGTATGACCTGTCCTTATGATATCGCCCTCTCTCTCTCTCTCTCTCTCTCTCTCTCTCTCTCTCTCTCTCTCTCTCTCTCCACCTAAGAAAAATCTCCAAACCAATGATTACGAACCCAGTTACAAACTACCGAACCGGAAAAGAAAAATACAGCAAAATATCATTTATCATTCACAGACACAGGTGAAGATTTCAGGTACATACTCCGAATTGTTCAGCATTATGGAACGAGTCATAAAATTCTATTTAATGAAAATGATTCCATTAGTCTTCACGTGCCATAAAAAAAAGACCATCAGCGGGAATGGACACTGAACCATACGCACTACAGCCTGGCATTCTATCACTATTCCATTAACGTTTGTGTTTGGAAGATACACCTTATATCTTTTCATATACTAATTTCATTAGGAACGGTACGAACTCCGCGGTCTCTTTCATATCAAAGCTACGCTACGAGTGCATCTCAAATTGTGTTCGTCATTTTTCTCAAGTAAACATGTAGGCAAGTATGTATGTATGCATACCTAAATACATACACACACGTATATGCATAAAAATAATTCAGTTAAAGATAATCAGGTAATCATGTAGAAGTGTTTCCCCCAGACAAAAAGTATATTTGTTATCATCATGTAAATTATCAACACTTTCTTTAAATTATGTTCACGCAATTTAAACTGCGCGAAATACCGACACTCATTGAGACACCGCAGCTGATAAAATAAGGCCAAAAAACCATCGGAATGCAAAGGTTTGTCTCACCAGGAATCTCACAGAGATTAATTAAGCCTCTGTACCAAACTCGACAGGAAACTCTTGGAAGTCGTAAGAAAAAACAATGATCGTAAAATTACACAAACTACCCAAGTAGATATTACTAACAAAACAGAATCAGGGATAAAACACTGAAATACACAGTTTAACTTTATTTTAAAACGATTGCTCTTTTTAAATTTCAATAAAAACTGAAAAATCGTTGAATCAAAACAACGTTCACAAAATAGCTATACTCTGTTTTTTTTTCATCTGTCCATCCGCCTGTGGTGTTTTCGCATGGTAACACTGCGTCCTGGGCTTTACATAATTACGCTTTGTGTAAGTTTTAGGTAAATAAAAGGATATCTGAGTGTGCATTTGCAATTGAAAAGTATTTTAATAATTTAATGTATGTGAATTACACCGTTGATATTCGAAATAGGATATCATTTAAAGCCCGGGACGCAGTGTTACCATGCGAAAACACCACAGGCGGATGGACAGATTGAAAAAAACAGAGTATAGTCAAAACATTAGTCCACGTGGAGTAAGTCAAAGTTTGGTATTATTCGAGTGTCCTGGTTGTGCCAAAATGAGTTGGCGTCTGAAAGTATGTGAAGGCGTCATTCATGGAGTTCAAGGTCATCAGCAAAAAGAAAAATCAAGAGATGTGAGGTCAAGGTCACACAAAAGGTGTTTGGAAGATACACCTTATATCTTTTCATATACTAATTTCATTAGGAACGCTACGAACTCCGCGGCGAGGTTTAAAGATGTATGAAGTTTGACGAAGACATCTTTAATTCTTTGGAAATGAGTTAGAAACGCTAAAGGAAAAGGAAATATGGACGAATATGACCCGCACTGAATGCCATGGCCATAAACTTGCTTGGGAATAAAAGTACGTCCATTAGGCCAAACCTATTTTAACGTTAACGAAATATTACCCAGGCGCTCCACTCAAATTCAAATTAGCGCTTCTCTACATTAAAATACTCCGACATAATTGCATCCCGAGAACCCAATATTAGAGATGACTGGAGGAACCAAATAATATTATTCTAGAACTTGGATTTCAAAAATAGAAACGAACCGGATGTAAGTGAAGCACAGGATATTTATATATACAACAAATAATGAACACTGTCTCGAGACCTTAGACCTTAATGTTTATGTATATATAAATAACAAAGACACACACACACACACACACACACGTCCCCCTAACTCATCGACCGTGAGTTCGAATCTCGCTACCAGAATTTGGAGGTTGTTCTTGTGTTTGCCATTTCCGATACTAGATTTTGTAGTACCAATCCTATCAAAAACATTATATATATATATATATATATATATATATATATATATATATATATATATATATATGTATAACTGAATCACGAAAGTTAGGAACGTGATAAATCCATAAATAAAGATATATGCCACGAAGGAAAAATAAACGAATGAGGATCTGCAAGATCTTTCGACGTTAAATGTCCTTTACTGAGCAGAGAAAGTCTCTGCTCAGTAAAGGACGTTTAACGTCGAAAGATCTTGTTGCAGATCCTCATTCGTTTATTTTTCCTTCGTGGCATATATCTTTAAATACACACAAACACACAACACATATATATATATATATATATATATATATATATATATATATATATATATGTACATTACACACACACACACACACACACACACACACACACATATATATATATATATATATATATATATATATATATATATATAAATTAAATCACTTCGACAATACAACAAAGCTAAGTGTTTTCTAAGCATCAACATTAATTCTACCAACAATTACATATTCTGAAACAACTTCAGTAACAAGATCTGAGGCAGCTCCATCAACAAGTACACGATGAAAGCAATTAATTCCTACGTGTTAGTATAATCGAAGCCAATTTTACCAATGGGTACAAGACCCTAAAGCGATTTCATGCACACCAATTCAGTCCGCAACCAACGGAGTTGAGCCAATTTCATCACCAATTACAGAATGAATGTACACAGGACGATAAAACGCCATTAGCATTTTGATACCATCTCTCAAAATTCTTTAAAAAAAAAAAAAAAAAAAAAAAAAAAAAAAAAAAAAAAAAAAAAAAAAAAAAAAAAAAACTTTTTCATGAAAACCCTACCAAGCCTAATTCCAAATGCCAACGAGGATATCTCCCCAGCTCACGTCAAAAGAAATATTATCAAAATAGTAGAAAAAGGAGTCCCAAAAAGCTTCGGGTTTTTGGCTCGGAAATCTGCATAAACTCTCTCAACAAACGGAATGAGATAAGGTATTTTTCATACTCCGCCAGAACGAGACACCATCATTTTGGAGCACCAAAAATGATTTTATTCTGCACTTTGGCTTCAGACCACGACGAAACTAATAATAATAATAATAATAATAATAATAATAATAATAATAATAATAATAATAATAATAATAATAATAATCTCCACTTCGGCTTAAAACGATGACAAAAATAATAATAATAATAATAATAATAATAATAATAATAATAATAATAATAATAAAGCTCTAAATTAAAAGAAAGAGCTATAATTAGGAGTTACCGTAGTTCGTAAAAGTATGATTAACAGTAATATGACTTAATGTAGTTGAAATCAAATATCGTGAAATCAAAAGCTCTTCGACTATTTCTGACATCAAACAAAATGGGTAAAAAAAATTAAAAAATATCAACATTAATAGGGAAATAGCAGATGAAAACATGAAATGTCTGTATTTCTTAAAAAAATCAAAATATGAAGTATAAGTTATTCTCATTAGGGAAGGTTTCAATAAACTTCGTAAGAAAAGTTTGAAAACTAAAATATATTGTTGCGTTAATCCGTTAATGAGAGAGAGAGAGAGAGAGAGAGAGAGAGAGAGAGAGAGAGAGAGAGAGAAAATCGTCATTTTCCAGAGAAAGGAAGAAACAAACAAAAGGAGAGAGAAAAAAGAGCAAGAGAGAGGAGTCATATTTTATGTATGTATCTCTGGGAAAGATGGAATGGACAATGAAACTTTAAACAAGGAAAATGGAACTCACAATCTTTTCCTAATACCATATTCCACAAGCTTTGCATTTTATCACAGCAACCCCACTGCATATACTGCCATGTAAAACAGAGGGGTGAATATTTATCATTCCATCAAGAAGCAGATTTATGACGAAATGCAAAATTCATTGAATTGTTACGAAAAGCAACATCATAAGAGCATACGATAATAATGATGTTAATTATAATAATAACACCACGAACATTAGCATAAATCTACGATTTATAATGTAATGACGACATACATAACTATCGTAAAATAAAATGTCTTACAATAAGAACGTTTTCCAAAGTCGAAAATAGATTCAGCACCGCCAGATTATTTCTATTTTATCTGGAGAGAAGGATAATTTTTTAACAAAGATTCTCAGTAACATTTACTTTCATTTTATTAACTATTAAACAAGCAGGAAAACCAGTTATCAATGAAAACTAAAGATGAAATGAGCCATTTCTTGACACCAAATCAGAAGAATGATGATATACGCCGAGAAAAATTAATAAATAAAATAAAAATAGGGCTAGCGAAAATAGTAATCCCTAATTATCAATATTACTGTTAGTTTCCATCTTCATCACCATCATCATCATCATCATCATTATAATTACCAATTTCATTCGTTTGGTTCTTATAACAAATATTCCGAGTCAAGGCCACGAGTAAGCCGTGATTTCAAAGGCTCACAATGAAACAGCCTAATATGCATATTTCATAGCGGATTGGTCAAACAATCAAGTCAGGGAGTTGTGTCTTTTAATATAAAACGAACATCAAAAAAGGAAGGATAAATTATTCACAGGGTTTAAGGAACAAAATATAATATATATATATATATATATATATATATATATATATATATATATATATATTAATAGATATTCAATCTCTCTCTCTATTCCCGAGACACACACACACGCATATATATATATATATATATATATATATATATATATATATATATATATATATATATATATTGGTGTGTGTGTGTCTGAGAGAGAGAGAGAGAGAGAGAGAGAGAGAGAGAGAGAGAGAGAGAGAGAGAGAGAGATTGAACATCTCCATTAAAGTAAAATATGGGTTTGCCATCAGTTACACCTGGCTCTTCCAGCCTGTAATTAGCAAAGGTTTGAGTCGCTAATCAGCTCTCCTGAAGCAATCCAATTAAGGACGCTTAACGTGAGCTTTCCTGGACTAATTTAATGACAGCCGGAGGGAAAAAGGATAGGGGAAAAAGATATATAAAAATA
>NC_061098.1:21083647-21143647 GCF_015104395.2 Macrobrachium nipponense | reverse complement strand
TAAGTAGCTCTCTTCTTCTGTGTCCCTTTCCAAAAAGTGATACATACATACAGTACATTACACACACACACACACACACACGCACACACACACATACATACATATATATATATATATATATATATATATATATATATATATATATACAGTATAATTGTATATATGAATATATATAATATATATATATCTGAATCTATAATTGTATATACAGCTATATGCTTTTAAAAAAAAACCACAGTAGCTCTCTTAAGTGGTGAATACTAACTGGCAGTTAGTCGACTGAGGTGAGTCGAAGCAAGGGTAGTAAAGGGTTATGATGTTAGCACCCTTCTCCCTAACACTATTTTTTTTTTTTTTAAACAAAGGATTTTTAAATTGGAGTAAATCGATCTCAGATCTCTCATTGGTGAGGTGAGGTATGAGAAGCTTGCTATTAGATATAGAATCTAAAGAAGTACCACAAAATAGTTAGCGAGTTGATACTTTTTTGTTTTAATAATATTAACAATAATTTAAAACAAAAATTTAGAAGATTCGAGGCATAATTTTACTATAATCTAATAGAGTAAAAGCAAAAACTCAAAGTATACACTCCCATATATTTCAGTAAAAATTGTCTCTTAATAATAATAATAATAATAATAATAATAAATAATAATAATAATAATAATAATAATAATAATAATAATGTGGCGCCGTGGAGGAGTGGGTTAGGTCGTCAATAGACTTAAGTCAAGTTAAGCAACATTGGGGCTGGTCAGTCGTTGGATGGGTGACCGCTCTCCTCGGCGTTGATTCCTTGGGAAAGGAATCAACTCATTTACCTATCCCCATTAGGGATAGGTAAATGAGTACCTATCCCTAATGGGGTAGGGTCCAGCTATGGGTTAAATAGCAAAACTCAGCAATGATGGAAAGAAATGAAGGAATAAACGACAACGACGTAAATGGAACCTCTGGCAACAGAGGAGCTTCGTCCGGCAACCAGGTATTCAACCCAATTGAAGGGGAAGACGGTCAGGTACTTGGAGGTCGTCATCCAGCAACTGATCACCACAACGACAGTAATCAACAGCCTGAGATTGGAGCTACAGAGGCAAAAAGGAAGAAATGGACAAGAGAAGAAAATAAGGAAATATGGAGATGCTACATCAGAAGCAACCCGACGGAGAGAGGATATAGAAGAAGATTGGTCAACATCTGGAATGAGAGGAATAACACCCCCAAAACAGAGCAGAGGCTGGCAGACCAAGTAAGGGACATAAAGAAAAAGAACTGGCTCTCCCCAACAGAAAGAGAAGAACTGGAAAGGGAAATGTCACACGACAACGAATTACACGAAGACGAACTGAGAAACGATGCCACAGAAGACGACAGGGAGGATGAGGTATCAAACAACGACACACGAAGATACACCGACGAAGTAACAGAGAGGACGGAATGGGTAGAAAAGATTAGACAATGGATGGAGCCAGATACAGAGAGAACAAAGATCCCTTCCATGAAAGCCTACAACACCAAGAAATTAAGGGAGAAAACAAGTGAGGTCAATGAAATAATGGGCATAATACACACCACCAGTATCACAGAAACAAATAACTTGACATATGCAGGAGCAAGATTAGTAGCAGAACTGATGGGGATTCGAACACCAACACCACCAGCACAACCAACCCAACAGAAACCAAAACAGCAACCTCCTTGGAAAGGCGCCTGGAAAAGCAAATCATGGTGATGAGATCTGACTTGAGTAAACTGAAAGAGATGGCAGAAAAAAGGCTAAGAAGCAAGAAAACAAGGGAGGAACTCAACGAGAAATACAAAGTACAAGAAAGGAGACTAAACAACACAATAGAAGATGTAAAACAGAGGCTTAAGGCCAAAGCACATTAGATCCAACGGTACATAAACAGGAATAAGGGATACCAACAGAACAAACTATTCGGAACCAACCAGAAAAGACTATACAGCCAACTAAGAGGGGAGACAACCACCACAAATTCCTGAGGCCGAACCAAGTAAGAGACTCTGGGAAAACATATGGAGCAATCCAGTATCACACAACAAACATGCAACATGGCTCCAGGAAGTCAAGGAAGAAGAAACAGGGAGAATAAAACAAAGATTCACAGAGATCACGACAGACACAGTCAGACACCAACTAAAGAAAATGCCAAACTGGAAAGCCCCAGGTCCCGATGAAGTCCATGGATACTGGCTCAAAAACTTCAAGGCCCTACACCCACGAATAGCAGAACAACTCCAGCATTGGATGACCACAGGAAGAACATCTTTAGTACAAAAAGACAAGAGTAAGGGAAATATAGCCAGTAACTACAGGCCTATCACCTGCCTACCAATAATGTGGAAGTTACTAACAGGTATCATCAGTGAAAGGCTATACAACTACCTAGAGGAGACAAACACCATCCCCCACCAACAGAAAGGCTGCAGAAGGAAGTGTAGGGGCACAAAAGACCAGCTCCTGATAGACAAAATGGTAATGAAGAACAGTAGGAGAAGGAAAACCAACCTAAGCATGGCATGGATAGACTATAAGAAAGCCTTCGACATGATACCACACACATGGCTAATAGAATGCCTGAAAAAATATATGGGGGCAGAGGAAACACCATCAGCTTCCTCAAATACAATGCGCAACTGGAATACAATACTTACAAGCTCTGGAATAGACAAGCAGAGGTTAATATCAGGAGGAGGGATCTTCCAGGGCGACTCACTGTCCCCACTACTCTTTGTAGTAGCCATGATTCCCATGACAAAAGTACTACAGAAGATGGATGCCGGGTACCAACTCAAGAAAAGAGGCAACAGAATCAACCATCTGATGTTCATGGACGAGCATCAAGGAAATAGATACCCTAATCCAGACTGTAAGGATTGTATCTGGGGACATCAGGATGGAGTTTGGAATAGAAAAATGCGCCTTAGTCAACATACAAAAAGGCAAAGTAACGAGAACTGAAGGGATAAAGCTACCAGATGGGAGCAACATCAAACACATAGATGAGACAGGATACAAATACCTGGGAATAATGGAAGGAGGGGATATAAAACACCCAAGAGATGAAGGACACGATCAGGAAAGAATATATGCAGAGACTCAAGGCGATACTCAAGTCAAAACTCAACGCCGGAAATATGATCAAAGCCATAAACACATGGGCAGTGCCAGTATCAGAATATAGCGCAGGAATAGTGGAATGGACGAAGGCAGAACTCCGCAGCATAGATCAGAAAAACCTGGAAACATATGACAATACACAAAGCACTACACCCAAGAGCAAATACAGACAGACTATACATAACACGAAAGGAAGGAGGGAGAGGACTACTAAGTATAGAGGACTGCGTCAACATCGAAAACAGAGCACTGGGGCAATATCTGAAAACCAGTGAAGACGAGTGGCTCAAGAGTGCATGGGAAGAAGGACTAATAAAAGTAGACGAAGACCCAGAAATATACAGAGACAGGAGAAAGACAGACAGAACAGAGGACTGGCACAACAAACCAATGCACGGAGAATACATGAGACAGACTAAAGAACTAGCCAGCGATGACAATTGGCAATGGCTACAGAGGGGAGAGCTAAAGAAGGAAACTGAAGGAATGATAAACAGTCGGCACAAGATCAGGCCCTAAGAACTAGATATGTTCAAAGAACGATAGACGGAAATAACATCTCTCCCATATGTAGGAAGTGCAATACGAAAAATGAAACCATAAACCACATAGCAAGCGAATGCCCGGCACTTGCACAGAACCAGTACAAAAAGGGGCATGATTCAGTGGCAAAAGCCCTCCACTGGAGCCTGTGCAAGAAACATCAGCTACCTTGCAGTAATAAGTGGTACGAGCACCAACCTGAAGGAGTGATAGAGAAAACGATCACGCCAAAGATCCTCTGGGACTATGGTATCAGAACGGATAGGGTGATACGTGCAAGCAGACCAGACGTGACGTTGATTGACAAAGTCAAGAAGAAAGTATCACTCATTGATGTCGCAAATACCATGGGACACCAGAGTTAAGAGAGAGAGATGGGGAAAAAATGGATAAGTATCAAGATCTGAAAATAGAAATAAGAAGGATAATGGGATATGCCAGTGGAAATTGTACCCATAATCATAGGAGCACTAGGCACGATCCCAAGATCCCTGAAAAGGAATCTACGAAAAAACTAGAGGCTGAAGTAGCTCCAGGACTAATGCAAGAAGAGTGTGATCCTAGAAACGGCACACATAGTAAGAAAAGTGATGGACTCCTAAGGACGGCAGGATTGCAACCCGGAACCCACACTATAAATACCACCCAGTCGAATTGGAGGACTGTGATGAGAGAAAAAAAAAAAAAAAAAAAAAAAAAAAAAAAAAAATAAAAAAAATAATAATAATAATAATAAAACGTAAACCAAATAAAAAAAAAAAAATTCTGATCCCGGAGCACTAAAGCTCTACTCCAAATCCAATAAAAATATTTGAGAGCAATTAATTAATTTTTTTTTTTTAACTACGCGGAACTGATTTTTCCCCTTTTATTAGTTCTATGGAAAGGAAACCGTGGTGTCACTGGTGGCAGTTTACAACTGTATGATGATTATATCGAGTTCTAAATTTCGATTAACGCTTCACGGAAATAACTCAAGAGATTCAATGTCGAAATTGGCCAAAATTCATGAAAGAATAAGGAAACCAACAAGATGAACCATAACAACCTAACTTGTCACAGTGTGGCGTTATACTAAAATTGAATGCATTATAATAAAATTGAAAACAAGGGTATCTTACAATACTAGCAACAACAGTGAATATCAATAATTATAAATATAATATCACATTACTCACGCTCATACAGGTAACTTTTCTTAGAATAGTCTGCATAACCCTTTTCAAATATCAACACTGATCTCACGAGTAGCTCAAAAACGTCTCGTTCGGGTTTTGAAACCAATCCTTACAGCAGTGGGTTACAGTAATGTTATTAAAATGTAAACCACCGATATATAGTCGAAGAAAGTTCTGAGAGGGTATGCGGATGCCTTATACAAGTCTCTCAAAATATAAAATGAAATATGACAAATCGAGCCTTTCGACTGTTACAGAATTACGATAGATTACTATACTTTCAAAAAACTTAAAATATCTCATGATTTACTACACACTACTTGTCAATCCAAGTTGACATTTCAATCTACTAGTAAAATACTACCAATGATGATTGTTACTAAAAATCAATTGCACATTATATGCATATTACCAGAACTTATACAATATTACTGTAAATGTTCTTTATCCATACATTTTTCTAACTGTACACACACACAAACACATACACATATATATGTGTATGTATTATACACATTAATAAATAACATATAACTCACATAATAGTTTGGTGCACATATATTAGATAAAATTACCTTATGACAAGGGAGAAAACTCCACAGCTATCGTACCTGCAAAGAGATAAAAAAAAGTATCAGTAAACATATCACAGAATCTACAAAATACAAAAACCCAAGTAAAAGAAATACCTCATCACGGAAATTGAAATGGAACAGAACTGAAAAAGGAAGACACGCGTCATACAAAATCATTCGACGTAATGGCCTCCACAAAACAATATGTTGCTTTTACGTTTCGCTCGCTGAATAGGAGAGGGAAAATTTCACATTCAAGGGGAAACGTTCTATGGCTCTTGTCCTTAATGCCACTAGGCCCCACTCCTTCCATCCGCGCTACTCCGCCCCCCCCCCCTACCCCATGCCCCCGGCTTGAAAAAAAAAAAGGAATATTTGTATGGAAAGCGAAAATAGGAATATTTGTATGGAAAGCCATACAGAAGCGACCATTTTGTTGGTGTAGATCTACACCCCCAAAAAATATGGAATTTATGTGTACGAAAAATATTTTTATGATTCGCAATACCACCCTCTGTTTTTAACAAAAATTCTAACAGCAATAATAATGGTAACCAAGAACATAATAATCATCAGTATATCTTCTCTGAAAGTTCATTTCCCTTGCCTGATACAGAACAAATGTTCAACTAAATATAATTATAAAAATGTTCACCGCTTTGCGAAGAACGAAATAGATGCTAAAAAATGTATCATTAGGGTACAAATAAAACTGTAAAAAAACTGCAAAATAATCCCGTGAAACACCGTAATACCACACTGATGCAGGGGATAAATGCTTAAAAAAAAAACCTCAGTATTCCCCTCGCAGAGGAATAATATCCATGTAAGAGTTTAAAACGTGTGCTATCTATATAGATATATATATATATATATATATATATATATATATATATATAATATATATATGTATATAAAAACACACACACACACACATATATATATACTATATATAATATATATCGCACATTCTGGTGCTTTTTTCACATTGAACAATCATTAAACAGTCATCCCCTTAGTAATAATTTCCTGCATAAACACTGAAGAATCGACGTGATTCAGAATAGTGACATGTGCCTCGTGTGGTAAAAAGTATTGCCACCATGTAACCAGATTATCCGTCTGGCAGAAATTCTGATTCAGACAAAGGATAAAGGGATTTTACTTTGTCTTCCTTCCCCGCCCCTCAAAAAAGCCTAGCTGTCGTACCAATCGAAAAATAAAGGTTTCACAGCTCTTAAAGAAGAAAAATTGGATACAAAATCGTGTCTTAGCCTACTAGATGTAACTACCTTGACCTTTTTTTTGTGTGAATAACATTAATATGTGTATACCATAAAAGAAATTATATTTGACGAAACAATATGGACAAGTTAGATTTACCGTTGATTCAGGGAATTTGCTGTAACTTCTAAGAAATTAAAAAAAATAATAATAAAAAAAAGAGGTCCAGTTTCTCTAGCCAGTTTTCTTTGAAAAAAATATTTCACTCTTACATAATAAGAAAACATGCAAACGAAACAGGAATCTAGTGATACGGACGGTCTGGGTTGCTTATACTACGTGAGTAGTGATGCCACTGATCATGTGTTCATGAGGTGTTGGATTCGTGGCGACTGCTGGTGTTTTCAACAGCAACTCTTCCTCATGATGAAGCTGTAGCCCTGCAATGAACATAAATATATTCCACAGCGGCCTAAATAAATCATATCTCATCACCTACCGACCCATTTCATTAGAGGACCGAGAACCTTTAGGGGTGAAGAACGTCGATGGCAGGCCTAATAAAGCGAGAAAGCACTTGGACGTAGTATGAGAGGTCATGGCCTCTTAACAATGATTAATAAGTCTTAAGGATGTCGGTCACTTTCACAAGGCATGAAGCCTCCAAGCAGTGAACGGGGCCCGATTTCCCTCCAGTAAATGGAAAGGGCTAATGAATACAGGCGTCAGGACTCTAAATCTGGAATTCAGGCTACGATCAGACTTAACATTTTGAGAATGGCATGTTTTGTGGAAACGTGAGCTTTCCATAATTGATAATCAAGCAAATACAGATTCTGTGAAGGTGACACACAAATGTGGAACAGGTGGGATATGGATAAATCTGAAGACAGATGAATACAAATGGAAAATTGGTAAAAATAATATGGAACGTCATCAACGTATTGCCTCACCTTGTGAGACATTTAAAATCAACAGTTCTCGACAGAAAGTTAAAAGAAAGAAAATAAAATTTAAGGAAATTTGCTAAGTAAAGTTGGAGCCATCAGTATTCCCTAACTTTCTGAAGAGTATATGCCTTTCCATCCGTTCTTTTCCACTTACCATACCTAATGAGAGAGAGAGAGAGAGAGAGAGAGAGAGAGAGAGAGAGAGAGAGAGAGAGAGAGAGAGAGAGAGAGAGAGAGAAATGCCTCTTCAATTTACAATTGGTCTTCATATCATTAAAAAATAACCTTACATTTTCCTGGGATTCTTTCAAAACAGGTAATTGACGATAACCTGAGCAAGCTCTCATTTTTATTTATTTATTTATTTTTTTTGGCAGGGTTCAAAACGTTGTGCGTCATCTCCTATGTCTTAAGAAACTCAGGACTTCTTCACTAAATTCAACTGACAGTTAAGTTTACCTTATAAAACTATAGGAAAGCTGTTCTTGGTACCGGGATGAAGAATCAACTACGGAGGACATGGCCCAATATATAAGTACTTCAAGTGAACAGAGAATGCCTGAAACCGCAGCTGTATCGACGATCGACCAATATGAAACAGGATATTCAGAGAACAATTAATCTTACTCTAGTCAGCCTGTCTATCAGTTACAGCCAGCTGACGAGATCAGCTAACCCGACAATCAATTAGCACCCAGCATCCCTCAACTTGAACAGAACGCCTTCTGAATTGAATAGAGAATTTAGGCCAAAGACCAAGCACTGGGACCTATGAGGTCGTTCAGCGCTGAAAAGGAAATGGACGGTAAAAGTTTGACAGGTGTAACAGGATAACTTCGCAGTTGCACTATGAATCAATCACTAGGCGAAGTTGGAAAGTAAGATGGAAGAAAGAGTATATGACAGTAGGTACAGTAAAAGGAACGAATGGGGTTGTAGCTAGGGGCCGAAGGCACGCTGCAATGAACATTAAGTAATGCCTACAGTGCACCGCATGAGGTTCAATGACGGCACTATCCCCCATACGAGCCGGGCTGCTTTCTACTATCACAGAAAACAACCAAGGTTTTGAAAAGCGACAAAGAGCCTTTCACGCAAACGTCTAGTAAATAAATGGTTCTGCACCTGTTACGTAGAATGAAAACCAACCCATCCCCAACATGACAGACATGTGCTATGATTGTTAAGTAGAAAGTGGCTGTATAAAAGTCATAGGCTTATAAATCTTGCACAATTTAGAAGCACTTCTACACTCCCCTTGTGATGAGAGGCGTTCCCGTAGAATACGGCAACCGATATTAATGCGTTATTTGTGGATTTACGTCTAGAAGTATAAAAAGATCACCTAAAAATATCATACATATACACATACACCCATATATAGTATATATTATATAATTAATTTATTTTTCACATTTTTTCACCAGATATATATGTAAATGCAATAATCACAAGATAGCCAGGCATTGAGGTTATTACAATTACTTACCCACACGCACAAACACACACATATACGGATTAATATATATATATATCCTATATTATGAATATATATAAGTATCTATATATATTATATATATATTTATATACATACATATAATATATATAGTATATATATATATATATATATATATATATATATAATATGGAAGTAAATCTCCGTGAAAATTCCATATAACTAGTAGAAGTAACCTCGCCGCCAATCTACAACCAACACGACAAAAACCGGTTACCATAAAGAAAAAAACGAAAATCTCCAACAGCATTAATTCCAAAAAAATAAATAGGAACAGCAGCCGGTTCCTCATAATTCCGGGTCCAACCAAAAAGCAGAGGGTCGCTTGGAGAACAAAAAAACTAGGTCAAACAAAAACTTAAAATGAACTGTGTTAAAAGCATCACTAATACCTGGTTACCAGTTTTTTCCCAGCATTGAAAATCCGACGTATATCAAATTACATTTACAAATCTGCACTGGAACATAATCCCCGGCAATCATAATAGCGCAAAATCCGAAATAACAGTGCATTCAGGCTATCTACCCACATTAAGTTCAGGTTTGGCAGTAAAAAACGACATTCTGCAATCTAATGGCAAATACTGCCAACGATATGGTAATTTAATTCGGTTACATTCTTGTATCAGTCAACGTTAAGTTCATATAGAAGATTTAGCCAAATTATGACCGACAGGCTCATAAAACGAAGTCATTGTGTATTATATGGGCATGAATATTTCTCATGTGATACCAAATAAAATTATGAAAACAAACTTAATAATTCTAGGATTACACAGGAATGCCTCCCTTGGTTTTTGCTTCCATTTAACTCTAAACTGAGGGAAATGATCCCCATCAGAAAAAGAATCTGAATATATTATAAAAATATATATATATATATATATATATAATATATATATATATATAATATAATATATATATATAATATTTGTGCACCATGTTTGATTAAAAAAAGTATTGTTAGCCTTAAAGTAATCCCAATTCAAGTAGTTAGACACATACATGGATGTAAACCCAGTACGAAATTCAAGTGCAATTCAAGACGTCGAGAGAGAGAGAGAGAGAGAGAGAGAGAGAGAGAGAGAGAGAGAGAGAGAGAGAGAGAGAGAGAGCAGGTTAAGAAATAAGCCTAAGATCCAAGTGTAAGCAATATAGGGATAATTGCGTTATCGATTTCATTCGTATAACCTAACAAATTCCCTCCATCAAATAACGGATAATTTTTCCATTACCTGAGGATTATCTTGAGAGTTTTCCAGGGCTCTCTACCCAAGATGTTTTCGACCCAGGCCAATGCAATCACTCTGGATGGCGGCTGGGTGCGGGGACACGATTTTTGAAATGAAGTTTATATTCTCCACTTACGTCAAATCTCTCTCAAATATATTTGTAAACTATGCATTAAAAAGAAATCATAATCTTAACAATCTCGTATCATGATAAAGAAACCCACGCCAATGCAATCATTCTGGATGGCGGGTAACGGAACACGATTTTTGAAATAAAGTTTATATTCTCCACTGACGTCAAAATCTCTCTCAAATATATTAGCAAATTATGCATCAATAAAAAAATCATAATCTTACCAATCTCGTATCATGATAAAGAAAAGTTCTCTTTCTCGTTACCATATGTCATTCAGCATCTTTTAGAGAACTTATAAACGTTAAAATTCCCTATAGTTGCAAGACCATGTAACTGATTTAAAATGAACCGTTTTCTTGCGCAAAATGACTGACTCTTGCGGTTACAGGATCCAGCAGCCATCAACCCCCCCCCCCCCCACCCCCGCTCCCGTCTCTTTACGTTGCGGCCTTCCTCCAGCAATATCAGCCTTGTTATTAAACCGCTGCAAAGCTCTCTATATGGATAGGAAGCCTCGAGGAAGGACCTTCTAACGAGAGATTAAAGCTTCACGAGTGATTGCGTCTCAAGTCTGGCAGAAGGAGATTTAATCAATCGCTGCCCTCAGGATCCACTTGAAGTCAAGAAATTACTTCGAGGGTAGCCAACATAATGGAGAAAATTATATTAACTTCTATTAGCGCGTTTAAACATTTGATAAACTATATATATATATATAATATATATATATATATATATATATATACACACACACACACACACACATATATATGTGTGTGAATTGAGATAATACCATCACAAAAGGAAAAGAAGAAAAAAATGAGTATACACCCAGAAAGAATTTCATATTAATCTCATCTAGCAATGTGATGGATAGCCTATTAAAATTCTGTCTATGGCCATAGAGGTTCATATCCCAGGAGGAGAGGTCAAACACTCATCACTAAACAGCTCTCCCTTTAGATTCTGACTTCCTAGAAATAGGGGTGAGCCGTTAAGAATGCTAAGATGAGGCGAAAAAAACTATAAGTAAACGTTATGTAGTAATAAAAAAACAATATATATCTATGTGTATATATATATGTATAAATATGAATATCACATCACCGTGATTCATATAAATTATTCGAACTATATCTAATTCGCTCTACCTCGGAATTGATATATTTTCATACATTTTCATATGTTAGCCGAATCAATAACATCACTGAAGTCCTGATTTCTTCTCTGTCCGCTGAGGACGAAATTATTATCAACTCAAAAAATTCCCTTCCGGTTCACATATATGAAAATATATAAATTCCGAGGTAGAGCGAAATAGATATTAAAGGACATCTGTGGGTCGAATAATGTATAAATAAATGTATATATATAACACACACACACACACACACTTGTTTCAGGCAAGAGTACTTCCTGTATTTCGAAGCACATTCTGCGTAGTCTGAAACTCAAATATATAGAATTATAATATCTCAGAAAGCCTATGGGAGAAAAAAAAAAACTATTGCCCGGCAGCAAATTCCCGAGATGTTGACTAGTATTGCACCAGCATCGGTTATTTTAGCCATACATCCGATATCCGGTATAATTTAGGAGTGGGAAACAATGAAATTATTTTCAAGACTATTCTATGGTTACTTTTTAAAATATGACGTCACGCTTTTTTCATGGAAGGTCTCAGTACTCGGTTACAGTTCGGGAATATGGGCCCCAGCAAAGCTTCGGCTTGAGTATTCCCAGTAACTGAATACTATCGAGAATTTTCTCAAAAAATCTCGTTCTTTTAGCGTTGTGTGATCACTGAGGGAGTGAGGGGAGGAGGAGGAGGAACTGGAAGCAGAAGGGGATAGACACAGAGTCGGAGTCAAAGTCCAGAAACTGCCAAATCGACAGCAGCAGCAGCAGCAGTTCTGGAGATTGGAAGCGAACTGACAGTTCCTGTCAAAACTTAGAAGTTATCGGCAAGTTTAGAACCGTAATCTTGCTCTGGTTTCTCGCTTTCTCTTTCTATCTCTGCATCTACCTATCATAACTTTGGCAACCATTTACTTCGTTTTTAAAAGCTATTGAAAGATTGTTTACATCTCCGGGATTACATGCAATGTGCATATTTTACCGCCATACATGATTTTGTCTACAGCATGGTGGAAAATATGCTCAATAGTAAATAGCCTTTTCTTCAGGTATCTGGTTAACAATAGTCTAATTCTGATTTAACAGCAGCAATTATATTCTGTTCAGATTTAACAGCAGCAACTGTACTCTATAAAGAGTTCGAAATCTTCTCTGATGAATCAGAAATCATCTTCGAAGGTTCTAATTTAAGCGTTAAATTCTGTGGTATTAATGTTATAGCTATCATACCTTAAGTTCAAGAGCCCTCTTCCCATTTTTTATGGGAGTTCTTAACAGTATACAAGGGAGACTTAGGTATTCTTACTGGCACTGTTTTGTCATCAGTATTCAGTTTTTTCTTACATGATTTGCCTACGGTAGTCCGCATAAATCGTTAGTAATGCACAAATTAATACGAAAACCACACAAAATAACCAGGTCAACCTATTCCATTTAATAATAATAATAAAAAAAAGGTTAACTACTCTGTCAGAAGGGATATAATGAATTACGCTTTAAAGTACACAACAGCCACTGACGCACAATACGCTTGATTAATGCAAGACAGACATTCCAAACGTCTCATGATTTACTCTTCCAAATGTCAGTCAGATGAATCACCAATTTCAATTAATAAAATGATGGCCCGTTCTCAGGTAACTTTTAAAAAGCAAGTAACAGCAGGAAAAGTCAACCATACAACAATAAAAATCTCTTTCCATGTTGAAGATTATGTTATGATTTTAACAATGATGGGACTTTCAGTATCGAGTGTTTTGACTTACAGCAATTATGATGAAATCAAGACAGAAAGAGGCTAACCCCTGGGACGCAACAATATAGTATATTCATTGAGTGGTCAATTTTTACTTGAAAGGTGGATCAGAAGCAGTGATAGCTCTCCTAGTTGTTATTTGGCAGTAGATGTTTCACGGTATATCACAGAACAGGTAATGCAAGACGTTAAAAAGAAGTACAAATCGCCGTGGTACCCAAGTGTCTAGAGAGCCAAAATGTATAATGTGTGAACAGATTAATATGGCAAGTCTTCTTCGAGGAAGTGAACTGCAATTGTTGACTCCAAATGAAAAAAGAAAACAAAAATAGGTAAATGCTTCAAAGACGAAGTTCGTGCGAAGTATGAGAGACAGAAATAAAGCGAGAAATGTCGAGAAGCTGAAGACGTGGTAAAAAGGTTCGAATGGGTGAAAGAAATCTGACATTGTTTTAAGGTGAGTAACCCTACGCCCAAAAACTCTAAGGGAAATATATAATATATATATATATATATATATATATATATATATATATATATTATATGAGTCATATCACATTACCGTGATTCATATACATACATTGAGCTACAAATGCCCTTTGATATCTAATTCGCTCTACCTCGGAATTAATATATTTTCATATATGTTTAACCGAAGGGGAATTTTTTTTAGACAATAAGAGATTTGTCGGTCCCGGGCGCGAACCATCGAAACCAACACATCCAGGACGACAGTAAAACTTTAACCCTCACCGCCACCGGATTTGTTGGTTTCGATGGTTTGCGTCGGGAGCCGACAAATCTCTTATCGACTAAAGAATTCCCATTTGGTTAAACATAAATGAAAATATATTAATTCCGAGGTAGAGCGAATTAGATATTAAAGGACATTTGTAGCTCGATGTACATATATACATATATATATATATACATATATATATACTACATATATACACAAATATACACATGTATTGTAGGTTCTAGGACGTAAATCTCTCCCTCAACTTCACAACTGACGGCAATCTATGGCCTTGGAGTTGTGTCCTCAACAAACATTATAAAATACAAATAAATATAAATAAATAAATAAATAAATATTTTCAATGTGTCAGTAGGTTGCATACAAGAATTCTAAAATGAAACTGGAAAATATTTCTGCTTGGGTCGTTAGCAGGCGAAAAAAAATTGAAATAGATGAAATACATATTCCTTATTTCTTGTGCTATTTCCTTCCTTTTCGTGGCTCTCCTTTCTCTTTCATATGGCAAAGCAGAGACCTAACGTCAGAATAAGAACGATCACATATCATAGGTTTGTTACGTTGTCTTATTTCCCTTCCTCCAAGAACTGGCATTATCGTTTACGCCATTCAATAGTTCCTTTAATTCCGAGAATATCTCAAAAGATAATTACTTTCCAGGAACTAATCCGTATTCTCGTTCACATGACCTATAACTCTGGCAAAATACAGGTCTCATACTGGATGTTGCTAGTGCTCCTGCAATTCATCACGTATATTTCACTTAGTTTATGATGCCTATCAGCTTATAAATATATATATATATATATATATATATATATATATATATATATACATATATATATATATATATATATATATATATATATATATATATATCTCTATATATATATATATATATAGATTATATATATATATTATATATATATATATATATAATATATATATACATATATATACATCTATATAGATATATATATATATATATATATATATATATATATATATATATATATATATATATATATATATATATAACATATATATATATATATAGATATATAACTATATATATATATATATATATAGATATATATATATATATATATATAGATATATATATATATATATATATATATATACATCGAGCTACAAATGTCCTTTTATATATAATTCGCTCTACCTCGGAATTAATATATTTTCATATATGTGAACCGAAGGGGAATTTTTTAGTCGATAAGAAATTTGTCGGCGGTGGCGGTGTGGTTTTACGCTTCACTGCGCGTCCTTAATTTACAGGGTTCGATGGTTCGCGCCCATGAGGAGACAAATTTCTTATCGACTAAAAAATTCCCCCTCGATTACCATATATGAAAATATATTCATTCCGAGATAAAGCGAATTAGATATTAAAGGACATGTGTAGCTCGATGTATGTATATGAATCACGGTAAATGTGATATGACTCATATATACATATTATATAAACGTACATACATACATACATATATATATGATGTATAGTATATATATATATATATATATATAATATATATATATATATATATATATATATAGGGGAAGGTGGGGCAAAACGGCACACTTAAGGTTTGAGTCCAATTTCTGAAAACCCTTTGCAATATATCTAAAGAGTGTTATTTTTGTTCCCATCTTTGTTCATCAATAAACAAAATAAACTCTCTTTGAAAGATATATATTTCGTACTTTACCCAAGAAAATTGACAAAAGAAAATAGACCCTGGTGGGCCATTATGTACATTGGTTAGGGCAAAATGGCCCCTCATGAGTAAACACTTATTAACACATCTCAATCTGTGTTTTTACATAGATTACCAGTAAATGTACTCAATACAAAAATGAAAAGAAAATTCAGCATACAACTCAAAATTGCTAAGTTCTCATAACTCTATAAATATCACTAAAATTAATAATCTCTTATCATTCTACTTACCAGTGATAAGTGACGTTGCCTTGCATGGCAAGGGATTATTGTTCATATAAAAGAAATATAAAACATATTGTCCTTTTATATGTCCAAAGAAATGTAGCTCATTATCAGCAAAAATTAATGCCTAACTAAATATAGACCTATGCACAAAATTTGGAGCTGAATTCATAATCGTCTTCATCTACACCTGCACATCCGTCATGAGCCCAGTATTTACAATCACCTCCTCTCTTACTGTATTTTTCACTGTAGTATAACCAGAATGTCTCGTCATCTTCCTCGTACTCACTTGATTCATGTTGAGTGACAGTTGATGCATTAAGACAACCTGAAACTTTTTTATTTTCTGATGTGCTTTGCCACTCTTATGTTTAACTGCTACTGGCATTTTTGTTTTCTTTTTATCCTTCACACTTAATTTTTCCTTTCTTACTTTACGCTTTGCAATAACTCGATCTGCTTTAGGAGGGGGACTTATTTAAAATGGAGAAATATAACCAGAGTTGCTGGCAGTGGGTGGGTCTGGGCCTTTAGGAACTTGCTTCTTATGAGGATTAGGTCTAGCTACTGGGGTATCATTAGGAATCTAACTTCATCAAATGATAGGAGATCCTGAATATATCATCAATAACGTTTGAGTAGCAAGTACTGTATACGCTAACAAATTAATACATTTTGTTGATATTTGTGGCTAGAAATTTAACTGAATAAATAAATAAATAAATAAATGAAATAAGAAATCATTGTGCTGGCTCTAATTAGAACTAGCAAAGGGAAAGTCTAACTCTGTGAAGAAAAAATTTATATTGGAAGTCACTGTAAGAAAACAGACAATTTTAAAGAACATTATAGGATATAATAAACAGCAGAGGCTATTTTGAATATAATAATTAATATAAATGTAAAATATTGCCTGTATTGTATCTGAAGGTAAAGCAGACCACTGTAGGGTAAAATGGACCACTGTGCCATTTACCACAGGCACAAATGTGCCGTTTTGCCCCCATGGTAATAAATATGTTGACAACAACCTCACCAGACTACAGGAGCTGGAAGTGTAGTTTTCTCTAGTCAGCCTTATTCACAGGATAATATTAAAGACTTGTGCAATGTTGCATTAAATTATAAGTCACGGTGTTCCTACTAACACGATTTTATCCGACCTTTACCAGTAGATCAGGAGGTGGTGAAAATGTCAGGAGAATTTTGCACATAAACAAAACATGGCTTTTAACTAGCACTTATGTTACAGCTGACTGAGGAACCAAAGATTTAGTACATACACATCCCATGAGTTGGTAGCACCAAGAAACCAAGAAAACGGCTGGGGTCCATATTACCCACTTGTGCCGTTTTTGCCAACCTTCCCCTATATATATATATATATATATATATATATATATATATATATATATATATATATATATATATATATATATATATACATTAATGATCTCCTTTAGACAAGGTGAATCTATTGGTTTGTCAACCCAAAAAAGAATGTTGCATTACTTCAACTCTCAAGAGACCCTTTTTACCATATTTTCACTAATTGTACATTTCCCACTTTTTTCAGCCTCCCGTATTACGCAAGAACTAGTCTCAGTACCTATCATCTCCTCGTAAAAGAATTGCCGTAACAATCTAGCCCCATCTGCCACATTTTACTTCTCTTTTCCAGACACGTGGCCACCACATATTTTTGTGATGTTCTAGTTGACGTACGGTCTCTTCTCTCCCTTGGGGCCACGTGATACATCTACTGCCAAATAACCTTACGAAATCGATAACTTCCACTGCTCCACCTTCCACATAAAAATTCATCATTTCATCCTACTAAGACATGTGGTATGTGAATTCTTCCTTTCCTAATACCAATATTGAAATGAAGAAAAAAATCATCTTACTGAAAACCAGTAAGGGAAATACAATAGCATTCCTTGAAAGATATCATGTAATGACGGAAATATATGAAAATAATTGGTATGACAAAAAAAAAAGCGTCTTTGAACTCAGAATGTTGCACAAAACTTCTTGAGAATATCTGGTGTCACACGATATTTTGCCATACAATAACAGTTCCCGGTTAAGATTATACGCTTTAACTTTACACTTCAGTACCGGCCATTTAATTCAACGGCCAATCCCTCTGTAGGATTCAGGCTCTGCTTCCCAACACCGCCACCCGCCCCCCGCCCCCGACCCTTTCTACAACCTCTTTTCGATAATGGAGGTTATTGATCCTGGCGGCGCTATCAATGAACAGCGGCTATTCATCAATTCTGCCGTCAGTGGCCAGGGATAAATCAACCGTTGGAGACACTTTCGAGAGATTATAGCCCTTGGATTATACGTATATATATTTCGCGTAGGACGCTCTCCACACACCACTGGTTATCATTTGGATGAAATAAGAGTTTTACGTTTATAAATAATTTTCTTTAGGAAATATCAAGTTGAAGTGAGAGACTTGAGAGTGCAAGAAACGGAAGCTGTTTAATGACGCGATAAATGATTGCAAGTAGATACTTTAAATGAATATATGATATATATATATATATATATATATATATATATATAAAATAAAAGGAGCCCATAAAAAACCCCAAAACATAGGAAAGTAAGTACTATATTTCAGAGGCAGCTGTCTCTCCTCAGGTAGGCCATATATATATATATTATATATATATATATATATATATATATATATAGATATATATATATATATATATATATATATATAATAGATATAAAGAGAGAGGGAGAGAGAAGAGAGGAGAGAGAGAGAGAGAGGAAAAGGGGAGAAGAGAGAGAGAGAGAGAGAGAGATTTAGTTTACCTTTATACCTACACATCATTCTCCAATCGAACACTGTATATGAATAATCAAATGTACATTGACTATGCATTTCCATGAAACAATTTTTCTTTTTCTTCCATCGAAATTTTTTTTTTTTCCATCGAAATTTATGAAGGTTTTATTTATGATAAATTTACAAAATTAGTCAAACCTTACAGAAGAATATGACAAATTTGTAAAATGATTCTATGGTTGATTCTATGGTAAGTCTTTTAAAAAGCAAAGCTATCAAAAATTATACTTAATATAAACTGACATCATAAAGAGGTTACTATTCAGGGAAAGAATAGACCATTTATGACTTATGCGGGACTAATACAGCGAAGAACATGCGATGAATACTCGGCCACGTCAGTGCGAAAACCAAGAGAATTTTTTGTGACCTCGCACAAATTAAAGTTTCAAGCGCCTACTTTCATGTCCACCTGCATCCTTATAAACTTACACTTCTTTCTTAACGAGCAATGTTCTTTTGTTTGTTTTGTTTGTATGGTATTTTTACGTTGCATGGAACCAGTGGTTATTCAGTAATGGGACAAACGGCTTTACGTGACTTCCGAAGCACGTAGAGAGTGAACTTTTATCACCAGAAATACACATCTCTCACACCTCAATGGAATGCCCGAGAATCGAACTCGCGACCATCGAGCAATGCTCTTGCTCAGGCAATTTAAAATTTGGATTGAATTCGTGCAACACAACTTTTTCGTATATTCAATTCTCTTTTTTCTCCAGTCTCCAAAGTAAAAAAAAAAATGATCTTATTTCAAAATATAATTGAATAGTATAATGTTTCGGTTATATGACAAAAACGAAATACCGATGGATAACTTACTTTTCATACGAGATATGAAGGCAAAATATGAGAGAGAGAGAGAGAGAGAGTCTCCTCCTGCCGACTACATGACATTTCCTTAGTTACTATTGCAATAATATAGTTAGATAGAAAAGTTAGTGTTCATTATTTGATTGGTTCTCATACCCTGCTATACTTGGCAAATCTGGCATTAAATACTTACCTGATTCCAAGGACTCAATGGAGAAAAATTCATATTTACATATATAATCTAGAAACACAGCAAAATGTAGATATTATAAATACTTCTTAGCAAATGATTCCAAGGACGTAATGGAGAAAAATTCGTATCTACTTATAATCTAAAGACATTACGAGACTGCATCAAAATGTTGGTATTACATCCAATTCTGAAAATAACGTAGCCATATTCTGCGTATAATAATTATATATGAATGAACTACCGAAGCTGCGCAAGTTTTCAGAGCAAGTTCACCCTTAATTCGTTTGTTTATGTTTGTGGATGAACGTGGCAGGGACCATTGTAGTACTGCTTGAAAGAGAAATGTTCTATTTGTGGTAAAAAAAAAAAATCTTTTATAATACTTTGGCTCATTCGTCCAAGTTCACTTTTAGTCTTAGCATTAACTAACTTGGACACAATAACCGTTGCACGTCGAGAACTGTAAAGTAAAAGTAATTCGCAAGGGTTGCTTCCTTATAAAGGGACCAGTTTTATGAAATCATTTTTGGGAAATTGATGCACAAGGTAAAAGCTTCTTTCTTTGTGCTTTCAAGGTGGAACTTCCCTTTCTTTTTACCCGTCTCGGTAACAGCAGTCGTAGATAAGTAGGTATGAGTTAACAGAAATAGTTTAGACAAGCGCATGCAGACGGGGCAACAGAAAATATATAATAGGTTGTGTAATTAATGAAATAGAGACAACGAAGAGAAAGTCAAGAAGAAAACAAGAGCATCAGTGAGAAAGGAAGGAATAAAAAACTCAAGAAAGACCATTGGGGAAATAGCAAAGCGGATTAAAATTGCAGAAACGAAAGATAAAACCGTCAAATATAACTGAAGTTTTCTTGAGAATATAATGTCTTCAGACAAGAAGAATTTCGTAACAAATATAAAACGAATATTGTTAAGTCCTTGACCGACATTGCAACTACACAAAACAATTGTAAATTAGTTGAGTCGACCTGCATACAGAAAAATAATCCTGAAACGACCAACGAAAAGTTATCCTGAAACGAGCTACGAAAAATAATCGTGAAATAAGCAATGAAAAATAATCGTGAAACGAGCAACGAAAAATAATCCTGAAATGAGCAATGAAAAATAATCCTGAAACGAGCAACGACAAATAATCCTGAAACGAGCAAGGAAAAATTATCCTGAAACGAGTAACGAAACATAATCCTGAAACGAGCGGCGAAACATAATCCTAAAACGAGTAGCAAAACATAATCCTGAAACAAGCAAGGAAATATAATCCTGAAACGTGCAACCAAAAATAATCATGAAACGAGCAAGTCTGAATTATTTCGAACGCGTTGACGAAATTATTTACGATTAAATTTCTTGTATCGCTAATACAGCAATAACTTCAAAGCCTCGGCAACAAACCTCGACCGTAATTCTTAGATATATAAGGAGGCGCACATCTGTATCTCGCACGCATTCTTTAAGCTCTTTCTGGATATTGAATTGAACTGAATACGATATTTAGGGCAAAGACCAAATCACTGGGACCTAAGAGGCCATCAGCGCTGAAATGGAAACTGACAGTTGCAGGATTGATAGGTGTAACAGGAAGAAAACCTCGCAGTTGCACTATGAAGCAATTGTTAAGAGAGGTTTGGAAAGTAAGATGGAAGACAGCGAATACGAAAGGAGGTACAGTAAAAGGAACGAAAGGGGGTTGCAGCAAGGGGCCAAAGGCACGTCTTTCTGGATATTATGCCGCTGCGGTTCTAAAATCACAGCTCTTCTCAGTCTCCTTCTCTTCACTCCTCCTATACTTACATAACTCATTCTTTTCACCAATTTCCTTTCTCCCATTCTATGCTCATGACCATTTTTTCAACCTTCTTTGCGCAAATTACTAGACAAATAATTTCATCAGATTCCAGCTTTCTAATTCACATTAACCTGCACAAAATGAACTTTTATAAAGAAGAATTAATTCCAATTTGTCCCCCAAAAGGTATACTTAAACAATCAATGAAGATTTCAAGCTGTCTCTCTTTTATGATATACTCAAGTATCGTTCTCCCATCATCTTTAACTTTTAAGCCCAAATTCCTATACAAGTCAATCAATTGCATTCTACTAACCTCCAAACTTTCACCCATTACTCTTCTTTCTGTGTTCCTTATACGTCCCTAACCTTATTCCTTGCCGATATTTAACTATCATCACTTTTAAATACCCTTCCCACAGCTTCTGCAACAACTTTGTCAACAGTCAACACAACTATAGTAGATTCACATCAACCGTGCATCTGATGTCTGGGCCAGCCCCTTACGACACTCCTGATTGACTGTTGATAAGCCAATCACAGGGCTGTGCTTGGCTTATCAACAGCCAATCAGGAGCGTCGTAAGGGACTGGCCTAGACATCAAATGCACGGTTGTTGTGAATCTGCTATAGCTATAGGTATCATCTAATCAGTTTTTCATTCGCATATTTGCTTTCTACAGTTATACTATCATTTCCCGTTGTCAATATTCGTTATCAATATCAAACAGCTAAGGTGATATACCAGCAACATACATTATCATACGAACTATTTTAACACTGACGCATCGCCCCCCCCTCATTATTTTCTTGAAAAGGTTTCGCTGTCATGATCAAATCTTCCGGCCCCTCTGAACAAAATACCTTTCATCCTCAACGCATTCACCTTTCATCTCCAACAGCTTTATCGTGTGTATTTGCGTTTGCCGCATAAAGCACTTTCACCCCCCTGAATTCACAAATAGTAAGGAAAGGAAAAAAAAAAGCTTGATCCACACTACCTGGTATGAATGCAAATTGCTCCTCCCTAAGATATAAACCATGTAAACATTTCAATTTCCATAAGCGGTTCTGTCACATAAAGATAAAATATATAATACATATGGTGGGAAGACTGGCAACTCAAAGGGCAATTATAAGAGTAGGAAGGATGAAGAAACCTGAAGACTTTGAACGATGACACCCAAGGAGAACACACTGCTTTAAATAACTCGAATGATATAAAGGTAAAAAAATAGAAAATAGAATCTGGTGATTAATAAAATGGAAAACAAAAGCGGGAGCAACATCATTGAAAATAGTAACAAATATCTGTATCCTGGATCAGGTGCAAGGCCGACAGACCGGTTATTTCAATAATCCTGTCTCGTACAGGCCTGAAGGAAACTTCATAAGTAGGGGAAAAAATGGAATAACCCCGAGGAGGCAGACAATCGCCCTTAGAGCAATGGAAAATTCTATGAATCAGGAAAATCGGAAACGGAGAAAAACCTAAAGCAACACAGAGAGAGAGAGAGACAAAATGACAAAACTCTGCGCTAATATAATACTCCGGCAAATCCTAAGATAAGGGTTTTTACTCCAATCTCAGCATTAGAAAATATGTTAAACAAAAAATGCGTCAAATTATAATTCAGCAATAAGCGATGATGAATTTAAGTTTTAAATACTAATCAAGACAGTACAACTGAGAAAAAGAAGAAAACAAATATACAATTACATATACACAAGAGTATACATGCAAACACACACACACAAACACTCAAATAGTTCTGTTATGTTCTAATCCATTATCCCACTGGTCTACTTTAGATAATAATCTTAAATTAAAGTCGATTAGGCCTTCTGTTCATCCTTGGCCTCATAGCCGGATGGATAGAAGGTCTGAGATAGTTTTAGCTAGATTACGTATTGGCCACACTAAATATACTCACGGGTATCTAATGATGAGTGGAGCGGATAGGCAGTTCCTCGCTGTTCCACTTGTCATGTGGATTTGACTGTGGTGCATATTTTGGTGGAGTGCCCTCATTTTGAAAACAAACGTAGAGCTTGTTTGCTGGCAAATAAGTCTCTTGGCGATATTTTAGGTGAAGGTGCTCAGGCAGAGCAAATTATGACATTTTTTAAAAAAAATATTGGTCTTTTTTATGAATTTTAATTTTTCTCTTAATTGTTTTAGGCTTCTGTTTGGTTTTTATGAATGAATGATTTGTATGTTAATCGGTTGTGTGTATGTTTGTTTGTACGACAGTGACTTTTATTCCTAAAGATATATGCGCTGAATGGCCCCTCGGCTCCGGCGCTTGGCTATGTGCCAAAAATTTTATAATCTAATCTAATCAAATCTAATCCATTATTTTCTAAACTCTCATGCCTCGACAGTTGTGCAACCAAGAAGGACAATACAAAAAACAAAACAAAAATGTAGCTTAACATTTAACGACTGAAATTATTTACCTTGCCCATACAAGAACAAAAACCATCTCAACTAAACCACTCTTCAATCCCAGGGAACTAGATGAGCCTCGGTCCATCCGATATATCTTGATTTTCCTTCGAATTTCTCCACTACGATTTATTTTCTGTCTAAAATCAGCACCAGCTCAGTCGAGGAAGGGAACGCAGCACCTGAGGGGCGGGCAAATAGTAATCTACCCCGACAATTGCGGCTCCAAATGAAATCTCATCATCACGTAATTCAGGGGAAACTTTTCTCTCCTCTCCCCTGAATAGGCTTTCATTAGGGACTAACGCTGCCCGTGTGCCGCTGCCCAATAGGCCTATGCGGGTAATTCGAACATGGAACCACAAATAAACACAAAGAACGAGAGGCCTCCTCACTCAGCCGCCACAATTCTCCCCCCCGGAAAAAAATAATTACTTTTCCTGCGTAGTGACAATAATAACGAAACATTCTGTTCAAGGACAAATTTCTTTAGCATCATATTAGGCAATCACTCATTTTTTATCAATACTAAACGTCCACAAGTCACACAAAGGAAGTAGTGTTCTTGAGAGTATAAATATGAACAAAACAAGAGACAACACATGCAAATGATGTCCAATTAATAAACAAGTAAACAACCAACATCAGTCCTCAATGCAGCGCGCTTTTTCATGAATACAAATATGAGTGCCAGCTCTTTGAACATCCTATACTGAATATACGTACATGGTGAGACATTGAGGCTTGAACCATATTTGTTTGTTTGTTTGTATGGTGTTTTTACGTTGCATGGAACCAGTGGTTATTCAGCAACGGGACCAACGGCTTTATATGACTTCCGAACAACGTCGAGAGTATACTTCTATCACCAGAAATACACATCTCTCACACCTCAATGGAATGCCCAAGAATCGAACTCGCGGCCACCGAGGTGGCACGGCAACACCATACCGACCACGCCACTGAGGCGCTGCTTGCCCCATATGGAGTTTTCACACCGGATTAATAAAAGCTTAAAAGTGACTCCAGTGTGCTAAAATGGCAGACTTCTTAACCCACATGGACACTCCCAAAACTCAGCAACGCTTGATTTTTGTTTTATGTTAATTTTCCTTGATGACGAATTTCCCAAGTAATGCAACAGATTCCTTAATCAATATAACACAACCAACTAATAATTACTGACACAAGATCAAAAAGGAAGAATATAGGATCGGGAAAACATTCCGCTATTATTGGAAAAATCTATTGGTGTTGATAAGAAGAAATCTAATAGTGATGACATTTCAAGTATAAAGTTATCTCTCCACCTTGCTATCTAAATCAAACACTTTGGACAATTTCTCTCTCTCTCTCTCTCTAGCACAATGGTAAAGCATTTGGCTAACAAAAGGACATAGAGGTAAGCCTAGACACGTTCCCTAAAACTGCAGTAAGCATCTGCGGACTTATGCAGTGGATTATGTAATTTGTTAGACGGCTGTTGAGGATCGCAGCCAGAGCAGAAGGAGGGCGAGACAGAGAAGCTTGACGTGAGCACTCCCTTCTTCGTCAAAATGTATATATGTTACGCATAATGTGGATAATTGCCTAATGTGAACATTAGGCGAAAAAATTGCGTAATCTCCATATTAGGCAATTTGTTTTGCACAATGTTGACAATAGGCAAATTACTTGCCTATTGTCAACATTATGCATGATTTTCAGATTAGGCGAAGGTATTTTGCCTAATGTGAATTGAATGACGAACCACTGTAACTGGAGTGTTGTTCGAATGTTCGAAACATTGGGTTTGTCACTTAAGCCATTATCCATTGGTCAGTGTGCTACGCTGAGGGATGTCGATCGTGGTCCAACAGATCCTAAAAATCTGTTAGTGGTCGTCCTCAAGGAACAAGATGGACTATACACCGTAGGTTGTCGGGAGGGAATTCTTGGACCAAAATTTACAGCAGCTGATCTAAGTGCAATCAAAAAGCCCCTGATAAAGTCTGAAGAGGTTCCTGATATCTACCTATCGATTAGAACAGCAACAGCAAGAGCCACTGGTGGGCAAGGATATAAAAAGTGTCAATGTACTACTCAATGTACATCAGGACGATGCAGCTGCCTAAGAAAAAAATTGAAATGCAATTCGCGCTGTCACCCGGGCAGATCATGCAAAAATTTCTGACTGGACTCAACTGAACCCTGAGATCTATTGACTTATTTCTTTTTTACTGATATTGCATTAATTATGTTTGTATTTACTAAAATAAATTGGAATTCTTTAAACTGTTTCTACATTAACCGAGTTGGTGACGATTCGCCGCGGCCGATTCGTCGCCGACAGTTAGCCACCGCCAGTTCGCCACCAGCTTTTGGCCACTTGGGTCATTTCACCACCAGAAATATAAATACAGTGATTATTGGGTTTTTTCCGGCCCTCTACAACTTTAAATTTTCTAGTCAGTTTTTTAATCTTTACTACTACAGGTACAAATAAAAAAAAATGTTAAAAAAAAACAAATATTTTATTTGGTTTAGGAAACAATTTTTAAAAATCATTCAAGATATTCCAACATTGTAATACATTTTATTGGTTTATACCAAAAAATGATTCTAAAAATTATCAAAAATAAACAAATATAAAGAAATAAAAACTTTGGTTCATTTGAGAAATTTGATGCTTGGATCACTCTTGGATGATTTGCCAAAAGAGTTTATAAAGCCATTATACTGAAACTTCTCTTTTCCACGTTTGCTAAGAGTATCTGTTTCCATTTTGAAGACTTGAGGGAGACTGGGAAAAAAATATTAGGTAAAGAAATAAGTGTATCCATTACATTTAACAACCAAACAACATAAATCAAAACAATGAAAACAAACGACCTATTTGCGGCGGCGAATAGTCCTTCGTGAGGAATAGGCAGCGGTAAAACGACGTCCTCGAGGCGAAGTGGCCGCGTCGAATGGTCCCATACCCACATTAACCATGTTGCAGTCTCTTGTAATGGATTAATTTCCATTTCTACACTAAACCATAATATATGTTT
The DNA here is from genome assembly GCF_015104395.2 of Macrobrachium nipponense. Classification (NCBI taxonomy): domain Eukaryota; kingdom Metazoa; phylum Arthropoda; class Malacostraca; order Decapoda; family Palaemonidae; genus Macrobrachium; species Macrobrachium nipponense. The sequence goes on along the minus strand of NC_061098.1, from coordinate 21,116,361 downwards.
AGATTAGGCAGTCGTATTCACATCGGGCAAAATAGAGCTGCATAATTTGGACAACAGGCATGTTTGGCCTAATGTTAACAAATTGTAAACTTTATGCAAACTGCTTGCTTAATGTACACATTAGGCAATTTCCTGCCTAATGTTCACATTAGGCAATTATCCACATTATGCGTAACATATATACCAAAACCCCGAAGGCCCTCGACGAGATCATTGTCATCCCACTGCACTTCGGGAAAAACTACTCATAAGATTTTCTACCTTTTAGAGAAGTCACGCAAAATGATAAGGCAGCCCTTTTCAGAAAAGGTTCACGGGATAAGGAAGTGTTATTATTGTTATTATAACCATAACATATTTATAATTACTTTACAGGCCCGGTGCTATATTATTATTATTATTATTATTATTATTATTATTATTATTATTATTATTATTATTATTATTATTATTATAGCTGGGATTTCAAAAGTAAACAATAATTATTGTTATTGTTATCACTGGGATTTCAAAAGTACACAATAATTATTGTTATTGTTATCACTCGGATTTCAAAAGTAAACAATAATTATTGTTGTTTTTATCACTGGGATTTCAAAAGTAACCATATTATTATTATTATTATTATTATTATTATTATTATTATTATTATTATTATTATTACTGGGATTTCAAAAGTAAACAGTCAGTATGATTTGGGAATAAATGATCTCATTCCATTTGTGATTTCACTGCAGCCTTAACAATGCCACACACACACACACACACACACACACACAACACACACACACACACGCACAAATAATAAATACAAAAAATAAATAATCAATTAACGGGGAAAGACCTTTAAGTATCCGGACATTAAACGAAGATTAAAAGGCTGTAAACCCCAACTCTATCAATTTCATTCGCAGGCGGTAATGCGCATTACTGCACTGTGATACAGTAAATTTCCACAGGATAATCCACCTGGCTCCATCGTTATTGGGTATTACATGGTAGTTATACCAACGAAACAACCTGGAATTACGCTAATAATGGGCATGAACGATTTTCAACGTATTAGAAAAAAAAGGTGAAAAAATAATAAAATAACCCAAAATTAATCAAATAAACTCTGATCTTTCCGGGCCACAATGCGCACACTATTATTTACAACAATAATAATAAACAAAAGCGAAAGTTAAAAGTATATATAAATTTTGCATTAAACCTCGAATTAAATTTATGGATCCATTACAAAGAATGCAAAACCAAACCTTTGTAAAGGAAGGTGTTCAATGACTGTCTATATATAATATATATATATATATATATATATATACATATACACATCATACTACATACATACATATATATATATATATATGTATATGTGTGAGTGTATGTGTGCACGCGCGCGTATAATATGAAAAACACACACACACACGCATATATAATGTGTGTGTACACAAGCATATATAATATGTGTGTGTGTGTCTCTCACTGGCCCTCAAATTACCAATCAAGTAAAAAAAAAAAATACTTGAGCCCCGAAATAAGTGGTTGAAGACTTTTCGAGACCAACTAAAACCAGACGAGAGAGAGAGAGAGAGAGAGAGAGAGAGAGAGAGAGAGAGAGAGAGAGAGAGAGAGAGAATTCTCCCATTTCAATTTCAATCATCCTAAGACAAACAATCTGCCAAGTGGAGAAGAAAATGGAATGAGCGATCATCGGCGGAATGATTTTTGATGAAACTGGGAATGATTCCTGATGAATAAGGTCGGCTTTTCTTACGGGCCAATTCCGACGACTCAGAACTCACTCGAAATCGCGTTTATGAATGAATTCATGAGGTCATTACACTATGATACTACGATAGTATGACAGAGACAGAGCAGCTGAGTATGATGTGACCAAGAAACTCTACCAAGATACGAAAATAACTTTATGATGAAATTTTTAGATGATATGAATATGTTGTGACATAAAGATGTCAATGGTGACAGAAGCTAGACCCTGTTATCATGAAACCATCAGATGGCTGGACGACGAGTTACACAACAAAATCAATTAATTGCAGCAATAAACAAGTAAAAAATGCGCCAAAGTTTCTTCTGCGCAATCGAGTTTTCTGTGCAGCTTATAATCAAGACCACCGAAAATAGATCTACCTTTCGGTGGTCCCGGTATAATGCTGTATGAACCGCGGCCCATGAAACTATCAGCCGGCCGTGGTGGACTGAGTTGTTGCGTTGCCAGAAGTGCGATAATGGCTAACTTTACCACTAAACAAAACAAAAACTACTGAGGCTAGAGGGCTGGAGTTTGGTATGCTTGACGATTGGAGGATGGACGATCAACATACGAATTTGCAGCCCTCTAGCCTCAGTAGTTTTCAAGATCTGAGGACGGACGTGTAGAAAAGCTAGCACAACAGTTGCCTTTTTACAGACGACTAATATAAGATGAACGCGTATGCAATCTTGTTCACTGAAAATCTAGCAACGGTCACAAAGGGAAATTCAGTTGTCATAATCAGTATGATATCATAAGCTAATCTTAAAACAGATTATCAGGGCCTGGAACTTCGACCAACTGTAATGATGCTACTGAATGATTCCTCTCATTTGATACCGTCAAAATTCGCCGGATAGAAGCCGAAGTCATATTAATATGAAAGTGATACCTTCTCAGTATGATTGATTGATTGTGTCAATTAAAACTGGCGTCACAACATCTAGGTTCCACAAGATACTGTAAAGCGGGAAATCGAGAGAAAGGTTATACGTACATGAAAAATATAGAAATAATTCTATATCATAACATGAATGATGTTACTTTGAAAACACGATATATCTAAATATATAATTCAGATCATTTTATAACGAGAATGTAGACAATCATAGCTCAATCCCCATGTAATATCGAAAAAATAAAGTCTCCTAAGTCCAGAACGTTCTAAAGGTTACTGATCTAAAGTACAACCTCATTAAAACAATCAAATTCCGTCACGAAGAGAAGAAAAATGGAAAAAAATAAATCGAATCAAAGATCACAAACAGAGCCAACACCAAACACAACGTGACACGAAACACCGAAAGAAAATCTCCAAACCGCAGACGCACAAAAAATTCCAGCGAAAACCCTCAGGCACGGGATTTCCTTTATCCCAGGATGAAAAAAAATATCTAGCGCCAACGAGGACAATCTTCCCTAGGCAGTTTTCAATAACCAACGAGAAATACGCACACACACACACACACATACGCTTCTATAACTCTCACTCGTCTGCATATGGATTATCCTCCAACCGGGGCAAATCCGGGCATCTAACGCTAACTCACGAACGAGAGAATCGCCCTCGGATCCCGCCCCCCCCAGGGATTTCCACTCTTCCTCTCCTACTACCCAGATACGGCCCCGAGGAGCTTCGTCACCCCCCCCCCCCCCCGGACTTCTCTCTCTTCCTCCCCTACCCAGATCGCGCCCCCCACTCCCACAAAAAAAAATAAGAGCTTTACTTCTCTGAGAGGAAAAATACTAGAAAGAACATTCCAAACAAAAGCATGACGGTGACGACTTAAAATCAAATAAAAACTATATTTAACATAAGGTACAACAGTACGTCCCTCCAGTTCCAGGTCAAATTATATGTCTATAACAAACATACAGCTTTAAGCATAAACTGTTTATCACGGAGAGCTGAAAATGTGCTCAGCTAATTAAGCATGGCTTATTCAATTTTACTGCCCCAAAAAATGGCTGTGTGTTTCTATTAAAAAAGGACTTGCATATATGTTCCTACTGATGAGCTTTGAGTGAACTGAACTCCAACTGGCTTTTTTTAATCTGACTGACCTTTTAACCTATAAAATATTCAGAATTTATAAGTCCTATATCTATAGTGTAAAGATCGATAGACGGCAACATTAATATATTTCATTTGTATCACATTCCATTAAGTTTTATTATTATTATTATTATTATTATTATTATTATTATTATTATTATTATTATTAAAACAAGGATGGAAGTACTTTCCCTCCGTATATTATTCTTCGAGTTTGAATACCGTACAACCTTTAAATTATGTACTTGAAATTCCGCATACAATTCCATAAGGATATGAATCTGAAATAAGAACCCTTTGTCAACTTTTGTACCTAAAGCGCACAATCAAGTTATTCTCGTGGAGCCACAAATATGAACTAACATGTCTACGAAGTCAGTAAATGTGAATAATTTATTTAAAGCCTGTGTCAGTTACACACCATTGGAAAAGTTGTCTGCCCCTGGTGTAGGCAGGGTAGGTAGGAGGAACGGGAGGGAAGGGAGATATCCAATGCCGCCCCCCCCCCCCCCCCCCTTTTTTTCCCTCGGGCAAACCTGTTTGTCCGCCCCGGGTAGGGCGGGGGTTAGGTAGGGTATAGGGAGGATAGGGGAGACAGCAGCGCCGGGTTCCATCGCGCGTAGCGCGCGCCAACAAGCTCACAGTCAATAAACCAATTTTCAAAGGTGCCATCAACTTTTGAGGTTTCTCGTGTAATTGTCTCTTTATTCGGAATGTATAAATAATTATGCCATGACTTAACAATGACGAAAATTTTGAGGACAAAATTATGAATGGAGTGATTTGCATAAGGTAAGAAATATTTAGATTCACTTTTCAGATATTTTGACTGAGAAAGGAAGAAGTTAGCAAACGCTGTGTACTTAGCTTAATGACGTATACTTGTATTTCTACAGTAATCAACTTGTTATTCTGTAGTAAATCTCAGTCGTTACTGAATATTTTCGAGCTCGATTTTTCATTTAGAATATTATAGATATTGCAAGTAAAAAAAAATTATGAACGCACCTTGAAGGCGGAAATGCAAAAGAGAGAAGTAGGAAAACACACACGGTGACGACAAGTTTAGTAAGAAAACCCAACACTGATATCTATGGAATTTGTAGGTTATACTAAATGTTCGACATTTCATTTTGTCTCAGGATACGGGAAACCGGAGGAAAGGTAAGAAATCTGAAATTTATCTCTCGAGGGACGAAACCGGTCATAGAATCCAGACCATCCTGAGATATGAAAGCTTTACGGAACAGCAAAAGGTTGATGATTAATAAGGCAAAAAAAAAAACAGTTTATTTAAAAATTTTGCGTGTATATGTGTGTGTGTGTATATATCTATATAAATATTATATAATATTATATATAATATATAATATATATATATATATGATAAAAGGAGACCAAAAAATCACCAAAAGGTAGGGAAATTATAACGTTTTTATTTCGCAAGACAATTGTCTTTTTCCTAAACCCGTCAGTTGAGAACACGTGTCTTCGAAATATAACTTTATATAACGCTGTTTTTATAAGCTCCTGTTATTATATGGAATTCTGTTTCTGTTTTAAACAGAAAATACTTTACAGCCATATATATATATATATATATATATATATATATATATATATATATTATATATATATATATATATAAGGTAACCTCAGGACTCACGAATTATATTGTCACTGGCTTCCCGCTGGCAACTAGCGACTTCCCTGAATACTTCGAAAATCGTTGTATAGAACAAACATCAACATATGACCAAGTCAGCACAAATAAATAAATAAATATATATATAGATATATATTATATATAATATAATATATATATATATATATAACCGTTTCTATAATGTGCAGATGGAAGGAAGGGTAAACCGAATGCTCTTGAACGGAGAAGTCTGGTGAAGTAAAATGGGTAATGAAGGAGGGAAGAATAATTGGCTGCTAACCTTGAAGTGACACTTCTGCCCCTTCATCAACTGACGGAAAATTGGAGTAATTTATTACCGTGAAAGATTAATCGATTATACCATTTGTGAAATATTCACCTCTGGATAACAAAGAACTGAAAAGACTTTTTCTTGACTACTGGAAGACAGACAGAGAGAGAGAGAGAGAGAGAGATCACAATATTCACAAACAAAGAGCCCCTGCGAAAGCATATCTAAATTGAAAGCGGCATTTTACTAGCACACATCTAAGCTATCCTTCTTTTCGCGTCTCTCTCTCTCTCTCTCTCTCTCTCTCTCTCTCTCTCTCTCTCTCTGTGCAGCATCTCGCATCTTTCTGTAAGAGAGGACATCTATTTCTCTTTTACGTATGAGATTGAAGCTTCAGCAGGATGAGTTTAAAATTATATTACCAACTTGAGAGGCAGAGAGACGGGATTCATTACATTTTGAAACTACATTCCCAACTTTTTAAACACATTCCGGCGAGTTCCACTCGACATTTAATGTTGACATTTTTTTTCTTTCCAAGGGAGGAGGCGGAGAGGAGGAAGAAGGAGAGGAAAAATGCGAGGAAGGGAGGAGGAGGAGGAGGAGGAGGAGGAGGAGGAGGAGGGCTGGGCCACCGACACGTTTCATTACATATGAAAATGACTTTGCAATGAGATTAAACCAGACTTCAATAAAACTCATTATAAATATCAAAAGTTAAGTTCTTTGGTCGAGATATCTTATTTCCCAAGGAACTGAGATTAAATCATTGCGTACTGAATAAGAAGGCTTTACTCCAAGCCCTCAAAAGGTCGCCACAGACGAGGTACAAGAAAACACACATATATTAAGTCCGACCAGGTTTGTTGTCCCGATGGTCTCTCTCCTGGTGTTCTGTATCTGCTCTCAATAAGGCGCGACAGTAATCTACTGCCTGGCAGATCCAAAAATGAGGAAAACGAGGACGGTGAAGAGGAGGAGGAGAAGTAGACACCCCTACAGTAGCAGCTACAGTAAGAACAGCAGGATCTTCTGTGACCGTATTCCACTTGGGCTGGGGATAGTGTGGGGGTTGGGTACAAGCCGGTGGTGGAGCGATGGGATCCACCCATAGCTATTGCTGAAAGGAACCTTTGGCCAAACCCAAATTTCCCGGAAGGCTCTTCAAGGATACCAAGAAAAGGCCGCAGTGCTTTCAGTAGCGCCTCCGTCTCCTGGGGACGTATTTAAAGTAGCACTAGAAGAGGCAGGTAAGGCGAGGAGTGAGGTGCTATAGTAGTGATGGCAGGCATACCGACAACAAAACCACACACAATAGAAAGACAGTTGATCTTTTATGCACATCTATACCTGGTAATCTACCTTTGTAGCGAGTTTGACTGAAATTCCTTCAACTATGCAAGAGGAGTTCTCGTGACAAGGTAAGCATAATAAACACACTAATCAGCACATGGACTGACAGGTTTGCATAATAAGTATACTAACCAACAAACGGATTGGCAGGTAAGCAAGATAAGCACGCTAATCAACAGACGGACTGGCCATCTCTCTTTAAACACATGTATTATTGTTGGCTTGTTTTTTTTTTCTAAGAGTTTGACTGAAATCCCTCTAAAGACTGCGTATGCAGTGGACTAAATGGAAAAATTGCGATAACTTTCAGAAGAAACAAGAACTGTTATTTATAATAACAAAAAAAATGTCAGTGCATCCAAAACTATATTTTCGTAATCGAAATATATATGTGAAGAAATGGGAAATAGGCGGGCATTGTGATAATTACACTACATATGTATCTGGTAAAAAAAGTGGCCAATAGATTTTAAATTATATATATCTTATATATATATATTATATATATATATATATATATCTATATATATATATATGTATGTATGTATGTATGTATGAATGTATGTAATGTATGTATGTATGTATGTATATATGTATAAAATCATATCAATCTATCTATCTACATACATATCTATTCATTTATAATAAGCACATCATACACTAGATGTATGTATATATAGATATAATATATATAATATCTATATATATATAGTATATATATATATATATATAGATATATATGTATGTATGTATATACACACACATATACATATATGAGTGTGTGTGTGTACACATAAACGAATACCATAGGAAAATGACAGGCAGAAGGTAAATACCAAACGCCTTCTCGTGTTTATTCCATATATACTTCTATCTGTCACTTTCCTGTGGTATTCGCTTATATACTGCATCTACTGTGATTATTTAAGCATCTGTACAAACAAACATATATATTATATTATATATATATATATAATATATAAATATAGTATATAATAATAATATAATAATAATAAAAGGAGCCCCATAAAAACACCAAAATATAGAGAGAAAAATACTATATCTCAAGAGACTGCTGAAGAGGGAGACAGCAAGTCTCTGAAATATAGTATTTTTCTCTCTATATTTTGGTGTTTTATGGGCTCCTTTTATTAGGTGGAATTCTGTTGTAACACAACATTTTTACCAGTGATATATATATATATATATATATATATATAGATATATATAGATATATATATATATATATATATAATTATGATATATATATATATGTATATAAAATAGCAACAGAGTTCTCGTTACAAATCGGCACTATGTTATCATAATACGTATCTTGGTACTTACAGACACATCATTTAACAACGCATGTACATTTTCCGAAAACTCGTCATCATTTTGATTATTCAGTTCTCGACCATGTCTACAAGAGGCGAGCTTCCACATTATCAGCGAAAATAAATGAAATAAATGATGCAATATGAAAATGACTTGCGTAAAGTGTAATAATATTCTCCACACATGATATAATGGCTGTACTAAGGGGATTTAAATGTATTAAGTCGTACGGAATATATCGAAACAAGAATCTAGCAGAGAAATTGGTTTTATCACTATTTCGGCCAACAAACCTGTATGAATGGCAATTGTCATAAAGTTCCACGCCCTATGGAGTGGCTGGATCTGCTATCGTCGGGAGAAAATCGTACATTACAAGCGGGCGACAGAGATAAATTTCTGTTTATTATCTACCAATGAAGAAAGAAAAAGAAAGAAACCTTTTTAACAGTTTTACAGAATCTCTCTCTCTCTCTCTCTCTCTCTCTCTCTCTCTCACCGAACTTATTAGAACAAACATCTCCACATCTATATTTCCACAGTTCCTCTTCCAGACAGCACTAGGTTTACTCCTTAAAGTAAGACTTGACTTATTCAGACAACACCATCCTCCTTCCCTATACCTGCAGGACGGACTTATCAATAAACTGCGAACTCCAAAATCGCATTATTCCTTACGTGCTCTCTCTGATCAGCTAATCGAAAACGTAAGAAGATTAACGAGACGATCTCCGGGCGATGTGGGGGCGGGGGGCGAAAGAGGGAGGGTGGGTGGCGGCGTTTGCAATTCGTGTGTCGTCAAAGGACGTAGAATTATCCGAGCATTATTATTGACGTTCTTGCTTGACGCCATCAAGATCAAAAAGATTCTGAAGAGAAAACATATTTATGTATGAGCAATAACATAAATTTTTAAAGATACAGGACTATTAATAATAGAGACACAATTCCACAATTATTTATGGGTACATATTTAAAAATATATCTCCGCAGAGAGCTTTCGGGAATCTATTTGATTCCTCTTTTCAGTGTGGATATATACCAATAAATAACTTTGGATTTGTTTCTCCATTTCAAGACTCACGCTACTATGAGTATTTTTTTAAAATAATAATAATAATAATAATAATAATAATAATAATAATAATAATAATAATAATAATAATAATAATAATAATAATAATAATAATAAACTACCGTAAGTTAAATACTCGAAGTGGCGTCACACTACACTGTCAATATTCTTAACCTAATCTCAAAAAACAATAAAATCAAGAAGCATTAAATGAACACAAAGGTAGTGAAAATAAAAAAAAATATTAAAGAACCGTCTTTTCTTAGAAGGGAGACATTTATATTACTGTCTGTAACAGATCTTTCACTAAAATTAAAAATTCCCCTTACATTATCCTGGCTTTCAAAGTTCAAGGAACTCAGGTGGTAACGAAAACCAAAACAAAGAGGTCACAGTGCCCAGTGGGCATGAACAGATAGAAAGGGTCAACCTTCTCGATGTGCATCGAATCCTTCACCTACCACCCTTTATCTCGAAGTCAAAAACTAGGGGATACATCACCCAGTCAGGCCCCTCCCAAGGATTACATTAATGTGGAGGCGTGTCCGGGCTTTTTTGTAATGTCACCATTACATTACAGTGAGGACTTACCTAGTGATTTGTTAGTGTGCAACTGACATCACCTTAAAGTGGGGGCCTGTTTCACTCCACAAGCTCTTAGGATGTTCTACCTTTTCACAAAATATGATAAAAATCCCCTGAGGCCTTTTTCTTTTGCATCTAAGAAAGGCATGTGAATTTAAAAGCAATTTTGCCAACAAAGTTAACTGGGGAAAACCGTGATGCTTTGAAATAATTATTAGTGGAAAAAATAAGTAATAATAAGTTGGCGAAGGCAAGAATTTGTTGTGCGCTTAAACTAGTCCTAGAGACCCATCACCTTACTCTCCAAAATGTGAAACCCAGAGACAGGAAATGTAGAAATCACACGGAAGGTTTGCATTGCCCAGGAAAAACGGCTATATGCCATGCAAAGAAATGGAAAGACATACGAATAAATTGGAGCTTATGAATTTGGAGAGGTTGTTGCTGATGGTTAAGTCGGAAATGGGCCTATACTCAGAAGAAGGATAAAGAGTTGAATATAATGAAGGCTGTCGTCTTTGCAGATGAGTAGGAGCTCAATGATAAAGCCTCAGAACCCAGGCCATGGACAGGCACTCCTGTCCTCTTCCCCCAACCACAAAGTCAACCCTACAAGGTCATACATAGCAAAGGGCTTGGAGCAACAGAGGGCCACCTCAGCTGAATCCTTTTCAAAGACGAGTAGGAAGCAATCTTACCCAGAGAACTGTCAACAACAATAAATAAAAGAATAATGGAACTTCACTGCCTAGTCCACAAAAGAGACAATGCTCTATTGACGAAAAATGGGACGACCCAGCGTTGGAATAAAAGGGGAAGTGGCACATGAGCAACCAAGCCAGTGAAGTGATGAAAATCACACATCATGAAAATGGGTTGAAGAAACCATTACCTACGTTAGGTCTGTGTCTCTGCAGGACCACTCATCCAGGTCAGTACAGATAAGGGTAATGCATGACACAAGAGCTGAACAAATTCTTCTATACCGAGCAGTCCCGCCATTCGATAAATAATGACCTTTGGGAGGATCTGTCATTGTTTGCTAAATTAAGTGATAGGATGAATTACCTCTTCATAAATAAATCTAGACTCCTTCTTCAGCCAAGCACTGTTCCAGCTGCTCTAGAGGACAGAAAATCCAGGAAAGGTGTTCAATTACTGCTAAGGAAAGACGTAGCCGGCAACCAAAGCTACAACTCAACCTACCAATCCAGTAGCACACTTCCAAAAGTATAAAAAGAGTATTGAGGATAAGTCTGCAACCTGTCCTATCACCCACTCTGATGTCATCCAAGTGAAAGAAAACAGGTCTGTTACTTCTCCGAATGCACTGGGAAGTGCCTTCGTTAATTAAGGTGCTCAATAGTATCAGACAGCCTACATTGTTGTTATACAACAATGTGGAACATCCTAAGTAAATCTTACCCACTAAAGTTTTTGCCGACGCCAACCTCAATGTATCTCTTGCTCGTAACCGAAACAGAAATCATACATTATTGAACTAGGCCTTAAGGATACAGGAATTCAATTTGAATGTTCAACATATTCCTGGTAATGAAAATGAACTAGCAGATTGCCTTTCCCGAGCAAACGTAAATTCTGGATCAAATTAAGAATAGATAAAGGAACGTTCACTAACATGCTTCGTAATTTCCCCTAACCATGAGAGACGAGCGATTATTTCTATTCTCGATAGGATAAAGAGGAAAAAGATTTCTTTTTCAATGATCTGACAATCGGTCCCCCCTCCCCCTGTTATGATTTTATTACGACTGAAAATAAATGTTGTCTTTTCAGAAACAGAAGCCCTCGTTATTTTTTTTTCTTTCTTCCGGCTGCCTCTCCGCTTCAGTTACAGGAAACCAAGGCACCATCAACGCTGTGTACAGAGCAAACTTTGCTTTCTACACTGATGGAACTTTGGCATTTATTACAATACTTAGAGGCTATAATCATGGGTGAGTTGATAGGCGGGACTTCATCCTTTTCGCTGGACATCTGATCTTTGACCTCCGCCACTCTATACTTCGAGGCGGCCCTTTGGCGGGGACAGCAGCAACCCAGGTCAAGCCCTTCCCGAGGATCAAAAAGCCCACGCTTGGCTCTCAAGAGTCATGCGAGAGTTTAAAAGATAGCGAGATAGCAATAGAGAGGGAGCAAAAAGTCGCTCGTCCCAGTTAGCGTCGCTCTCCTTATCTAAAGCAGTGGTTCTCCAGAAGGAGGAGGACCAGACTTTTCCCCACTGTTGTGCACCATTGGCCCTTTTGCTGTGCAGTGAGTCCTCTGAAGCAGTGGTATTCCTTTCCCCTCTCTGTTCCCGCATCATGGCCTTCCCCCTGTGCCAAGGAGGCATCCTGCGATTGCATGAAAGGATAAGTCTGTGTGACCCCTAAAGGAAGTGAACGAAGAAGGCGCCTAGCCAAAAAAAAAAAAGAGAGAGAGAGAGAGAGAGAGAGAGAGAGAGAGAGAGAGAGAGAGAGTAAAGGGCCGCCCACTGTTCCCTGTCCCTTAGTTGCATCAGTGAAGTTGATCAAAGTGGAGGAACTAAATTAATTTTCCTTAAAAAGTGCTTTCGTGATTTGTCTAGATTTTTGGTAACTTTAAAAAAAAAATAATTTTTATCACTAAAGTGTGTTGATTCGTATGGTTTACTTACTATTCTTTAGTGGTGGTGAGAAAGCATCTTTTTAAGATTTACATTATTACTAACAATTGTCGGGGGGACAAAATGTAAGTGCTTATTTTTTTTTCTGCATCATTTATTAGTAATCCCAGCAATTCATTTTATTGAGTAAGAACTTAAATAACTGGCGTGTTCTTATATTTTATATTTTCTTCAAAATCTGGCTGTTTAATTCTTTTTAGTTTTTCATTTTATTTTTTGTGTGTAGTGGCCTGGTATTTCAATCGCACGTAAGATTAATGTTGCTTAAATAATAAAGTATTTGTAACCAAGTTTAATCATTTTTGCCTTGTTTATGCTCTACCTATACATTCCCTTAATTCGTTCCTTGATTTTGAGTTTTATGTTGAGAATGAAAAGGCAACAAGGTTTTCGTTGACTAAACAGTGTTTTCTTTTTGTTTGGTCCATTTACCCGTCGAGTAATTACTTAGGTTTGATTTTATATTCAACCCAAAATGTAGTTTCATTCTAACAAATAAAAACTTCGTTGGAGAACTATTTTCTTCAATTGGGCTCTCTAAGACTATATATATAGAGCCCGCAAAGGCAAACAACTCTTTTCACTGAGAGATATTATTCTCTATCCATGAGCTGCACTTTCTGAAGCACTGTTTTTAAACAGGTACTATTTCATCATGAAACCTAACCTTACTCTCCAATATCAATGACCTCAACTCCAAATTCAGTGTCTCATTCTAACTTCACTACATTCTTTTGACACACACACACACACACACGACAACACACACACACACACACACACACACACACACACATATATATATATATATATATATATATATATATATATATATATATATATATATATATATACGCAACACTGTAAACAAAGTAAAATCTAACTGTAAGAAAATAAAGTGAATTAGGAAAAAAAAAAAAAAAAAAAAAAAAAAAGAATAATTTGAATCAATGACCTAACTACTCCAAATTCGGTTTCCAATTCTAACTTCGCTACATTCTTTTGACATAGCGGCTATGTCAACTTATATATAAACATATATATATATATATGAACACACACACACACACACACACACACACACACATATATATATATATATATATATATATATAGATATATATATATATATATATATATACTTATAACACTCTAAATGTAGTAAAATCTAACTATAAGAAAATAAGGTGAATTATGATAAAAGAATCATTTGAATTTTATAGACCAAAATCATTCCAAAAGCGAACATTCTTTTCTCAATTTAGCTGAGCAAACACTTTTGAATGTAAGGCAGGAGGAAGGGGGAAGGGGTACGTCACTTAGAGACGTCATAAAAATCACATAATACAGAGATAAAGGGGGAGTATTTTGGAACACGGCCAAAGGGTGGGATTCCTACGAGCACACACAAAGTGACTCCCTTTATTAGAGTACTTTTACCTAGGTACTTTTTCTGGGGTTTTACTGGTTCTACCAATTATGTTAATTTTAGCCATGAAAAACATCCTACTGATGAAATCATGGCTACGTGCGCACAATAGACACACAGACACAGACATACATACGCACCAAAATATTTAAATGCAAGTCCTGGGAACATCCGCTGTCTCAAGATGTAACCTAATTTACTCCTGAATGGAAAAAGGAGAAACCAGAAAAAGAAAATAAGGACCTTCTTACGGGAAAAGAAATGGTAAAAATCAGACCTAGAAAACATAATGAAAAAGGGGCTACATGAATCAGTTAACTAATGAAAAGTCTTTAAAAAATTAACGAAAGAATTAAACATCTCCATTTATAGCCTCCGCTTACCCGTTCCTCTCTCCCCTAATACCATGGAATTTTATCTTGAATTCCCTTTCCTCTCGCCTTTTCCCAACCATAGATTACCTTATTTGTCTTTTTATCATGGACTCCTACCTCCCCCCCCTCCCAAGTCCTTGTATTTATAGCAATTCCTACCCTTCCATTTATTATAATTCAACCACAGAATTTCTTCTTCTCCCAAAATCATCGGTAAAATGGCGATCTTTCCCCATCTCCATACCATGGGGGTCCAATCATACATTTCCTCACTCTCTTACCATGAATCTTTTTCCTTTTCCACCTTCCTCGGCCCCTTACAGCTCAGTTTCCAAGTCGTTCCATCAAAGAGCTCGCCAGACCTCCCCGACCAGGAATTTCCTTTTACAATTTCTTCCGTTGGACTACTCCACTTCCCTTCCTACTTTCCATTCGTTCACTCCCTTATCTGTCTCCCCCCCCCCCCCCCCCCCCCCTTACCAATTAACACCTCAGTCACATTTCCCTTACCCATTAATTCCTCAACATCCCTTCTACATCTCTTCCCACTGCCAGTTACTTCTCAGCTCCCTTTCCTCCTCCTCCTCCTCCTCCTCCTCTATCCCAATCCAGCCGACTCCTCAGCTAGTTCCTCGTTGGACGAGTGGTTTACGTGATCGCCTACCGATTCACTAGTCGTGAGCTCAACTCCCACCTCTGCCAACGTGGAATCAGACGAATTTATTTCTGGTAATTAGAAATTCATTTCTCGATGTAATGTGGTTCGGATCCCACAATAAGCTGTAGGTCCCGTTGCTAAGTAACCAATAGGTTCCTATAGCAGATTCACATCAACCGTGCTCCTGATTGGCTGTTGATAAGCCAATGACAGGGTTGGAAACTCTCAGTCTCTCTCGAGATTTCACAATGGCAGGATGTATGTTCCACCTCTTTTGAATGACGTATCCATCAGCAGAGGTGGAATATACATCCTGCCTTTGTGAACTCTCTCGAGAGACTGAGAGTTTCCAGCCCTGTGATTGGCTTATCAACAGCCAATCAGGAGCGTCGTCAGGGACTGGCCTAGACATCAAATGCACGGTTGATGTGAATCTACTATAGCCACGTAGCATATATCTACTCCTTCGGGCTAGCCTTAGGAGAGCTGTCAATCAGCTCAGTAGTCTGATTAAACCAAGATATACTTAGCTCCTCAGCTCCTCACCCTCCTCCTATTCCCTCTACGAATCAGTGCCTCGGGTCCAATCCTTCTTTTGTCTCTTCCCCCTGTCATAGGACACCTCAGCGCCCTTCCTCCTCGTTCCTCCCTACCAAGGATCTCTTGCACTCTCCTTCCTCCATTAAATTCTTATCACTGTCATGGAACCCATTCTCGCACCTCCCTCCACCTCTTCCTTCTACCATGGAACTCGACCTCCTCCCTCTTTCTCTCTCCTTTACTCCCTTCCTCTTAACTACGGCCAATTTAAAAGAGCATCATGTAAATGAAGTGCGATGTTTTCGAAATAAAGGCTTAAATAAAAAAAAAAGACTCGGAAAGAATGAATGAATGTGATACACATGTGCCACGGTTTTTTTTTTTTTTTGTTTTTTTTTTTTTTTTTTTGTGTGTGGGGTTCCTTCTCACTAAGGACATTACAGATTGCTGCACAATAGGACGTTGGTTTGAATATCAGTCGTTACTGTGAATAAACGTACACATACATACACTATATAAGCTTGATCCTTGTGAGAGTAGACAAGACATGTTGAGAATATAACTGTACATTTAAATATACGCATACACACCTATATAAGTATAAACAAATATGTGTGTGTGTGAATGATTGTTTCAGTAATAAATTTGTAAAAGCGTGTATCTGCAAAAAAAATCCTCCTCCTCCTCCTCCTCCTCCTCCTCGTCTCCTCCTCCTCGTCTCTGAGAGAAAGTCAAAGCGGGCTAGAACATGCCTACGTTTATGCACGAATTTCAAAAATATCTTCCACGGCGAATTGGACAAAGAGAGAGAGCAGCGCCTACAAATATCGCGAGATCAGTAGAAAAGTCGGGGGAGGATTTTTTATTTGCATCCTCGCAGCCTTTACGGCTTCGGGGGAAAGAATAGTCCAGGGCCACCGAGATATGGCAGGCAAAGCATCACAAAGATTTTGTGCCGACGAAAATGCAAAATCCGTGTTCACCAGCATCACCATGAATCGATTTCGCGCGCGCGCATGAAAGCGCAAAAATCTGTGCGACTTGGAGAATGGATGCATATACCAGCAATACTCAGCCACTTCAAAAACGAATACAACACAGTGACGCGTCATGGCATTGTATTACGTTATACAGTCGTTCAGTACGCGTCAAACTCCATCTGGTTCAAATCTATCCATGAAAAATCTGATTTCAAGAAGAACCAGCCACCGCTAATTATGCAAAGACTGGCCACATAAAGAAAAATTATACATACAGTTCGACTTCTATTTCATTTGCAGTACCGGTGCAAAGCTCCCCATCCGTTAAATCAGCAAATCAAGACAAATGCTATGAGAGCTACCTTGTGAATTTAAATAAATAAAAAATATTATACTAAGCAAATAGTTCTGTTACAGAAAATTGGATAACGTGGTAAAAAATTAATCTCCACTTAAAAAACCATAAGATTAACGTGCAAAAAAAATTAAACCCCACCTAAAAAAAACATAAAATACATCAGATTATTCTAGTGATACAAAACGACCGCATTCTGTAAAAACACTCCCCAATGAACCACAAAAGCTCAATTCATTGGAAAGAGAACAAGAGGGGAAAAGAGGGGAAGGATTTATGCATTTCATCCCTTCACGGAAGAAATGGAGAGAGAGAGAGAGAGAGAGAGAGAGAGAGAGAGAGAGAGAGAGAGAGAGAGAGAGAGAGAGAGAGAGAGAACTATCTTGAACACTACCATATCAATGGTCTGATAGTTATATCATCTAAATTGGGAAATGCTAAAAATAAAATGTATGTTTGAATTAGAATGATGTTCAATAAAATGTGCATCTTAATTAGAATGAGGTTTAATCTTAAAAAAACCCCAAAAAGTGATAAAGCCGCTGGGATACGATGCAATAAATGTAGAGATGAATTTAACTTGAGATGAAATGAAACATTACCCTAAGTTTCACAGAAAATGGAATGAGGTAACAAAGCCTACCGATTGGAAATCAGGATTCACAGTAAGTTACCAAGGAATAAGATCTGACTGAACTATGATGAAAATAATGTCGAGAAATAAATTGATAAAAAGCTATGAACATGCCGTGTTACAAAAAAGATAAAAGATGAGCAGATCAAAGATCTTTGTTAAAATATACTGTGCAGCAGGGCAAGAGATTTAAAAACTTTCTTCTGATAACTTTTGTTAATTACGAGAAGACATTTGACACCTTAGAAGACCAATATTATGGAAGATCATGAGTCACAGCGGTATGCAAATTCAAAGTAGGGTACCAAAGGGGAACATTACTTCATCTTTGCTGTTTGCCTCCACGTGGATTTTACCATGAAAAATCTCGTCGAGATGTAAGAGAAGATACATTCAGTAGCAGCAGAAACTTGACAGATCAAGTGTAGGCAGATGAAGCTGATTTATCAGCAAAACACCAGAAGACTGAAAAACGAGGCTAACTGAACTCATCGTATATCTGGAGAGACGGCACTTGGGAAAATTACAGAAAAAACGGAAGTAATGAGGGAAAAATGAGGCGGAATCCTTCAAATATTTAAGAACTGTGAGTTGGAATTTAGAGAAAGATTGAACAAGGAAAAGATGGAAAAGTTTAAATCAAATCACGGTAGGACAAAGAGACCATATCTATAAGATTTTGTCGACTTACAAATAAAGCTTCAAGAAGAGTATTAGGAGTCAGATGGTGGACTGAGCTGGACAGGATACCATAAATGAAATTACAGAAGATGAGATAATAAAGTATAGGAGTTGGAAATGGCTCGGACTTGTACTTCACACAATCCTTAGGAGACTAGTACTGAAACTACCAGCTGGGCTTCGTTGTGCACGAAAAGATTCGGAAGATCCAGTCCTACTAGGATGAGAATGATGAGGACGGAGGCCGGAGATGAAAAGCCGAATTTCAGCGGCCCTTTTCTCATGCAACGCTGGTGGTGACGATGAATATAATGAAAATTATATTCCGGAATATAAAGTTTTTGGGAGAAATGGAAATGATGCAAAATAATCAAAGAAGCAGACCACTAAAATGAAAACATTAGTAGGCAGAAGGCAATGAATAGGATACCAAATCCACAAAACAAGAGAGGGCGAAGTACAATCTTACTGATCATGAGGTTCAGACCTTAATTTCAAGCGCTGAAACCTATTAGGGGCCAAAGAACAGTCAGCATGCACAGAACACAAAGGACAGCCACACATACAGGTGAGATGAAAGGAACACTTGACACAAAAGATGCAAATGATGGGCATGGAGTGCAGACCTATGCACAAGCAAAATCAAACCCTGAATGAAGACCACAATGCAAATCAGTGACATCATCCGGGCTTGGGACGTCGCTAACCTACTACTTGACAAGTACGGGACACAGATGCCAAACACAAAATAAGGATGACTCACACAAAGAATATTTTAACCAAGGGCATAACGAACATTTAAACCAAACACAAAAAATAAAGAACGGTGACATACACAAAGTCGAAAGCTACATGAAACTACCATATCCTAATATATATATAAATATATATATATATACATACATATAAAAAAGGTACAAGTAACCAAATGATCCAAAAACTATAAGAGATACTGTAAACGTATGTACAGACGAGACATAGATTGAACACTCACGTACACATACACACAACCACAGTAACAGGCGACACGTACGTGGAATGCGGAATTCTGATATGCAAATGAGCTTTTACGATCAATGCCGGCAACCTTTTCATGGCTTTAAATAAGAGAAGACAGATGCAATCGGCCCTAGGAAAGTCCATTAGTTGAATCCCAATCGCCAAAAGACGCTTGACGCTGAGCTCACCGTACATGAGAGCGACGGAGGAAAATCCCCCAAAAATGTCAGGAAAAATACAATATAGTTCCATTAAGACACCGGAAATGTTAAAATTTTGCGTTTTATTTTTTATTTTTATTTTATTTTATTTTTTCAACACTCCATAACGCATCAGGCGAGAATATGCTAGATGAAACATCTTAATCAAAAGTCGTCAGCAGCAGGCAAAATCCCAAATGGGTGAGGGCGAATCCATTTCTCCATCCATCATCGGAGATGCCAAACAAAGTCTTAAGTAAAATACGAGACTGAAACAACACACATCCATTAATGCTTGAATCCTCTCAACCTGCGTTTTCACTCTTTTTTTCCCCAACAGACTTAGGACTTCTTTTCTGCGCGATACTTTTTTTCCTTTTTCTACCAAAGAAGGCTTTTGGAGATATCTTACAGAATGGATTTGGAAGATGCTGCATAAAAACCGTAGACGAAAATTAAATTAAAATCGAGGGAATGCTTTCCCTTACAACGTCAACACGAACTAAAAGCCTTTCTAAAGGTCTGTCATATAGGAGATTCCACCATCTTATATTCTACGTTATTCTTATATTCTAAGTTATTCTTACTTTAAAAGCTACAGATGCGCTAAATGTCTCTATGCGCAAGTGAAATAGTTCATTCTATTGGAAAGTTTACAATCGCAGGCAGTGATAAAGAACTAAACACCGCATAGCAACAACATCTGCTTTTATGGAATAAAGAAAAAAACTTTCGGTAAGGTGCACAGGAACACAAAGGAAACTAAATATACATCAAACATTAATAACGCATGAACCACCCGAACTCCATCAGCCTGACATTACCAAACTCATGAGATGATAACATCTCCGGCGTCGCGTTTACGCCAGTCAAGTGACAACGAAAAAGTCTGCAACGAACGGAAAGGCAAATACACACACACACACACACACACACACACACACACACACACATATATATATATATATATATATATATATATATATATATATATATATATATATATATATATAAGCGAATACCACACGCAAGATCCTCAATGCCGTGTAACAACACAGTTAAAAGGAATATAATGGAAGTGTTCTAAATTTAAGTCTTGGTTCTTTAACCTTGTTGTCTTCATAATTAAAACAGTTGTATATAAATATAAGGAACACAATGAATGAATTCAGTTATACTATAAATGTTTTTGGACTTTGTATGACTAAGCTTCCGTTTCTTTTATGGTTAAGTCTGTTTTAGTTGGTGACCGTGTGATCTCCGATTATCCTGCATTATCGCTTTGATTTTTACCTTTTTGACAATTAACCATCGTGTATTCTTGATCTTTTTGTTTACCTTGTAACTTTCTTCTCAACTGTACCTCATTTGTGCCTCGACAATGTCTCATTAAAGGAAGAAAGTGCTCGATACGAATTTCTGCCAATTATTTTTCCTGTGGTATTCGCTTATATCATGAAGTCACGTGTGTGTATATATATGCCCTCGTAACTTCTCACATTCTTTACTTTTTTTGGATACGCTCGTCACTACAAAGCCTTGAGATTGAACTTCAAAACTTCATAGAAATATGAAGAAATCATGATTTTCAGTAAATCTCAGTGCATCCAAAAAAGAGCAAAGAATTTGAGAAGTTAAGACGCCATTGTGGCCGGACTACAAATCATATATATATATATATATATATATATCATATATATATATATATATATATAATATCTGGTAAGAATAGCCAGTAGATTCTGCACACACACACACATATATAAATATATACATATAATATGAGAAATAAGGTTACGATAATGCAAATTCCATCATCAATGTTGGCAAACAAAACATCATACAGTATACAATATTAAACATGTTATACCAACTGACAAAACATACACAGACAGTATATACATATGAATATGAATATATATATATATATATATATATATATATATCTATATATATATATATATGTGTGTGTGTGTGCGCGTGTAATGCAGCTGACCTTTCATGTGAAGTACATTAACAATGGTCTAAAAACCATTTCATAAACTGATCCAAAGGTCGACGCTCGTTGTAAATGTGATAGTCTACGAATGACCTAAATATAATTTTTCAACGCAATTTGCTTGTTTTAAAGCAGAGTGGCCGCTATTTCATGTACATAAATTTGAGTACAAAATAACCAGAAAATCTGACACAATTGAATTCGGCTGTTTATGCGTTTACGCAGGTGAAAATTTGTTTGTGTGAGCGATCGCTGGTGTGAATACAGAATTGCAGCTTCTATTAACATAATTTGATTGTGCTATTACTTCCGTGTTTTAATAATTACAACCAAAACTTGTGTTTGCCGTAATTTAGTCTGATAAATATCGGGTAAACAGATTGGGCGTGTCCTCTGAAAATCAACAACTTGGTGCTTCATATCATTTCACTGGATGAGGCCTGTTCACGAACAAGCGTATTAGATCAAAACTGTATTAATTAATCAAGTATTGATATGAATACAAACAAGTACAAAATACGCCTCAGTTTCTTCGTATGATGCTGTATGAAACTTTCAGCCATGGCCCATCGAACTCTTAGTCGCGGTCCGTTAGTGGTACCTATAACGGTGATTACTACAGACGATAGAGGGCTCCAATTTTGTATGCTTGATGATTGGAGGATGGATGATACACATACTAATTTGCAGCCCTCTAGCCTTAGTGGTTTTCAAGATCTGAGGGGGGACAAAAGAAGGTGCGGACGGATAGACAAATATCAATAGTTTTCTTTTACAGAAACTAAAAAACGTATTGCACAAAAACTATATTCATACGGTATTGATATGAATACGTCATCTGTTCCACGCAGAAGCTAACATGTCGCTTAGTCCAACTGCAAAAAAACGCAAACATAAAAAAGAAACCTTGAAAAAAGTGACGCTACCAGCTACCATTGTTCTTTCATAAAGAAACTACAATCTTTATGAACAATTCTAAGTGACAACACCACTAAGTCTCTTACGTCGTAATAAGAGGTTTAATTACCTTAGTATCGTTAACGACCAATACACTCATATTTTCAAGTTTCATCTTTAGTTCATGTATTCATATCCCATTTTACACCGGTAAAGTTTTACCACATCTTAAAATAATTAACAAGCTGTCCATGATGAGTAAAGTTAAAGCATCTTTAATATGAATATAATCTTTACTGTAAATAACTGTAACCTTTGATTTTAACTGATTCACACTTTATATTTCCCTTCCTTTATGAATCGAGAAAATTCCAGATTCAACTTAGACCTTATATTCAATACATGAATTACAAACTTAAAACTTTGTTCTTTCTATGATAAAGTCATCGAACGCCCTTTACTGTGTTAAAAATAATGCGTAAACGGACACCCGCGCGCACACACACATATATATACTATATATATACCCATTTAAATATAAATATTAAAAGTAATATTAATAGTTTTCTATCTACACAAAAGCCAAGAATCCCTAAGGAAGGATTTATACGTATTTTTCCAGGTCGTTTCTCTCATTCCTGACCTATAAAATCTAAAATGTCTTTTGATCTACCAATATTTTATGGGTTCCTACATACAAAACGTTTCGTATTTGACAGTCGCCCTCCTACCGAAAGAGTCTGCGTACATAAATATTAAATGATCTGGCCAGCTGGGGCATTCACTCTAAACTGGCCATTATGTGTGAGGCTCCAAACGTCGCTTAAATAAATACCAATGAAATCACTGTTGTGGGACTCCGACGATGGTCCTTTATGTGACCAATGCCGATGTCTTTGTCAAGGTGAATTACACCGAATTTTAAATGCCGGCCCCTCGATGTTGAACTACGTGAGTTATGTGAGTCCATCTGAGCCACTGGAAATTCACTAGCATGGTGTCCCCCCTCCCCCCCACCCACCAACTCTCCTTCACCCAATCACAAACCCCAAACCCTAACAAAAGGACCCAGAAAAGGATATCTTCCTTAACAATGCGTCGGTCAGAGCCAGTCACGAATCTAAAATCCTTAAATGGAACTTAACGTATAAAGGAAAAAAAAAGGGACCTAGGGGCGAATAAAAGCACATCCAAAGAGAAGACTGTGGAATAAAAGCATATCCACAGAAAAGGATGAAAGGTTTGAAAGAACACCGAAGAAAGGAGGAGATGAGGGTAGAAGATGATAAGGGTAAAAGAGGGCTCAAAAGAATGAGATGAAATATCAAGAAGTATTGAATTACCAGAAAATAATGTAACATGGTTCATTAAAAAAAATTAAAAGGACGACCCACTTGCAATAATGTAAGAGGAGAGACGACTTCAAGACAATTGAACTTCAAACTACATGTTGAAAGGGGAAAATGCGTGGAGAAAAGAATGTATTTTTATAGTTTTAGGAAAAACGTTCAGGTGATACGTAAAAATTATGTGAACAAATGATGTGCATATTATGCAATTAATATTTAAATGCTTCCAATCATGACAGTACGACCAAACATCTTTAAGTATGATACATAAACATATAAACTATATATATATATATATATATATATATATATATATATATATATATATATATATATATATATATATATACACTATATATATATATATATATATAATCCATTCTTAAGCGCACGTGACTTTTATTTATATGACCAAATATTATTTTTATATACCCGAACAGAAAGGCAAGAAGTTTCATTTAATACAGAATTCACTAAACCTTGGGCAAAGACACAAGACACACACAAACATATATATTAATACATATACTATGAATGAAAATTTTTGTCAGATAATAACGAGGCATTCTTTCAGCTCATAGAACGAAGAATGGATGCAATATGAACGCACACCTAGAATAAAAATAATTAAGAAACAAATTTCCTTGCCTTGAGAGAAATAAGAGCTAAGCCCTTGATCTACGACAAGGATGACCATTCCCATCCTCTCATAAAAATGAACAAATATACACGCAAAGCTACTGGCACAGAGAGAGAGAGAGAGAGAGAGAGAGAGAGAGAGAGAGAGAGAGAGAGAGAGTTAAAAAAAAGATTTCTTTTTTTTCGGAAAACAAATAAAACAGAAAATTAAAAACAGAATAAGAAAACAAGGGAATGATTCCATATTATATCCTATATATATATATATATATATATACACACATATATATACATATATATATATATATATATATATATATATATATATAATTTATGTGTATATATGCATGTATATGTATATTTATTACGCCTACTTCGCACGGCAGGTCTTTTATCTTACAGTTATCAATTCTAAAACTAAAACTTACAATTACAACAAATGCCTAACAGTGATTATTATATGGTATCCATTCCCTCCATTTTCCCCTATCTTCTTTTAAATTTAAGTTTGATTTTTTAAATATCTTTATTCATTTATTTTATTTTTCGTATTCCCAAGTTTCAAAAGGTTCAGATAGATCTTAAATCCGTCTGGGGTGGGGGGGTGGGGGGGTGGGGGGGTGGGGGGGGGGGGGGGGGGGGCTGGGGGGGAGAGCTTTGGCTGTTTCTGGCTAAAAGTTCAGGGGGGGGGATAGGGGGATCTATCCGGGGTCTGGGGTTGGGGGGGGGGGGGGGGGGGGTGGGGGGGGGGGGGGGGGGGGGGGGGGGGGGGGGGTGGTGGGGGGGGGGGGGGGCGGGGGGGGGTGGGGGGGAGGGGAGGGCTGGGGGGGGGGGGGGGGGGTCTGGGGGGCTGGGCTTGGTTATATCACATAAGTCACTGTAGGGGGGGCATTTGTTTATACCCCGGTATTTCAAATGCCTGCAATGCTCTAGTCACATCTCCTTTATCCATGGTCGGTCATGCCATTCTGGTATCCCAGTGAATGTTTTAAAGTCCCTGTTAACCGGGACTTATCAGTATGTCCAAAGGTAGAGGGAATAATTTTGGTGCAATCTGACTAATAAAATAGTGAAAGAAAAACTAAGAAAGAAAGTCTGAAAATCTTGAAAAGAAACTAGTATCTTTAATGAAGTTCATTTCTCTGACAATGACTTCACATATCTGCCCTTACCCTACCCAGATGGGAAAGCATCAAAAGAAATGGAGGTGGTTGTGCGAGAAAACCCACTTGCTAGGACCAAATGCATATGGCCAACAGGAAAGACTGCAAGAGTCCTGCACTGCCGCCCGGAAGAAACATAGAAATATCATCATCTCAAATCTATTCATTATAATTGGCAAACTGAAAAGAATGCCGGAGTCCTGCACAAAGACAGCCTACCCCTGGAATCCAACGAACTGAATTCTCTATAGACACATTTGCCTTTGAGTTTTCAAATATGACCGACAGATTGATACCACAGGTCCACAGTAACTGAGTAGTTCGAATATAAACTAGAAGTCCCGGCAATGGTATAACTTCCCGGTACCAGAAAATTATGAAGAGGAAGATAAAGGGATTGGACACGAAGATGAAAAATTCCAGAAAGTAAATTAGATGATGTAGAATGATAAAGTACCTATGAGTAAGCGAGAAAAAATATCAGATATTTGGATTCGAACGGGGATATAAAGAATCACACGACTTAAACATAAGCTTTTAAAATTCTTTGTGAAGTCTTGCGACCTCCACAAGGAATTCTCTCAGTGAGAGAGACAACTAGAAAGAGAGATACCACAGTTACTCATAGAGAGAAGGAAGATGTTGATGCAGTGGATGTCTTCTTAATACTGGTATCTGGGTGGACCTTTTGATTCCAAAGGTAATAGATCTCCGTGGCAGTGAATGTTGTCTTTGCAAATGATCAATACAGGCAACCCTATTATGGGAAAAGGCCCATTCATGATAAAAATTTCGAGTGTATCTTTTATACTGAACTTAATGGGCAGAATATCATAAATATCGAAAATGTTCCAGACATACTGCCGACAGTAACATACTTTTATGGATTCGCTACAAGAATATTACAATTGAATCATAGAACACTAAACGAGGTGGAATATTCAATGACAAGGGATTAAAAAAATACTGATAAGTTAATTCGCCATTCTCACTTTCAGGACTCCTTAAGATCCGCTGTTCCATATAATTCTGATTTCTTTAACATTCTGGCTTTTAAGGGCTGGTCCATCATTACGTTTACAATAGCATTCTTTTTTAACTACCTTCCTAAGAATTAAATTGCCAGTCAGTCACCTTTTATAGAAGATAAAAATGATTAAAGAGACCAGTTTTATAATCCCCCATTTCTGAAAAATCCACACATTAATTTTACTAATCGTATCCAATCCTACACGTACCAATCTCTCTCTCTCTCTCTCTCTCTCTCTCTCTCTCTCTCTCTCTCTCTCTCTCTCTCTCTCTCTCTCCAAATATCCATTAAAACATTCTTCCCCAACAAGAAGAACAGAAAGAGAATGAGGACACGACTCGTCAACCTAAAAAGTAATTTAGAGAAGAGAGACCTCATTTGTATTTCGTACAGGTTCAGGTAGGAGAGAGAAGATAAAGGAAATCTGGAAAGTAAGAAAATCACATACCACTTTTTTGAGGGCGGGGGGGTGGGGGGTGGGTGGGAGGACGCTGAAGGTATAACGTTTTATGCAGTTTGATACAATCTGATTCACTAAAATAAAAAAAATCAACACGCGCACGCACAAAATTATATAGAGATATATATAATATAGATATATATATATATATATATATATATATATATTTATATATATTTTTTTTTATTTTTTTTTTTTTTTTTTTTTTTGCGTGCGCGTTTTGGAATTTTTTCTTTTAGTGAATGCAGATTGTATCAAACTGCATAAAACGTTATACCTCAGCGTCCCCCCCCCCCCTCACCTAAAAAAGTGGTATGTGATTTCTTACTTTCCAGATTTCCTTTATCTTCTCTCTCTACCTGAACCTGTACGAAATACAAATGAGGTCTCTCTTCTCTAAATTACTTTTTAGGTTGACGAGTCGTGTCCTCATTCTCTTTCTGTTCTTCTTGTTGGGGAAGAATGTTTTAATGGATATTTGGAGAGAGAGAGAGAGAGAGAGAGAGAGAGAGAGAGAGAGCGAGAGATTGGGTACGTAGTAAGGATTGGATGGTGGGGGATAGTAAATTAGTAAATTAGTTATATATATATATATATATATATATATATATATATATATATATATATATATATAGATATCATAGTACAGGCGAAAAGATGAAGAGAATTTTGAAATGGTTTTCTCTGGTATAAGAAATTTGCTATAACTTGGCAAAAAAGGAAAATAATGTACAGTCCCAAAGGACTACTACTACTACTACTACTACTACTACTACTACTACGAGAGAGAGAGAGAGAGAGAGAGAGAGAGAGAGAGAGAAGAATTCTAGAACTGGGCTTTCTTTAATAGTCAGGCTATGCAAGGAGGCGATCTGGATCAGTGTAGGTGAAGGTTTCAAGACGTTGCTGATGAGCTTCTGTGTGCGTTCAAGTCGTAGCTGATGTCGTGAAAGGTTCCTTGCCCAGGGCTAATTCCCGATTCATGAACTATGATATGAATGAAACTTATTTTTATTTCCTGGAGCCATCATTAGCTATTCATGTATTTCTAATGCAGTCATTCTTAGGGGAAAAAATTTCTTGGACTAACATTTTCCAATAGTTGTCTTGACCACAAATTTCTTTCAATACAAACACCGATATCAGGGATTACCCAATGCCAGTACCGAACCTGATGTAATCATTGAAGAGGTAAATGGGTGGTGAAAGCAAACTAGGTTAAGAAAAGGCTAGAGAATGTCAAAGCTTGGCATAAGAAAGAAAAAGACAATCACCCAACCAATCAATCAGCGGACCTCATCATCACGGGGGGAAAGCGTCGGAATAGGTGACTTCGTCAGGAGTTTTGAAGTTTTTTGAGACAGGGGGGGACTGTTTTTCAGCTCAGTAGAACAATAACGTAAACAAAAAGCGCCGACAATCAAGTTTTCTGTCCGGTGGCGGCCTCAGCCACGGCCCATAAAACTCTTAGCCGCGGCTCAAAACTCGGCCACGGTTCGGAGGCGGCCTATGTTGCTGGTAGCAATAGCGTTGCCGGAAGTGCGATTATTGCTAAATTTAGCCCTAATATAAAAAAAAAACTACTGACGCTAGAGGGCTGCAATTTGGAATGTATGATGATTGGAAGGTGTATGATCAACATGCCAACTTGCAGCCCTCTTGCCTCTGTAGTTTTTAAGATCTGAGGGCGGACGGACAGACAAAGCCGGCACAATAATTTTCTTTTACAGAAAACTAAAACTAGCAAGAGAAGACCGGCAAGATGGCAACTTGGAACGTAGAGACAGATCACTTGACGATGAGGGTCCTTGGCCTACAAGAGGAGTAAGTATGAGCCGCTTATTAAAAGTATAATCTTTGCATCAATACTCCCGGAAAAAGGAAACAAACCGGCAATTTTACAACCAGGGACGAATAAGTTCACTCCAAAAATTTAATAAGGATGAATACCAGAGTTTATGACGTTTGAACAGAAGGGTATACTGGAAGCAAACTAAGCGTTATCTCTCAATGAAAGATTGGAATAACTTGAATATCCAGAGTACTGAGAAAGGAAAATGTGAGATCACTTGCAAAAGGCAAAGAAAGTCAAGGATGTGAAAAAACCTCAAGCAGATTGGGTGAAATTACTGAAATGAGATACAGACATGAAAATGATAACCATTACTGCCGCGAACCAGCAATAAAGGGTGGAAAGGGTAGAGACCATGCAATGGGGATAATGAAAGTAGTTAATAATAGTACTTAAATCATTTGACCAAGCTTGCAATCTTGGGTATGAACAGCCAAAAATTAAAGTTTACCTTGTCCGCAATTTGTCAAATGCTCTCTATAATACTATAATACTTGCTCTGATACATCCTACTAGCTTCTGGCAGGATGGCAACACCTAATTGTCAATCACTCATAATCAACAATTATTATGTATATGACATGCACCCACACACACACAAATAAATGAGACAGGAAAAAAGTTAAAATAAGCGTGTAAAATACTTACATGTGTTACGTATATCGAAGAGAGCAATGGTGAAAATGTAGCATTGGTAAAATACTATGAAATACGAGATGTAAAATTAAAATAAAACGTATTATATTCCATTAAGAATCTCAAGTTTGAAAGTTTGACAGCAAACTTCAGACAATTATTTCAAAAATAATGACACAAGATTCCTTTCAAAAATCCTGAAAAGAGAACCCAGGAAAAATAAAGAAAGCTTAATCGAAAAGAAATAAAAAGCAGAAAACAACTGACATTTTATGAAAATCTGGAAATAAAAATGACAGTCGACACATAATCAATAAAATTTCATTACAAAATGGGAACGCCACTGGTCGGGGCTGGAGAGAGAGAGAGAGAGAGAGAGAGAGAGAGAGAGAGAGAGAGAGAGAGAGAGAATTATTATTGTTATTAATTTCAACAGAAACAGTATTAGTAGCGGTACCATAAATATCATCAAAATATAAAACCATTTAACGAGAACATTTATCTAAATTTCCAATTAAAAAATGACACAGAGAGAGATAATTCAGATAAACGTAAGAGCACAAAAGAGGTATATTATATAAACTATGAACCGAATTTAGTAAGTAAAAATCGAGTGGCGAAAAAAGAAAAGCGCAGTAGTTTATTCGGCACAATCGAGTTTTCCGTACAGCGTATAATCAAGCCCACCAAAAATAGATCTGCACTTCGGTGGTCTTGGTATAATGCTGTGAGCCGCAGCCCCCGAAACTTTAACAAAGACCCGATGATGGCCTGTCCTGTATCGTTGCCAGAAGCATGGTTATGGCTAACGTTAACCTTAAATAAAAACAAAACTACTAAGGCTAGAGGGCTGCAATTTGGCACGTTTGATGACCGGAGAGTGGATGATCAACATGCCAATTTGCAGCCTTCTAGCCTCAGCAGATCGGGGGCGGACAGAAAAAGTGCGAACGGATAGACAAAGACGGAAAATAGTTTTCTTTTACAGAAAACTAAATAGGGAAAACCAAATATCATGACAAATAACAAGCAAGAGGCTGCCTTGAACAACAGGTCTTTATAGCGAAATAAAAACAAAAATATCTCTCATAAGAGGCCATCTTTTCTTCCCGTTTAAATAAGGTGAGGGGAAACGGAGGGGAAAATGAATGGGTACAGTTGAAATGGGAGAGAGGTTAAACGAACAGAGATGGGGAAGTAAAGGGAAAGAAAGGGGAGGAAGGAAAAGGGATGGAGAGGAGAGGATCAAAAGAGGAATTAGGAGTTGAGAGACGAGTGATTGAGTGACTGATTCAAAAGAGTAAACTGGCGTCACGGCGACAAAGGTCACTGGCAGGAGTGGAGGAAAGAGTGGAGTGGGAAACATGTGAGAAAGGGAATAGGATAAGGGGAATACGATAAGGGAAGTGTCGACGAGTTAAGAAGGATAAAAGATGAAGCTGAAAGGAGCAGAAAACTAAAATAAAAAAAGAGGGGAAAGATATGAGGAGAGAGAGAGAGAGAGTTCCGTGGAGGAGTGGGGGGCACGAATGACGTCAACTACCTTTCCATACTTGACGACTTCCTTCCTTCTACCCTAGCCCTGACACGCCCCCCCTGGCCCCCCAACCCCTCACCTTCCATTAGCTCTAATCTTATGGCACACACACACACTCATCCCAGATACATTAACGCCACCCGAAGGCCAATTCATTAGTTCCAGAGATGCAGCAACAACAGCAGGATAACCTTAGCAAGTTCCTGGTCCATGTAGATGATCATCTTTAAGATATTCAAATCGGCGGAAGGATAATGGTAGATCGAGCGAAGAATGACTCTAGCTATATTAATGTAATCAGAAGTGTAAATATATCTGTACCAGTAAGAAGTGTGATTCAAAGCTCAAACCTTTCAGTTACAACAACAAACATTAAACACTCAAGTCATGTCGAACGTGATAATACAGTAGAGGGAATGAGGGAACCGAGAGAGAGAGAGAGAGAGAGAGAGAGAGAGAGAGAGAGAGAGAGGGGGGGGGGGGATACAGAAAAGGCAGAGGAATGAAAATGGCTACAAAAGACGGGATGACTGGAAGGAGAAGGAATACAGGAAGTGAGATGTAGAGGGAGACAGGCAAATGAGAGAGGAGGAGAAATATGTAGAATGAAGGACCAAGTACTCGACCCAGAGGCATACCACTTCTGCCTTTGTGGTAAAGAAAGGATATTGCACCGTCTACAATTCCTTATCTTCCGTTACTTAGCCAACCTCGTATCCCATCTTCCTATTCACTTATGATGGAAGAACGGAAAATGAAAGGGAGGGAAAGCCGAGACTTAAAAAAAATGAAGGATATAAAAAAGAAGAGGAATATGGAATAGAAAAGGTGAAAAACAATGGAAAGCAGGGGAACACGAAAAAGATATTTAATAGAGAGAGAGAGAGAGAGAGAGAGAGAGAGAGCTAAACACAAGGCGCCATGAGGTGGATATGCAAGGAATTGGGAAGAGAAAGAAAAGGAAAAAGAAGGAAGGAAGGAAGAATTATTACCAATAATGCTTACATAACGATACGGAACAAGTCGTAACAGATCATTAATTTGTTCATGAAGCTTCGACAAACAGAATAAGTCTAGAGAAATGACAGGGGAAAGAACTAACATATAAAGGGCGAGAAAGAAAAAAAAAATGGAATTAAGGAATGAGCAAAAAGTGGCTAAAATGTTGGCGAAAGGAAATTTGAAGACGAAAGGGAGGGATTTTCAGAAGAAAATTACAAGGGTTTCAAGAAGACAGAAGAACAACATATCAAGGGAGTACGGAAAGAATGAACGGAGGAAAATCAAGAAGAAAAGAGAGAGAGAGAGAGAGAGAGAGAGAGAGAGAGAGAGAGAGAGAGAGAGAGAGAGGAGAGAGAGAGTCAGCATATATATATATATATATATATATATATATATATATATATATATATATATATATATATATATATATATATATATATATATATATCTCAAGCATATATATATATATATATACACATACGTATATCTAAATATACGTATGTATATATATATA
>NC_061098.1:21051147-21081147 GCF_015104395.2 Macrobrachium nipponense | reverse complement strand
CGCAAAGGGATTCCTTTATTCTTCACTCCACTCACATAGATTTATATGATTTATGATGACTTATGGTAGAGAAGAGGGAGAAAATATGTAATGAATGTGTTCCCCCGTGGGATGAGGCCCGCCTGGTTGAGGCCCCTATCGTTTTGATGGTAGGTATACACACATTTTGACGCTCCACAAATAAGATTGTACTGAGGTCTGTGGCTAATAAAATTATCTACCAACCTATCTATCTAGTGTTCCCTCTCCTTCATCTCTCTTTCTCACTCTCTCTCTCTATCTCAGCTACGACCTATAATAGTCGTTCAACAACTATGTACGTAATTCACAGTTTAGGTCTAAAGAGGCACTTTGGAATTTTAGGATACAACCGTCTATCTATCCTCGTCCCGTGCGAGAGTCGAATTAGGGGTATAATTGCAAGAGAGAGAGAGAGAGAGAGAGAGAGAGCAAATGTAAAAAAAAAAAACAATGTCGCCTTAGTTTAATAGAGATTCGCGAAAACAAGTAGAAGTCTTTTTTCGAAAGATGCCTGAACTTTCTTTCGTTCCCTCGTGAGAATGGCGTCGAACCAGATACACAAACTCTCTCTCTCTCTCTGTCTGTCTGTCTGTCTGTCTCTCTCATGAGCATCGTAAAGGATAGGTGGTTTGCGGAAGGCGTACACACAGACGTACACACACACACACAGGAGCGTTTTCTCTGATTAAGGTTTTGTCAAAAACTGCAAAACGGCACCAAAAAATGTTGGGTCTTAGTAACTCCATTTCTTCTTTCACCTTCCTCCGATGGAAGCTTTTTGCTTCCGACACCATATACGGTGCAATCGATAAGCGACAATGAAAAGGAAGTATCAATAAACACGTGTACATATTATACATAAACATGTCCGCCTATCTTTCTAGCCATCTATTCAAACACATTATATATATATATATATATATATATATATATATATATATATATATATATATATATATATATATATATAATATATATAATGTGATTGCGCAATATATAGTAGGAGATATGCCCCGCAAGTAATTTCGTCTGTCATTCGCTACTTGATAAGGGTGGAAGTCAGTCCACCGAAATATAGTGTTTAGCTTAAAACCAGAGTGTTTTAATGGGCCTTTTATACTCGAGACGTATACTGTTTTAACAGAGGAATAAACGTTTACACACACGCACACACACACACATATATATATATATATATATATTATATATATATATATATATATATATATAGATATATGCGTGTGTGAGTATATATATGTTGCCTCAATTGCTGCGCCTGGAATCAGTCCTATAAATCGTCTCACTGATAAGACGAGTGTCCTTCTCACCCTTAGAAATAGTAATCAGATAAAAACGCATTTTAAGATGATTCGTAAGAACGAAAACAAGTCGCTGGGCCACTACAATAAAATATGGAGAGGATATATTTTCAATCAAAATCATTTTGATAATACGTAACATAAATCAACCACTGATAACGTTCTAACAATACTGAAACATGCAAACGGACACCAAACTACGCTTTTCAGGTTTCAGAGAGAGAGAGAGAGAGAGAGAGAGAGAGAGAGAGAGAGAGAGAGAGGGGTTGGGGGTTTTGGGGGGCGGGAGCGCCTCTAACCACAACACGAAAAGCAAGGGAACTTCCTGAAACATCGCCACGGATGACGGAAAAGTCCCCCAGGGAGCGATCAGGAAGACTTGCCGCGAGGGGCTTGCCCCATCGCCGTCTTTGTCATGTCATGAAGGGCCTATGATGGCCGAAACCATATTGGAGGGGACGAGGAAAAGTGGGATGGGAGGAGAAGGGAGAGAAGAGAAAGATTGATGGCACAGGAGAGGCTGGGTGCAGGAAGGGGAAGACATCCGCTAATGGCAGAGAAGACCTTTGTCCAATGATTGGGAGGGGAATGGGAAGTGGGGAAACAGGGAGAGAGAGAGAGAGAGAGAGAGAGAGAGAGAGAGAGAGAGAGAGAGAGAGAGATAAGAAACTACACTCCGACTAAGGTCAAGAAACTGTGAAGACTCGTTTTCAAAATGCAGTTTTTTTCTTCTTCTTTTTGAAGAGGGAAACATAGAAAATAAATATACGTCTCTTCCTCGCTTTTTTAGCTCAAAAAATTTATTTAACAGAAACGAAGAAAAAAACATAAACGTACAAGAACAACTTAAAATCTGTCTCTTTCTTTTTCTCTTTAGGAGCACTTCCCCCCCCCCCTTCTCTCTCTCTCTCTCTCTCTCTCTCTCTCTCTCTCTCTCTCTCTCTCTCTCATGTCCGGAAGCTGACCCCAAGTTTATGTAGGGTCGCGGTTCTTAAAAGAAACAGTCCAGCTTTGTCCCTGAGGGGATGAGAGACAGCATCAGATCTCATCTCGCGGCCCAACCAAGGGAGATGATAAAAAAAAAAAAAAAAGGGGGGAAGAACTAAAGATTTCGTTGCACTAAGTTCTCCATTTCGGGGTTTTCGTCGAAGGACATCATGTGAAAAATCTCCCTAATTTCCATTCTCATATTCTAATAATAAGTTCTCTGAAGACTTTAATAAAAAGACGCTCTTACTTAAGCTGCTATATCTGAAGGGAAAGAAATCGGGCCTTCTCATTTCCATAGATAAGGGGAGAAGATGAGAGGCTGGATTTGGGGCTGTGGTCTAAAAAAGAGGTTGGTCTCTGAACAGCGCTGTCAACACGAACCCCCATTAAACCTCTCACTTCACAGCGCTGTACAGAAAACCGGTAAAGGCTGTTAAAAAAGCAGTTAAAAAAAAAAAGCTGGTAACATATAATATACGATCAACTGATAACTCTCACTCCCCTCAAACCCTCTTTGCTAAGGAAACGCTGAGAGGAGATGGGTTTGTCACATCAATGAGATGACTTTCTGATTGGTGTCCCTCCCCCTTTGATGGGAACAGAAGAAAAGAAAGGCGAGGTTTGAAGTCTAGATCTAAACGAGGTTAATGCCTGACCAGAGAGATGCCTTCCCTACACCCTCATGAAACCTCTACCTTCCCTTTCCTGCAGAGCCACTCCTTTCCCCCTTGACATAACGACATTAACCGCAAGAGGGGAGGGAAATGTGCCGATTCTTTTCCACATGAGTGACAACTGGGCAATCTCCTGACTCCCTTCAAGGTACGAACTACCCCTCAGAGAGAGAGAGAGAGAGAGAGAGAGTGAGAATCTACTTTATCCCTCTTCAAAAGTCTTATCTTCGAGAAAACCATAAAAACAATATCTCCTGTTCATCTTAGGATTATGGAATAGAATAAGTAGCTGAAGGGGGGAGATTACCTCACTGAAGCAATCCCGTTTTAATGGTATTTACTTTATTTATATTTCGACTAAGTAATGACACCAACGCCTGGTATTCTTTCTCTCACATCTGTCCCTCGAAGCTGCGATCCACAGTGGTCGACTAACAAGTATGTACGTAATCCGCTGTTTATGTCACAAGTGGCGGGGGCATACTGCAGTTTACAGAAACTACTACTGTGTTACCAGGAGAGAGAGAGAGAGAGAGAGAGAGAGAGAGAGAGTTTGTCTTGATGAGCTGACGATGAATGACTGGTCAAGGGACTGGCATTTTGAGCAATAAGTGGATTTTTATTTAAAAAATATTGTTTTGAAAATAATCCATTAGCCCAAAAAGTTCCTTTCAAAGAACAATACTATTTCATAATGCTAAATTTATCTTAAAACCACATCGTTATTATGGACATTTCATTTCTTGGTGAACGTTATGATAATAAAATGAAAAATTAGTTGTCAACCACGGTACCTTAACGAATCAAATAAAGTGCCTTTACTGATACTGACCAATAGCCATCACCACCATCACCATTAATAATAATAATAATAATAATAATAATAATAAAATAATAATAATAATAAAATAATAATAATAATAATAATAATAATAATAATAATGACATGAGTAACTGAAATAGTGAAAAAATCCACACTAATGCAAGTCTAAATTAAGATTATATATATATATATATATATATATATATATATATATATATATCATATATATATATATATATATATATATATTATTTGAGAGCTTTTTGTGAACCTTTTCGATTCTCGTTATCAAGAACCGATCAATTCTCGAAAGCTTTCGCACTATTTACATATTTCTAATATTACGTACTACTGACACTGATATCAGTAGATTTTTTCGCCAATAATAGTATAATAGTATCAATATCAATATTATCAATAATAATAATATATGCTGGAAGAAGACCTTCATTCATACAGGTTTTATTGGAAATAATGGCTATTTCAGCCGCGTTTATTTTGTATAGAAGTATCTCTATCCTTCTTAATACTGACTTATCTTCTGTACTCAAATTGGATATTAAAACGCCAAATGGGAGATTCACGTCAAAAACGTGCTATTTGTCAAATCGATTATATTATGCAAAATTTGAAAAATACCACAAATATCACGTTTTTGTCATGAATCCCCCACGCGGTTGAAATAGCCATTATATATAATAATAATAATAATAATAATAATAATAATAATAATAATAATAATAATAAGTTAAGTATATCTTACCTTTACAAGGCCACTGAGCTTATTAACAGCTCTCCTAGGGTTAGCCCGAAGGTTCAGATATTTTTACGTGGCTAGGAACCAATTGGTTACTTAGCAAAGGGACCTACAGCGTATTGTGGGATCCGAACCACATTGAGAAATTAACTTCGATTACCGGAAATAAATTCCTCTGATTCCTTGTTGGAATCGAACCCGGACCCTCAGATCGGTAGTCGAGCACGTAACCAACTCGTCCAACCAGGAACTAATAATAATAATAATAATAATAATAATAATAATAATAATAATAATAACAACAGACTGCCCAACAACCAAAGAAGTACTGCAACAAAAAATAAGCCTCGATCCAAAGAAAACAATATTCCAAAGCCAACACGAAACCCGGCATCCTACGCCGTCCATTATGACAATGACAACATTGGTAACGCTTCTTCAAACACATAAAACTCGGAAACAACGAAGCTCAGGCTCGACTTTTTTTGCTGCTATTACGTAATACCGCCATCGCTCACACCGAAACTCTAGAAGATCTGGAAAACGTTTCAGCATCTTATTTACCGTTGTATCATTCTCTCTCTCTCTCTCTCTCTCTCTCTCTCTCTTCGGATGAGTATGAAACAGGAAAGCTTTTTTCTGTTAGCTTATGGTTCATTCATTCCTAAACATGTCTTAGGAATGATCTCAAAAACAGAAAAGTGAAAATGTTAAATTACAATTCGAATTCACTCAGGTTTTTTATTATTATTATATTTTTTTAATCAAATTCTGTTGCCGAAGTCAAATAAAAACAGAAATTATATAACATGTTTTCAGAGTATGAAAATTTGTAAATAAAGTGCGGGAATCATGATCGGTATTCATTATGGATATCAGTTCACTGATAAAATAACGAAAACAAATATCAATAAGTACAATAATAGAAGAAAATAAGCCCTTGCTTTGTTTTTAGTTTTCTGTAAAGGAAAACTATTTAGATGGCTATTTATCTGCCCGTCCGCGCCTTTTTATGTCCGCCCTCAGATCTTAAAAACTACCTAGGCTAGAAGGCTGCAAACTGGTATGTTGATTATACACCCTCCACTCATCAAACATACCAAATTGCCGCCCTCTAGCCTCAGTAGCTTTTATTTCATTTAAGGTTAAATTTAGCCATGATCACGCATCTGAAGTTACATGGACCGTAGCTGAGAGTTTCATATAGTATTATACGTTATACATAAAATTCGATTATGCCGAAGAAACTTCGGCTCATTTTTTTTTATTAGGATCAATATTTAACAAATTTTAAATGCTACACACGAGCAACTTGTTCGCGAAGCAGTCTTCACGCCTTTAGAGCCCACTGAACATCAGTGGGTTTCACAGGCAGCCTTCATACTAGGTCGCTGTGTATAGTGTCTGTGACGTTTATCTCTGGCAACATTCCGATGTTATGCGGTTTTGTTCCTTTTCCTTGGATGAAAATTTTGTGTCGCAAGATCGTTGCATCTGTAATATATAACCGCTCTCATTTCTTCCTGTTGACAGAACTCGGCCTAACGACGGACTTGTATCCATTTACAATAAGGATGCTGTCAATGACTGTTGCTGTGATGATTCGCCACAATACGTATGATGGTTCTCATTCCTGCAATGAGTGGCTACCCACCCTATAAATTTCATTACGAACGGCTGTTTCACCAAAGTAGGATTTATTGTGATCGTAGCGAGGAAGACGTTCATTCCTGGGTTTTTTTTGGAAGGGTGAGTCCTGAGGTTCGTATTTGTTTTCGCTGTTTATCCAAATGCCGTTACAGCTGAAAACAAAGTTATAACCTTCATTGTTTCATCTTTCGTTAAGGTTATTAAAATTTGCTTTAAACGGAAACTGAACGACTTGTAAAAAGGTTTCTTAACTCTGAGGTGGCTTGATAAAAAAAAAAATGTCTGGGTAACTCATACTAAGCAAAATCCGCTTAATATGGTCCATTGAAGCTTCTAACAAAACACGACTTTTTCTTCACAAAATATATATAACAAAAATGGGTTCTCTTCGTCCTTAGAGAAAACGAAGAAACAGGTTAATTTGCTTCTCTAATAAAGAAAGAGAAGAAAATAATGAAAGAAATGGATAAAACCATGTTTCTTCTGAGGTATCACTGATATCAGACGAACGAGTCTTAAAATATTTACAGTATAAAAAAAACAGAAAGGTACCTACAAGGCATCTGAGGACGAGAAGCGAAAGTTTTCTCTCTTCAGTACCAGAACCAACTTTCCGAGAGTAGCTCAAAGCGGGCATAATCTTAACAAGCATCCCTCTTACAGTGACTTAAGGGAACTTGAGGAAATGTCCGCACTTTTCCTCGTGAAAGCCAAACTTCCTAAGTGGCACAAAAGGAAATGACAAGGACAACGACGAGGAACGAGAGGATACTGTCAATGTCAAGACAAAGAGGGGGATCCGTATTAGCCCCAGATGGGATGTATTTATAGGGAGGGATGTATTATAGGGA
This sequence comes from Macrobrachium nipponense, assembly GCF_015104395.2. Lineage (NCBI taxonomy): Eukaryota > Metazoa > Arthropoda > Malacostraca > Decapoda > Palaemonidae > Macrobrachium > Macrobrachium nipponense. The sequence goes on along the minus strand of NC_061098.1, from coordinate 21,074,062 downwards.
AAAAAATAAGGTCGAACTTATGTAATCTGTCCATACCGCAGACTAAACTGACTATGGACTAAAAGCTTTGCTATGTTTCTCTGTCACGCTTTCTTTGAGCAAGTTAAACCAGATTCCAAGAAATAGCGATGTTACTGTCTAAAAAAAAAAAATTGCCCCCAATATATATTTTCCTATACTGTAAAAGCTCCATTGATACAGACAATATCATTTGAAAAGCACAAATTTTCCTGTCAAAATGGAAAATGGTCAAAACTAAAATGTTACGGAACGCATTACTTTACAACTTTTCTCTTCAGAGGCAAATTCACTGTAGAGAAGCAAACATGAACTACAATAGTAAAAAAAAAAACCTGAACCACATTATTAATAATAATATTAATAAGTCTCAGTTTTACATGATATTTTAACTCGTACTGCAGTTAATTAAAAATAATTACAAACGCTCTTTAATTTCTAGGAGCAACTGGGTAAGCTTTCTTTGCTCCTAAGATCGAGTCTCACCAAAGCTTAAAGAACCTAGCAACCTACCTCCCATAGTTTCATCCAAATCAAATACATATGAAAGTTTTCCCTTTAAACTGACCAGAGCCTAGTATGAGTATGGATTAAAATCAAGGGCTAAAGTGATGCAATATGGGCACGTTCCATTCAAGTCTATAATACCTGCTGGCCTAAGAAGGGAATTACGGACATGAAGTCCGTAATTGTAAAAACGCCTCTAACCTTGAAACGGTTAAACTCCCGAGAGCAGAGTTAATGAAAATGTTGAAGGAAAATAACTATCCTTACACAAAAAAATCACACAAAACACGTCTAAAGTTATTCATAGTAATAACAACAAACTGTGAAACAAAAGCTACAATAATCATAATTCTATATATACAATTGCATGCGTGAGAACACTATTACACGCCATATTTAATATCAAAACAAAGACATAAAAAACGAAAATACACAAAACTAAGATACTGGAAAGGAAATTTTGAGAATGTTTACTTCTGTTTTATTCATTTCTTCTTATTTTAAGGCAGACTTTAATGTAAGCCAATAAAATATACTCAAGAGTACTCTTCTTCTATGCCAATCAATTAAAAAAATAAAATATTAAAAAAATAGACCTCATCATAAACGGACAGGTATAACCAATTCTCATCATTAAACGGACAAGTATAACCAATTCTCATCGTTAAACGGACAGGTATAACCAATTCTCATCGTTAAACGGACAGGTATAACCAATACTCATCATTAAACGGACAGGTATAACCAACTCTAATGATAATTTTATGAAGCAAAGGATAGCGGCTAGCGAAAAAGGCAGCAAACTTCCACTCGCTAGACCAAATTTCAATGAGAATGAAAGGCAAAGGTGAGTAAGAGCAGTAAAATTGGGACACGACGCAGAGACATCCTTCCAAAGAACCACGACGGCTAATCATAAACGCACACCCAAAGTGAGTAAAGGAGAGGGGGATTCCGAGGAAAAATGCGAGGGAGGAAAAAAGCATGAATGTAGGAGAAGGAATGAGAGAAAAAGAGAAGACTCACAAGAGTAAGAATGAAGAAGTAAATGCGAGCAGAGAAGGAGCGGCGGGAGAAAATCAGAGAGAAATGAAAAAGAAGGCGGGAGAGAAGGGAGGGCGTGAGATTAAAAAAAAACTATAATAAGCGAAGAGGGGAAATGGAAGGACGAAAGTGAAAGTGGTATGAAAATGCGTGGGGGAGAAAGAAAGAAAGAAAGAGAAAGGAGTAAAACGATGCGACGAGGAAGTGACGTGGGAGGGGGGGGGGGGGAGGGGGGGGTTAGAAGCAGGACAGGACGTGACAGGATAAATTTGAAGGCGGTCAGATTAAGATGCAGGTGATGAGAGCAAGAGGAATAGCGACGCCTTCGACTCCTTCAAGAAGAATGAGTCGAGGCAGAGACAAATGAAGAAGGTCCCCGGCCGCCTTAACCCTCTCCTTTGGAATTCGCCATTTCAGGCAGGATGATTCGGTTAAGCTGCGTGACTATCGATAGACGACGAGTAAAAGGAGAATGAGACACCAGAAGGAAGTGAGGAGGCATATAATAATCTAGGCGCAGGTGAAAGGATGGAATATTTTTGAGAAATTTCATAAGAATGAAACCATACGAAAATACTAATATAGTAACAAGAGTCTCAAAATGGAGAACCAAATCCCCAGTTATGTATAAGTAGTAAATACTACATTTAAATAAATCTATTCGGTAGCCCGAGTTCGCTCCCAGGTGCTGCCAATGAGGAATCAGAGGAATTCATTTCTTGGTGATTAGAAATTCATTTCCCGATATAATGTGGTTCGGATCCCACAATAAGCTGTAAGTCCCGTTGCTAAGTAACCAGTTGGTTCCTAGCCACGTCAAAAAAATTTAATCTTTTGGGTCAACCCTAGGAGAACTGTTAGGTAGCTCAGTGGTTTGGTTAAACTAAGATATACTTAACTTTGTACAGAAAACTTTCGGGAAACTGTTCGATTCTTCTTTTGGAAAGGAGACTCAATCAGTTTCCCGAAAGCTTTCTTTACGGATTAACAAAAAGAAAAGAAAGAAAAGATTATATTTATATATATATATATATATATATATATATATATATATATATATATATATATATATATATATGTGTGTGTGTGTGTGTGTGTGTGTGTGTGTGTATATGTGTGTGTGGTGTGTGTACATATACAATAAATGTGGATTTTGTTTCTCCAATAAGGATATTTAATTTCTAGCCTCTGTCTTCGAAATCAGGGTTCGAATTCTTGTTCTGCTCTCAGAAATGCCTCTTGTATCTGCTGTGTTTTCCATCATTTTAGAAAACACTTCATCCGGTTCTCTGCTGCGTTGCCTATGCCTATCAGTAATTAATACAAAAAAGTAAAAGGGAACAAGTGTAGTTCAATACGAAAAGCTCTGATGTCAATAGTATTTTAAGCACACTTGATCCCCAAGCGTAATCACAGATGAATATATACAATATATACTATATACTCGGGCTTTAATTAATAAATTTCTACAATGTGCCCATGAAATGTGTTCTGCGGATTCTTCTATACTCTTTTTAATGTTTGGAAAACTAGTCTGACCATTACCCACACACACATTTTACATACATACATACATACATATATATATATATATATATATATATATATATATATATATATATATATATATATATATATATATATATACGTATATATATATACCACACACACACACACAAGAGAATGATGGGGCGTGAACCGCTGCGCTGGTACCGGCGCAGCCTATAACATCTCCCCTACTCTCCCGATCCTCTACCTACCCCGGCCCCAACCCGGGACGGACAAATAAATTTCACTCGGATTTAATTTTTATAATTTTAAATTTAAATAAATAAAAAAAATATATATATATATATATATTATATAATAATATATATATATACAAAATCTTCGTCGCGACTTATCTAAAGCCTCCCTTGTCATAGTTCTCATCCAAGAAAATCTGAATTCTCGGTCTTCCGACATCCTGGTCCCTGCAGAAGCCTAGCTGACATTCAAATATTCCCCAGGGATTGTGTAAAGGCCATGTCCAAGCCTTCTTACAGAGTGCAGTACATTTTAAGTATAATCCATAATCCTCATTTTCGTATACAATTTGATTCTAATTGGTTCCCAAGAGAATCCCTACTGGAGGTTACTGTTCCTAAATATTTGAAAAATACAGCCTCATTCATCCTTTTTCTATTTAAAATCATTTCATCCCACTTATAGATCCCAAAGCTCGTTTCTGTTGATATTTCATACGCATGTTTACCTTGTGGAGTTGTGGTGCTCTGTTAATTCAAACAGCGCCGTCCAGTGCATATTCTAAGCATGTCTAGTTTCTTTATACATATATATATATATATATATAATATATATATATATATATATTATATATAGAGAGAGGAGAGAGAGAGAGAGAGAGAGAGAGAGAGAGAGAGAGAGAGAGAGAGAGAGAGAGAGAGAGTATATATATATATATATTATATATATATATATATATATATATATATATAATACATTACACTTATCAATATGTGTACTGGTGTATATATATATATATACTATATATATATTATATAATATTATATATATATATAATATACACACACACACATGAATGACAACATTTAAACGAATGGTGTGGATTACTGTATACAAACACGAACGCAAAGTAAATAAACTCTAGCAAACTCCTGTTCAAGTCCATAAACTCCTCAACGATATGGACGAGAGAACGAAACGATGGCTCAAAAAAATTCACCAGCATAGCACATACCGAAGAAAAAAATCATTTCACAAAAAATTGGGAGCACGAAAAGAAAAAAAATATATAAAATAAAATAAAACGCCAACCGAACATCCGTCCCTCTATTTTTTTTCCCAGCTAAAAAGAAAACGAAAATTGAGAAAAAAACAAGTAGATAAATATTTTACCTGGCCATCAGTGCCACGGAAAACGTGGCACTAAAAAACTGTACAAAAAAGTTCTACCCATGTTTAAAACGATTGGGGGGAAAGTTTTCAGCTCGCCATCTCTCTCTCTCTCTCTCTCTCTCTCTCTCTCTCTCTCTCTCTCTCGCGTCCTCCCTCTCTCTCTCTACTATCTCTGTAACTTAATTAAAACGAGAATGCGTGGTACGATATGAGTGAGTGAAAAGATCCGCTAAGAGAAAAAATGTAGTGAGGGGAAAATATTGTGTGAATGAGGTGAATATATCCGCTATGAGAAAAAATGTGTGAGTGATGGAAAATATCCGCTAAGAAGAGAAAAAAATGCATATGTAACATACCCGCACACACACACGCACAACATCTATAAAAATTTATGAATGCATAACCATATATATATATATATATATATATATATATATATATATATATATATATATATATATATATATGTATATGTATGTGTGTGTATATATATGTGTATATACATACATACAACAAGGAAGAGAGATACATTCTCTGTCGCAACTAGGCATTAGCAGAGGGCTATATTTCATAATCCCTTTGCAAAATGTACTTAGTGACAACACTAAAACGTGTATAACTACCAAACACCAGGTATGTTTATGCAGTGTCTGCTCACAGGCCTTAAGAAGCCTCTGGATACACACTAATGCAAACCGGCAACCTGTTGCATGCTTTTGCAGTGTGCTCTTTGCAAAATGTATAAAGCGAGAATATTTTCACTTGGACGAGTAACTTAACTGGTCGAAAATGTCTTCTAAAACTGACGATTTTTAAAAGACAGTTGTCAGAAAGATATTTTTTCTTATTTTTCTTAATAAAATCTTTTAAAACTGTCTATCGTCACAAATTTAACTTCTCAAGAGAGCAAAAAGAAACATTCACTTACACTCAAGGGTAAATAAGGAAATTACACTTTATCTTAGACTAAAGTTCTCAGAAAATAAACTCTAAAATATCTTCGCGGGATATACCAAAACAAAATAATTATAAGGAGTAATGACAAAAAAAAATAACGTCTATTATTAAGCGTCACAAAGATAATATATTGCAATGATTTATCCACGAAGCTCTTTGACCGCCAGTTCCACAATTACAAATTTCGATACTTAGCTTTAACTACAATTCAAACAATAAAACTATACTATTTCCCATGAAAAATGTGTACAAGTCGTTTTCTGTGAGTCATAAGGAAAACTTGGTTAATGGAGGAAAAGCTAAACCATCATACACAGCTCACAGTCACCACCATCACCATCATTACAACACGGCTTGGGTTTCTGATCTCGACAAACAAGACCTACAATAAATCAAGACCAATATTTAGTGTTATATTATTCTGAGAGCGAATCTAAAAACAATGGACCCCTGTTTACTGTTCCAGTTGGCAAACGGCGATCCGGGACTTACTTAAAGACAAATGGAATTGACAGTAAAGTTTTCACGTCTAAAATAATCCAACTTTGTCAGAAATAACAAGCAAAAAATTCCCCCGTGAAACTCAGCTACGGTCAGGTGGTGGCCTATGCTGCTGGTACTTGTAGTGCTGCCTGAAGTATGATTATGGTTAAATTTAATCTTAAGTCAAATAAAAGATACTGAGGCTAGAGGGCTGCAATTTGGTATGTTTGATGATTGGGGGGTGGGTGATCAACATACAAATTTGCAGCCCTCTAGCCTTAGTCGTTTTTAAGATCTGAGGGCGGACGGATAGACAAAGCCAACATAATAGTTTTCTTTTACAGCATACTAAAAAAAGGGCAGATGTCATTTATCAGTTTCTGCCCTATTCCTTGCCTCATTTTCTCCCTTTCGTCCCTGTTCAATATGTCACTTCTTGATTCAGCTACCCAACTAGTTGTGGCTCTGTCCAGTTTCACTTTAAGCTCAAGATAGATCTTACAATTGATTATAGTCTTACATCATATACAATACATAGCTTATTTAAGAGTTCTTTTTCAATTAAACATGTCTGCTTGTCCAAATATCACATTAAAAAAAATCTATATAGCTTATTGCCGTCGTGTAATCAAGGTCTGGAGGAAAATGCAAAACGATGAAGTTTCCGTCAAAATGACAGCTGATTTCTGTTACTGTATTTCATTCCATGGCAAATCAGCGAGGAATGCACCAGAGAGAGAGCTGCAAAGCCTTTAAAGTGTATAAACAAATGCGTTCCCTTCCGTCAATGACCAGCATTCAGGAACAGGATGGAGAGAGAGAGAGAGAGAGAGGAGAGAGAGAGAGAGAGAGAGAGAGAGAGATAAAAAAACTGATGGAGAAATGTTTGTGAATGTATCCCCCTTCAGGTTGTCAAACTGTTTTGCTCAGGCTAGCAAGCCGAGCAGGTTTTTTTTTTTCTGCTTGTCACTGGAATGGAAATTCGAAGCCATTCGCAAAGAGTTCTGGAATCGACTCCAGTGTTGTTTTTTTGAATGAACGTTGCGAATCGAGGCGTTTATCTGGCTGGAATCCTATCGCTTGTAATTGCTTACGTACAAGCTTTGGCTAGTTACCCACGTAATTTGCTAAACGCAGTCCGCATAGCAAGATTCTGTAATAGAATCCATCAGTAAATAACGATCACGGAAAATTGGAATTACCACGAAGTACAAGGCTCATTTGAATATATAAAATATTTATAAAAAAATTTATATATTATAATAAAGATGAAGAACAGGTGAAACATAGTTTCATGTTTTATTCTATGATTCGCTAACCGGTAACAGACGTCATGTGCTCCCAAAACTTGAAAAATGCGGATTATTCTTCTTGTTAAGGTTCAAGAAGTTGATAATCCGACATTTACAAAAAGCTGCACCACATACTGTTCCGCTCTAAATCGACGTCAATTACACATTCTACTACACCTTACAGTAAATCGAAGGCAGCATTAACAAGTTAATTCATACAAAACTGAAATCATCTAGCACATTGTCAGCTAATTCTATCTGGTGTACATTAAATGTTTGGACCTACTCTTATCAACTATAGAGGCATTATAAACATAGGTTAATGGACCATCTCTTCTCGTAGCTCTGCTCATTTTAAACACCTGGATGTATAAAGAAAATAAGTACATTCATGCTTACGTACAATCCTTATGGAAATGGCCAAGCGCTAGGACTAGGTCATTCAGCGCTGAAAGCTAAATTGGTGGTCGGAAGATTTTGAAGGTGTAATAGCACTATGAAACAATTGTTAGAGAGGGTGGAAAGTAAGATGGAAGAAAGAGAATATGAACAAAGATACAGAATAAGGAATGAAAGGGGTTGCAGCTAGGGGCCGAATGGACGCTGCAAAGAACCTTAAGTAATGCCTACAGTGGACCGCATGAGGTGCACTGAAGGGCCTACCCCCCTACGGGATACATTCCTTATAAAACATATTCTCGTATGTTCATGTTAAACTGATGTAACGTAAAATACTGAAAACGCAAAACATTATCTAGAGTAAGGGTATATCAACTGGCATTTTTTGCTCTCATTCTGGAGAATGAATTAAAACAAATGGAATCTAAAAATTACTTGCCATTCATGGCAATACAATTTCTACTTACTGGTGCTGCCATAAACACCATCTTTTCCATTTTACAAAACATGACCTAGATACTAACTTTTATGGACTTCACGACAAAATGACAACTAATATATCTTATAGACGTCAAAGAATGTTAGACGAAGGGCTAGTTTACATCACAGTCACTGTTTTATCATTTCTAGGAATTTTTGGGCGAAATGACCGAACGAACTTAATGATAAATAAAAATCTACATGGTCATCTTAACTCGTTCTATCCCATCAGAGAAAAAGTGGAAGGTAAATGGTAAATTTTGGATCTTTACGAGAGGAAAAACTTTATATATATATATATATATATATATATATATATATATATATATGTATGTATATGTATATGTATATATATATATATATATATATATATATATATATATATATATATATATATATATATATATATTCGTTTTAGTCAATCTGGAACCGTCGCGTACAGAATAGCAAATGGCTACTCCGACGCGTAAAAGAGAAAATTACAGTATATATATTAACCCTTTACCCTTCTAACCTCTACAAACTTCAACAGCACCTCCATAAATACTTCCGAAATACGTGACTGGCATTCTTAAAAGGCCAGAACCATACGAGAACAGTACTCGTAATTGATACATCTATATATTTCCCCGGCACTAAGGAAAAGAGCTATGTCAATTCAAGAGGAACCTCGCCTTTATGTCGGCGTGGGGCTCGGCTCTCTCTCTCTCTCTCTCTCTCTCTCTCTCTCTCTCTCTCTCTCTCTCTCTCCACCCGCTGTTATTATATAAGTTTCGCTCTATGAACACTGGACACACACCGAAAGGGGATATGTGCTTTTACAACACTGACAACTGGCTTCAATTTCCGGTTTCAATTCGAACCCCCTTAAGTCTTTTCATCCCGATATCACAAATGTTTTAGTTCAGCGTTGGTGTTCATTTAGCAAAGGCAAATAATGTCTTTTCCTTGGAAACAAAACGCCTGTAAAACTGCCACCTCAAATTACTACATCGCCACCTTCCTTCAATTTGCATAAAAGGAAGACGTAAGGCTGCAGCCTCACACCTTTCCAAACTAAGGGCTGGTCTCTTTCTCTTCGTCAGCAGTCACGGGACTGGAATTAAACATATCAGTGTATAGAATCAGACTTGTGCACGTCGGTATCAATCGGAAGAGCCCGAAGGTCCACAGCAGGCTTCCTAATTCCTCTCGCACCTTCATTTAAACCTAGCAACTAAGTGACGAAGCAATATTTACAAATCAGACTGTAGCAAACATACACACACATATATAGTATATACTTTTGTTTCGTGCAAATAACAGGAAAATAAAAGCTAAACTTCCGAACTGTAGTGTAATTGGGGCTAAATTTGTAGAAGCTAACCTGAACAACAGTAATATCTAGACAATAAAAAGTTTGAGCGAGATGCAGAAACAAGAGGGAAAATAAATAAATGTTCACTGAAAATACAGGCTAAATTTCCGACTGAGTGGGTAATTTGCTAATTGGAGAAGCTAACCTGACAACAGTAATATCTAGACAAATAAAAAGTTGAGTGAGATGCAGAAACAAGAGGGAAAATAAATAAATGTTCACTGAAAATAAAGGAACGGGGCTTTTATATATATATATATATATATATAGAATATACTATATATATATATATATATATATAATATAATATATATATATATATATATATATATATATATATATATATATATATATATATATATATACATATATATATATAATTTGCTAGTGGAACGTTTAATTCGTCTTCGAGTACTTAAGTTTTTAGGGAAGCATTACAATGAATTGGCCGCTTACATGAGCATTTAATGCCAAAATTATCGAAAAAATGTCCAACCCTTTAATCAACATGCTATTCATTTACTATAGTAATCATTCGGTCTCGTGTCATGCTCCGTTTATTTATTTATTTTGCCCTTTGTTTCCTCACATTTATTGTCCAGGTTTTGTTTTCCTTTTTTTCTGCATAGAACAATAACTTTTATTTGATGTTTAATAAACAAAATGACGAGACATGAATTGCGCTCAAAAGCAGACGCCCTAACGTGATGTTTCCTCGAGTACTGTCCTTCTCTTTTTCAACTGGGCTTTCGACATTTAATCGAATTCTCCCGATTATGATTTATTTTTATTTTATTTATCCGAACAGGGTACAGGGCTACGAACTCCTTTTCCCAGGCCATTTAGCCATTTTCACACCTTTTATTTTCTTTATTTATTCAGACTCCCATGAGTGTCAAAAGGCGTGATTGTTACTGGCCTCTAGAGAAGGGGCTCATATGCCATTTAAAGCAAATTTTATCCCGCCGAGGGGTACATACCTCATTTCTCGTGAGGTTGGACGAGTGGTTTACGTGCTTGCCTACCGATTCGGTAGTCTAGAGTTCGATTCCCCACTCTGCCTGCGTGGAGTTAGAGGAGTTTATTTCTGGTGATTAGAAAATAGTTTCTCTATAAAATGTGGTTCGGATCCCACAATAAGCTGTAGGTCCCGTTGCTAGATAACCAATTGGTTCCTAGCCACGTAAAAAAAAAATCTAATCCTTCGGGCCAGTCCTAAGAGAGAGCTGTTAATCAGCTCAGTGGTCTGATTAAACTAAGATACACTTAAGTGAGGTAAAGTATATCAGCATCCCAAACCATTGGTACCTCCTAACGCATTAATTTGAACTACTAATTATCATAACGACAGCAGTCCTCCTCAAATAAGCTGACCTGGCATCATGAGCGACAGGCCCATCTGCCTTGAGATAAAGTGTATTAGAATTCCAGGGCATGGGCACTTCCGAGGGCACCTATATCTTGTTACTAACTACCAATTATCAGCTGTAAACGCAATACTTAACAAAACGATATACATGAAATGACTGCCAAACCCTAAATACAAAAAAACGAACAGCTGAATGATGCTTACATTAATCAAACTTATATGTAATTTCATTTGCCTCAAGCACATTTCCACAGAACTCTGTCACACGTCAGTATTGATGACATTTTAATCACTTCTAATCGAGATGCATATGAATGCTATAACTGAAAATTAAATGTGAATTGAACTCCAGCACTCAAGTAGATTGGTAATGAATTTCCAATGGAAGAAAAACAGATTTTTCATCGTATTGTAGTCAGTAACGCTGCGCGCCTGTAACTCTTAACGCACAATTTCAAATCCTGCCCTAGAGCTGTAGTTTGATTCTCCCATTTAATTGTCAGAGATAGCACTGAAAAAAACCACGAGAAAAAGTGATTATACTGTCATCAATACTGCGTACAATAGAACATCGTATGTAATTATACTTCAGACAAACAGAAGGTAGGCACAGCTCCGAATGGGGTCGAAATGTTTTCTCAAGTGGTGGGATCGGTGAAGATGTAATGGTAGAAATTCGCAATATATATATATATATATATATTATATTATATATATATATATATATATATATATATATATATATATATATATATAATTCGTTTAGCTTGTCAAGAAAGAAGTTATTCACATCTCCGTCCTTTAGCTATATAGGAATTATATTGCCAAAGTACCTGAACCATACTACATCGCGTGGAATGATTTTATCTAATATTCTGATATAACTCCGGTGTTACGTAATTAGCATGTGAAAAAGTGTTTGAAAGCAAAATATAAAGAAAATCAACTGGGCAGCAGGCAAAAAACAATGATTAGCTTTTCTATATAATAATCCATTAATTGAGTTATACGAGGAAAATTTCTGTAGTAATAGGAATCTCAGTCAGGGTATGTATCTACTATACTAATTTTACAATTTCAAAACAATTATGTAAAATGTTATGGTTTTAGAAAGGTAGTAGATATGTGCGGAAAAAGGACAATCAATTTGGAAGTATAGTATTTGGCCGAAGTACAAAAGAGTGTTATCGATCCTCCCCTTGACACCTGTCAGGTGCGGATTTTTAGTTTTCAACAACTTTTTTTTATAACTAAAGTCGTAACCGGTCAGGGCTAAAATTTGAGCGATATATATATATATATATATATATATATATATATATATATATATATATATATATATGTACATATATGTGTGTGTGTATGTATGTATATACGCGTCCATACATACAAGACAGAATAGTCCCCCTACACCGATTACTACGCGAATTAATAAGATAATTATGAGGTAGAGACTACAAATTGAATTGTTATACTTGGAGAAATAATCGTCATAAAAATTTGATCGCACATCCACAACATAATACAAATCTATTACAGATATCAACGAAAACATTGTGGCAATATTCACGGTACAAGTAAATTGTTTCAATATCTGACAAAACTGGATGCACTCGAATTGTAACGCATGGAAACAGGCTCGGTTAAGCGTGCATACATGAAAAAAAAAAATAACGAAAAATACAAATAAATAAAGATATTGTGTGACTGTCATTCATCGCTTTCAAATCTCTGAATTTCTTAACTGCAAAGTTTATGTAATTAAATTAGCACTATAGCTTATTTTTTCAGACTCGTAAGTTGTGGGAATCTCATACCAAACGTTTGTTAAGAATTACTTCAAAGCGAATAAAGTATGAAAATATCACAGTGCCGTGAAAATAAGACAATTATTTAGTCAGTGAATTTCATGTTTGGACAGCGAGATACGCGGACACCGTTGTTGGGAAATGTGAAATAAGAAGATATGTTCAAGATAGTTAATCCGAGAATTTAACATTTTTGCAAAACACTGGTACGAGAGTGAGCCTGACGTGAACCACTAGGGCGACAAAGGAACGATGGATGAAAAACATACACACACAATGTATATATATATATATATATATATATATATATATATATGTGTGTGTGTGTGTGTGTGTGTGTGTACACATATAACATATATACATAAATATATGTATATATAGTACATATATGAATAATTATCACATCACCGTGATTCATAAAGATCATTCGAGCTACAAATGTCCTTTAATATCTAATTCGCTCTACCTCGGAATTGATATATTTTCATATATGTAACGAAGGGGAATTTTTAGTTGATAATAATTTCGTCCCCTCATGGGATCGAACCACCGTCCAGTGGACGGGAACGAAATCAGAACGGCCTAGTGACGTTATATAATACCCTCTCTCTCTCTTAATATCATATTTCATTATTCCATAATGGCTTATAACTAAGAAAGAGCTTTCCCCAGTGGTTAGAGAGGTCTTTCTTCTATGGCAAGAAAGAGCTTTCCATAATGGATAGAGAGAGCTTTGCCCGATGGTTAGCAAGAGCTTTCCCTGATAGTTAGAAAGAACTTTCCCCAATGGTTAGAGAGAACTTTCCCTGATGGTTAGAAAGCTTTGACAGATGGTTAGCAAGAGCTTCCCCTGATGGTTAGAAGAGCTTTCCCCGATGGTTAGAAAGCGTTTTCCCTGATGGTTAGAAAGAGCTTTCCCCGATGGTTAGAAAGCGCTTTCCCCGATAGTTAGAAAGAGCTTTCCCTGATGGTTAGTAAGAGCTTTCCCTGATGGATAGAAAGATGGTTAGAAAGAGCTTTCCCTGATGGTTAGAGAGAGCTTTCCCTGATGGTTAGAGAGAGCTTTCCCCGATGGTTAGAAAGCGCTTTTCCCGATAGTTAGCACGAGCTTTCACTGACGGTTAGCAAGAGCTTTCCCCGATGGTTAGACATTGCTTTCCCTGATGGTTAGAAAGCGCTTTTCCCGATGGTAAGCAAGAACTTTCTCTGACGGTTAGCAACAGCTTTCCCCGATGGTTAGAAAAAGCTATCCAAGAGGCTACCATTAAATCGATCCTTCCAACAGACTTACAGTCTCATAAAAAACCCAAAATTACAACACGAATTATTCTAATTCCCTTCTCCTTACTCGACATAATTACATCGAGGGGAACCGGATTCTTTCTTGAGTAAATTAAATGCAAGAGTAATAAGTCTTGCAAATGAAATGGAGGTGTAGGAGGTGGGTAAGGGGGGGGAGGGGTGTCAGGAGAATCCCTTAACAAGCGCGCGTGTGGGCGCGAATGCGATTTAGGCTGAAGCAGTAGTCTCCCCTCCTCCAATTAGTTCCTTTAACTATTCCTAATAACGTCCCGGGGGAACAGTGGCGTATTTACTAGCGGGGTAAAAGGGGTTGGTAATACGAACAGATTTTAGTATGAAATGCGTCGTATAATCGGACACTGAAAAGATAATGCTCCAAAGACAATACAATTTTAATAATTCGAAAAGGATCTCTGCCTAGGATCCATCCAGACTTTTTCAAAATCGTATGGATCTTATTTCCTTGCCTTGAATTTAAATAAGCGCACATTTTTCATTATTCCCAAGAAGTCATGAAAAATGACAAAGGGAATAAATAATACAGTGACTGAGGGACGGAATGATTACACTTGGCGTTCTCTCTCTTACCCTCTTTCAATCTTAATTTCTTTCCGTCACTTTCCTTCGAGTTGGAATTGAATTACCCGAATCCATCCTTACGCGGTTAGAGAGAGAGAGAGAGAGAGAGAGAGAGAACTGGCTTTTAAATATAAATTCGACTAGACGTATCCGGCCGGGTGTTGTAACCGCATCACCAGAGTACCTCCATCCAGGAAGACAAGGAACCATGAAACAGCGCGTGAAGAGAAGAAGAAGAAGAAGAAGAGCTTTCAGGAAATTAACTCTTCGCTGAGACCGACTGTGTGGGGAGGAAGCACAGAAATAAAATAAACAAATGGCGACTGTTTTCCGTCTCCTAATCTTTCTATCACCTCCTGGCAGGAAGTGGGAAGGAAAACTTGGGGGAATTTACCATTCCAACGCCATTCACCGCCACCCATTACCAGACTTCTATGCAGGTACTGGGAAATTCCTTTAACATCCAGGTGAACTGCATCACTGTCTGTCGTCTGTGTAGAGTCCACGCCAACATTTCATCCCTTCATTTAAAGCAGTGTTTCTTAAACTTTCTTTTGCACCGGACCCTTTATTAGAATTACTCATGTAGCAGACCCCCTTATTACGATAATTTTCCCCTCTTGGGTTTAAAAGCGTTTTCAGGGTATTATATGTAGTACAAAAATTGCTACTGAATTATTTATTAATGGCTTATCTTCAACATAAATGTTCAATTTGACTTGAAGTAACTTTCACAACATTATTAATTTTGCAATTGTGCACACAAATGTTAGTGAACTTAACAACAACGCTTCCTCCTCAAATTATCCTGAGAACCCCTTGGAACATTCCACGGACCCCTGGGGATCCGCGAACCACACTTTAAAAAACACTGATTAAAAGTGATCATAGTAAGATTCCCAATGACTAAATGTATGCGATTAAAGTGAAGCCTGATTAACGAATGATAATAGTAGTACAAAAGTGTTATCTCCGTTATCCATTTAAGCCTTTGCCGTCCATCTCTCTGCTTTAAAGCTGAAATGTACTTACCCCAATCCGTCTAAGAAGACGACGGTAAAGAGTAATTCTGGCGTGAAGAGAGAGAGAGAGAGAGAGAGAGAGAGAGAGAGAGAGAGAGAGAGAGATACTCTACTGGCTTTTAAATGCAAATTTAACACGCCGCATTCTAACCACATTGCCCAAGTATGTCCTTCCAGTAAGACAAAACCTCAAGTAACTGAGCGTGTTAAGATAAGAAAAAAAAAAAGAAAGAGGAAAGAAAGGCGAGCTCTTAGTATATTAACTCTTCCGGTTGAGGACAGCAAGATAAGTGCTGGAGGGAATGGAACAGAAGCAAATGAAGATCACCTTCCACTACATTTCCAGTCTCCAAAAGTTTCTAATAGTTATTATTATTATTATTATTATTATTATTATTGGAGGAGAAACAAATCCACAGTTATGTAACTGTACATATATTTGAATTTAAAAACAGCAAGGATAGCTACACTTGCTGTTTTTCAATTTAAATATATGTGCATTTGCATAACTGTGGATTTGTTTCTCCATTGAGAGACTCGTGCTACTATGAAGATTTTTAATTATTATTATTATTATTATTATTATTATTATTATTATTATTATTATTATTATTTCAGTAGATTAAACAAGCACAAAGGGGCCACTGACTTGAAATTCAAGCTTCCAAAGAATATGTTGGTTTCAGCTCCCCCCCCCCCCCCCCCCCCCCCCCCCCCCCCCCCCCCCCCCCCCCCCCCCCCCCCCCCCCCCCCCCCCCCCCCCCCCCCCCCCCCCCCCCCCCCCCCCCCCCCCCCCCCCCCCCCCCCCCCCCCCCCACCAACAGACCCCACACTGTAGCAGTAACTGATCATGATAACGAGCCTGTGATTTTTCATCGCACTGGGGCAGACGTGAATCCGCATCATCTGAGTGGCATGCCACGACACTAACCCCTAGCCCAGCGGATAATTAAAGTTGTTGGTGATATTTGACTAGAAATGCACATTCACCCTACGAAGCAATAAATAGGATATTTTTACTTTTGGCCACTTGCGGAATTAAAAAAAAATTGTTTTAACAACAATATCAACTTTATGATAATCCAAAGGAGAATTGCAATTAATAAAATTTTGCTAAATATTTAGTGTTCAAAATGTCTACTACGGTAAATACAAAGAACACTTTACACAGGTCGTAAACTGCTTCCAAAATCCTCTTAAAAGAAGATATCGACCTCATACCATAAACTGAGTAATATGAATATCACAACAAAGCACAAAAATAAATCACTATAACATATCTTAATTTTAAAGTATTAATAGAAACGGCCAAATTACTACTCAATGGTCACTTGCACATATTTTCAAGAGCAAAATAATCAGTTTCTCTTTTCATATTTCTAAATGTATGATAACATTTGTCCCAAAACATAATATTCTGACGCATAACATCGGGTGACGAAATTATGGAATAACGTAATAGGATACTAAGAGAGAGAGAGAGAGAGAGAGAGAGAGAGAGAGGTATGTAACCTTTCGTCGCAATGACAATGATCATCGATAAAATGAGAAAGTGGGAGACAAGAAAATTTGGCAGGCAGACCCTTCGAAATCATAAAACCAATTGCGACTGGCACCCCCACTGGACGACATCAAGTGACCTAGCCTGACCTTGTAAATTCTCTCAAGAGGAGACCGACTTTTCAAGTCTCAACCATCTTCTGACATCTTCATGCTGAGTAGCTTCCTCTTTCCCAGTGATTCCCTTATATATATATTATATATATATATTATAATATATATTATATAATATTATTATGATATATATATATTTATTATTAATTTTACTCTTTCTAATATGAAACCATTCTTAGCTCATATATGTAACTAGCAATCCGTGAACTAGATTTTACTTTAATTTTCACAAACGTAATACAACAATTATTCAAATTACGAGCTTTTTGCGGGCGCTATGCGCGCTGGAACTCGGCGCTGATGTTTCCCTACCCTCCCAATTACCTACATACCCTGCCACCACCGGGGCGGGCAAACAGGTTTGTGGGATGAGGTTGAATGTCTCCCTTAAGCTCCCGTCCCCACCCTGGGCGGACAAACTGGTTTGCAGGGAATTGGTGGTTCTGTCACGCCACCCCTACTGTCACCCCGCATTTTATTATTATAATAGAGTATATTGTATTCAATGTTAAAAAAATATGTGGTACCTCAAATATTTCTAAAAATTATGCTTCTCTTCCCTTTCCCCATACCCGTTCAATAATTTAAACAAGCCCAGCACATTATGCATATCACAAATTCCAACCGGGAAAATGCTGTGCATTTCAACATAAAGTTAATCCTCACTGCCCTACTTTCAGAACTGTTCAAATAAATATTGCAATTTTGAATGAGAAAGAAAAGTAAAAGGCGTTGTTCGGGTGTCTGGTAATGTTCGTTTACAAAAATAACTTGCATAAATACAGTCGTTCTTTGGTCTTGTTCTCTGATTGGGCAGCGCTCATTTAATCTACACGTGACAAGAAAATTACAACGAAACAATAATTAAGCGTTTATGCTGCATAAAGCCCCGTTTCTGCGGCAAGAGATATCCTTTTAGCTTACACTGCTAAAACCTATGAAGCAGGGGAAGCTTTTAAAGGGCCAATTTAGGTCACGTTAAGACCCCCCTTGCATATCAGAAAGAAAGTGATTCACCGCACTGCTTCCTTTTGGCCTTTATGCTCTCCGGCGTTTTATAAAACCTGTAAGGAAAAGGATAAATGATACGTTCCAAAAAGGATAGCCAAGAAAAAAAAAATTACATAATAGTACATAGGAGTTTGTTCTTCCGTCCGAGTTTAGGACAAATCTTATAGTGTGGATTAGCACACTTTGGGTAATGTAAGCGTTATTAGTATGGTATGGAGACTATAGTTTATTTCTCAAGCATGGTTATTCATAGCGTTCGATTATTCAATAGCATACACAGTATGCACTCTGAACCTCACATACAATTATCTCTGTGAAGTTTATTCAACTGTCATAATCCATTATTCAACAAATGTTGTTAACATATGACATCCTGTAGAGGTGGTGAAAACTGATTAAGAGTCATCACTAGTAGTTCTGTTATTTCTGATAGATGTTATCTGAAGTGTTTTTCACGTCCATTCAAATGAATAATGCGACTACTTAACACAGGAAGACTCAAGTACGGCAGAGGACAAACGGTTTCGAAAAATCAACTCCCTTTGTTACAAAATTCTAGCATATATTTATCAAAAATAAGACCGTGACCATTTGGCTCTAGTTGTGTCCCGGCAGTCAAATGGTGATGTCCTACCCTTCAACGAAATCTATTACATTCACCAATAAAAGGGAAAAAAAAATCTATTAAAGAGTAAAAACTCGGGGCAGCAATAAGCCCCTTCCTGGACACGTGTCATCCATCTATTTCCTCGAAAGGGAATCAGCAGTTCAGGAATCGTCGTGAATCCTTTCCTCCCTTACAGGATTCCCAGCTGCATCGACAAACTGAATTCTAACAAACCCCATTTAGGAAGCGGAGAGGACAAGGGCGAAAGAGTCCTTCGGCCTGAGTGACTCATCTGACAATGTCAGACCCGATGAGATCACCAAAGACGAATCCTGGGAGCCCTACGACCCTTGGGGAAATCCGAAAAAACTTTCCCTTCAATTCGATTCTTTTTGTTGCCCTTTGATCCTAAGGAGAAACTCAGAGGAAATTTCTTATCCTTTGAGTTGATGTCTCACGGCGCCTTTTCGGAAAATGTGCTCCTCTGAAGTCGCCTGATAAAAGGAAAAAAAAAGTTGCTAGAAATCCTAGAGGACGGCCGGAACGGAGCCACGAGAAATTTGTACCCTGAGAGAGAGAGAGAGAGAGAGAGAGAGAGAGAGAGAGAGAGAGAGAATTAAATATAGAATTCAGGCCAAAGGCCAAGTACTGGGGACGGACCTATGAGGTCAATCAGCGCTGAAACGGAAATTGACAATAGAAGGTTTGAAGAGAGGGTAGATAGCAAGATGGAATTAAGATAATATGAACGGAAGCACAAAAATATGAATGAAAGGGGTATCAGCTAGGGGCCGAAGGCACGCTGCAAAGAACGCAAAGTAATGGCTACAGTGCACGGCATGAGGTGCACTGACGGCACTATCCCCCTGCGAGAGAGAGAGAGAGAGACAGAGAATTTAAAACTCTTAGGCGACATAGCTGAAGTGACGAGAGCAGAGAAAAAGAAGTGTATCCAGTTACAATTCAGCGCCAGAAAACGGGTGCTATTCCTTGACCCCACCTTCGAGGCATTCAATATTCATAGGATTAAGAGAAACTGCAACGGCAACTGGGGCCTGGTTGAAAAATTAAACTCTCGGACCCACTTCCTGAATTAGAAATACCCCTGAAAATTCATGGAGTGAGAGATTTGGTGCGCGTGTATGTGTGTGTATACGAAACAGAAACATACGCAAGAAACCACACGGTACACGTGAATGCACAAAAAAATCAATGTGCGTCACAAACAGTCACACTTTCTATATTCACAATTGTAAAGTCATAAATATCGTTTAATATTTCATTCATAATACCTCCTAAATACCTTACACCCAAAGGGAATAACAGCTGTTTAGTGCTTCGTCACCAGTGGGTGACCAAACATTTATCACTAATAATTATCCCCTTTGGGTGTAAGTCATTCAGGTGGCACAGTGAATAAAATATAAGACGATATTTGTGTCTTTATTTTTATGAACGTAAAAAGTGTATATGGTTTATGTGGCGTGTGTTTTCATGCATTATGACTTATCAATTATAATGATTTTTGGGTGACAGTTATTCCCGAGGAATGGTGACTTCGATATCAAATGTTATTTGTGGCTTAATATTTATGAATATAGTTTACTATATATACATATATATATATTATATATATATATATATATATATAATATATATATATATATATATATATATATATATGTATACATAATATATATATTTATATATATATATATATATATATATATATGACTTGGGTAAAAATGTTCTGTTATAACAGAATTCCATCTAATAAAAGGAGCCCATAAAAACACCAAATTATAGAGAGAAAATAATATATTTCAGAGACTGCTGTCTCCCTCTTCAGGTATATGAATGAGAAAAGTTACAGAAAAGGTGATATTTATACCGGGAGGTCCATCCACAGGTAAGCCAATTTAGATCACTCCCACTGATAATCTTCCTTTAATCTCCTTAAACGTCGGTTGAATGGAAATCTTGTCGATCACATCTGAGTCCCATGCTCCCTTTGAGATATTCATTACCAGCCGATTCCATCAATTAACTCTTGTACCGGCAGTTGCTGCTATAAATTATACTTGACAAATTCCAGTTTATACTAAGGTTATGTTCATTTATATGGTTGAAAATAGCTGAGTTCTGTTGTCCATACCTAACTGACCGTTTGTGGTGTATTAATCTCTGGGGAAGTGATTTTCCTGTAAATCCGATGTAAGATTGGTCACAGTCCAGGCATGGGATTTCGTAAATGCCTGTGTCCTTGGGGGATGTATTTTGTTGGATGTTAATCAGGGACTTGGCTAAGGTATTTGGGTAGGTAAATGCAAAATTATCCCCTTATTCAGATCATTTCCCATTGGCGCTAAACAAAATAATAAAGTTAGTATAATTATGTGTATCTAATAACGTATTTTCATTCGGGGAATCAATCTATAAGCAAAAATTCGGGTGTAGTATGGGTAGTCCTTTAAGTTCCGTGTTTAGCCAATCTGTACATGGAATACTTTGAAACTACAGTAATAAATGCAATAAAACCCAAAAACATGCTGTGGATGAGATATGTATGATATTTTAACATTTTGGGATAATAGATAGGGCAATTTTAATGAATTCTTTTCAAAATTAAACGCATTAGTGCCCAGCATCAAATTTAAAGTTGAATGGGAAACAGACAACAAAATTCCTTTTCCTGATGTTTTAATAATCAGAGACAGGACAGAATACAAATTTACCATATACAGAAAACCAACATTCTCACTTTCATACATTCACTACTTCAGCTATCATGACATTCATAGCAAGATAGGTGTAGCCAGCAACCTACTCTTAAGAGCCTTACGAATTTGTTCACCAGATTTCCTGGAAAAAGAATTTGAACTAATTCGTAAGCAGCTTGCATCTTTAAGGAATCCAGACCATATAATTGAGAAAGCAATTTACAAAGCAAACGTAATTTTCTACCGACCCCCTCAAGACAAGACCAGAGATACACCCAACAATAAAATAAAAATTCCACACCTGGACAGATTAAGACAGTGACCCAGGCCTTTGGAAAATCTAACCCTTTTGCATTTACTTACCCAAATACTTTAGCTAAATCTCTGATTAACGTCCAACAAAAGACATCCCCCAAGGACACAGGCGTTTACAAAATCCTGTGCCTGGACTGTGACCAATCTTACATCGGATTTACAGGAAAATCACTTCCCCAGAGATTAATACACCACAAACGGTCAGTTAGGTATGGACAACAGAACTCAGCTATTTTCAACCATATAAATGAACATAACCATAGTATAAACTGGAATTTGTCAAGTATAATTTATAGCAGCAACTGCCGGTACAAGAGTCAAATGATGGAATCGGCCTTGATTAAAGAGAGGCAGGTAATGAATACCTCAAAGGGAGCATATATATGTAAATATATATATGGGTGTGCGTGTATGCATATTCAAAGAAATAAATATATCTGATATAAGTATATAGAATGTGTGTCTATACGTTTAAAGGACAACAAACTCATTAAACAAAGGAAAATCATATCCCTTGGTTTACAATGGTACTTCAATCCTGCGTCCAGGGTTGTAGTGCCGTTATTAGAAATACCCGGAAAAACATAAACGGTGTTCCCAACTCCGTCCTGCTTCCACGGGTTATTATCAATGTTAAAGGCTCACAGACTGCAGGTATGGAGGGATATTCTTTTTACACGTTCATATTAACAATCATTCATCGCATGCCATTTTTTCTCTCATCTTGGGGCGACTCCAGGTGTTGTTAGCTTTCTTGTCTTCAGCAAGTCTAATGGGAAGAGGTTGCTGGCCCCATACCATCCCTCACCCCGGCTGAAATGCAAAACGGTCTTCTATATACCCAGTAATTAACTCATATCTTGAATCAACAGGCGTGAGGAGGCTTGTATTGTACTGCAACGGAACCCAGCCTGACTCCTTCGTGATTGAACCTCGCTTTTGTACTGGTGAAGTTTTTATATTCTAACCACCGAGCCACCACAGAAATTAAACACACGACGCACACCAGCTCACAAAATATTCATATATATATATATATATATATATATATA
>NC_061098.1:21021147-21046147 GCF_015104395.2 Macrobrachium nipponense | reverse complement strand
ATATGACAGCAAAGAACTAATTATTCAGCATGAAAAGAAGATAAAATCAAAATACTTCAGAATACGAATATCAAACAGGGGTTTATGAATAACAATTGGAAAATGTCACGCTCTCAAATTAACAGATTCTGAATGAAAAGAAAAGACTATGTTACGAACGCATTACCGAAAAACTCCCTCGAATAATGATAATAACTACTGTTTATAAAAAAACGACTCAACAGCAAAATAATAAAAAAAAAAGATAACCGACAACTATATTGCGAAAATGAAATCCCCGGGATATTATAAGCACCAGTATACTGCAGTTCTAATGAGTAAAATGAGACTCGTAACAAAAGTCTGTAATAAAAAGGGTAGCCTGATAATGAAGCAGCATTTTTGACGAGCAAAATGAGCCATCAGATATGTTCCGGCCTTTTGACGAAAAAAAAATCACTATTTGATTTAAAAAAAAAAAAAAAAAAAAAAAAAAAGTATCAAGCGTCAAGATACTGTAAAAAGTTGGATGAATACGTTTCTCTTTTATTCATATCAAGAGAACTAATATTAGCATGAAAATGATTACATTTTAATATAGATAGGTTTTTCTCTTCGTCATGCAACGAGAAATGGTGGGATCGCGAAAATAACATCCGTTCTGATGCAAAAATACTGGGCCCAAAATGACACGTTTCTTTCGGTGATGTTGATGACTGGCTTAATCACTATGGAGCCAGAGAGAAAGACTGATTCGTGTTTGGAGCTAATCCTAAAGAGACTGACTCATGTTTGGACCTAATCCCAAAAGACTGACTCATGTTTGGAGCTAATCCTAAATAGACGGACTCATGTTTGGAGCTAATGCTAACGAGACTGACTCATGTTTGGAGCTAATGCTAAGGAGACTGACTCATGTTTGGAACTAATCCTAAAGAGGTTGATGACTCATGTTTGGAGCTAATCCTAAAGAGGCTGACTTATGTTTGGAGCTAATCCTAAAGAGGCTGACTCATGTTTGGAGCTAATCCTAAGAGACTAACATATTTGGAGCTAATCCTAAGAGACTGACTCATGTTTGGAGGTAATCCTATAGAGACTGACTCATGTTTGGAGCTAATCCTAAGGAGACTGACTTATGTTTTGAGCTAATCCTAAAGAGACTTAATCATGTTTGGACCTAATCCCAAAGACAGATTCATATATGGAGCTAATCCTAAAGAGCTTGACTCATGTTTGGAGTTGGAGCTAATCCTAAAGAGACAGACTCAGACAGACTCATGTTTGGAGCTAATCCTAAAGAGACTGACTCATGTTTGGAGCTAATCCTTAAAAGACGGACTCAAGTTTGGAGCTAATCCCAAGAGACTGACTCATGTTTGGAGATTATCCAATAGAGACTGACTCATGTTTGGAGATAATCCTAAAAAGACTGACTCATGTTTGGAGCTAATCCTAAAAAGACTGACTCATGTTTGGAGCTAATCCTAAAGAGACTGACTCATGATTGGACCTAATCCTAAAGTGACAGACTCATGTTTGGACCTAATCCTAAAGAGACTAACTCATGTCTGGAGCTACTCCTAAGAGACTGACTCATGTCTGGAGCTAATCCTAAGAGACTGACTCATGTCTGGAGCTAATCCTAAGAGACTGACTCATGTCTGGAGCTAATCCTAAAGAGATAGACTCATGTTTGGACCTAATCCTAAAGAGACTGACTCATGTCTGGAGCTAATCCTAAGAGACTGACTCATGTCTGGAGCTAATCCTAAGAGACTGACTCATGTCTGGAGCTAATCCTAAAGAGATAGACTCATGTTTGGACCTAATCCTAAATAGACTGACTCATGTTTTGACCTAATCCTAAAGAGCCTGACTTATGTTTGGAGCTAATCCTAAAGAGACTGACTCATGTTTGGAGCTAATCCTAAAGAGACTGACTCATGTTTTGACCCAGTCCTAAAGAGACTGACTCATGTTTGGGCCTAATCCTAAAGAGACAGACTCATGTTTGGACCTAACCCTAAAGAGACAGACTCATGTTTGGACCTAATCCTAAAGAGATAGACTCATGTTTGGACCTAATCCTAAATAGACTGACTCATGTTTGGACCTAATCCTAAAGAGCCTGACTCATGTTTGGAGATAATCCTAAAGAGATAGACTCATGTTTGGACCTAATCCTAAATAGACTGACTCATGTTTGGACCTAATCCTAAAGAGCCTGACTCATGTTTGGAGATAATCCTAAAGAGATAGACTCATGTTTGGACCTAATCCTAAATAGACTGACTCATGTTTGGACCTAATCCTAAAGAGCCTGACTCATGTTTGGAGATAATCCTAAAGAGACTGACTCATGTTTTGACCCAATCCTAAAGAGCCTGACTCATGTTTGGAGATAATCCTAAAGAGATAGACTCATGTTTGGAGCTAATCCTAAATAGACTGACTCATGTTTTGACCTAATCCTAAAGAGCCTGACTCATGTTTGGATATAATCCTAAAGAGACTGACTCATGTTTGGAGCTAATCCTAAAGAGATAGACTCATGTTTGGAGCTAATCCTAAAAGGCTTGACTCAAGTTTGGACCTAATGCTAAGGAGACTGACTCATGTTTTTACCTAATCCTAAAGAGCCTGACTCATGTTTGGAGATAATCCTAAAGAGACTGACTCATGTTTGGAGCTAATCCTAAAAAGACTGACTCATGTTTTGACCTAATCCTAAAGAGCTTGCCTCAAGTTTGGACCTAATGCTAAGGAGACTGACTCATGTTTGGAGCTAAACCCAGGAGAATGACTCATGTTTGGACCTAATCCTAAAGAGACAGACTCATGTTTGGACCTAATACTAAAGAGAGAGACTCATGTTTTGACCTAATCCTAAAGAGCCTGACTCATGTTTGGAGATAATCCTAAAGAGACAGACTCATGTTTGGACCTAATCCTAAATAGACTGACTCATGTTTTGACCTAATCCTAAAGAGCCTGACTCATTTGTTCTGGGGAGATAATCCTAAAGAGATGACTCATGTTTTGAGGAGCATAATCCTTAAATAGACTGAACTACATGTTTTGACCTAATCCTTAAAGAAGCTTGACTCAAGTTTTGGAGCTAATCCTAAAGAGCCATGACTCATGTTTGGAGATAATCCTAAAGAGACTAGGAATCATGGTTGGGGACTTAATCCTAAAGAGGACAGACTCATGTGTTTGGACCATAATCCTAAAGAGATAGACTTCCATGTTTGGACCTAATCCTAAATAGGAACTGGAACATCAATGTTTTGACCCTAATCCTAAAAGAGCCATGGACTCAATGTTTGGAGATAATCCTAAAGAGACTGACTCATGTTTGGAGCTAATCCTAAAGAGACTGACTCATGTTTGGAGCTAATCCTAAAGAGCTTGACTCAAGTTTGGAGCTAATGCTAAGGAGACTGATTCATGTTATGAGCTAATCCTAAGGAGACTGACTCATGTTTTGACCTAATCCTAAAGAGCTGGACTCATGAATGGACCTAACCATTTTTTTTTTATCACACTCCTCCACTTTTTTTCCTAATTTGATCTAGGCTACCGAAGGGGACACAGCAGGAAGACTTCAACCTTGGACTGTGCTGAATAATATGAAATAAAAATATGGTTGATGTTGAAATTAAATGAGTAAACCGTACTTATCAAGATAGATTACCAGCAATTTATAGAAGCAAAGATTCAGGAGCGAAAAAACAGAAGACCTCTCTCAATGGTACAATGCAGAAGACTTACCATTGCTACATGGTGTTTAGACCGGCAATTGTATTTTGGCTTCAAAGGTGTGCGATAATTCTCCTCTCCGAGGTCAAAACCCCTAAGGGAAGGAAATCAAACTGGGACAGATGAGTTTGAAATTCTCTCTATTACTGCGCCAACTGGTTTAGAGCCAAAAACATCACCAGTAGCTTGCGTTCATTGAAATGATTCCGTCCGTTGCGATCTCATGCCAACACAGCTAACTTCTACACTGTTATAAAGTTGCACGTTTTTATTGTTACTTTTCTACTTCTCTTCCTTGGTAATTAGCATCTTATATAATCAGCATCTCAGTCCTAGACACTCTTATTTTCCTATGATTCAGTATTATCAATTGTACAATCAAGGGTATAGCTTTTAAATAATTCTCCCCAACCCTTTCGGAGCTTGTAGTCTTGAACAGTAACCCGACTCATAGAAGAGAGGAAGTTATGATGTAGTTAAATTGTAGTCTTGAACTTTTTCCCGACTCAAAGGAGAAGAAAGGAAGTTATGAAGTAGTTAAATTGTAGTCTTTAACAGTAGCCCGACTCAGGAGAAGAAAGGAAGTTATGAAATAGTTAAACTGTGGTCTTGAACTTTTGCCCGACTCACAGGAGAAGGAGAGAAGTTAAATTCCTTATCGTAAAAAATTCTTGACTTTAACTTCACATGACTTCGGCTTGGAAACTTTTAAAAAACACACACCTCCGATGATTTGCTAGTGTAAAGTAAGTAAATTTCCCTCTTATTTTATGGCTATTCCGAAATTCCGCTACTTACCATTGGCAATATTCTGATAACCTTTTCTATTTTTAAAGAGCTAAGGCAATTCCTTGTTTGCAGAATTCGGCTGTTGTTCACCAGACTTGTTAGTCTAAAATGTCATTTAAATCTTAATAAATATCATTCTCAACTCTTTAATGTCTTTTTCTTTAACATGGTCATCAACATTAGTTGGCTCCTCAAATTTTCTACATAAAAAACCACTACAAGATATGTAGTCAACTCGCTCTCGCTCTCTCTCTCTCTCCTCCCAATTACTATGGGGGCGTTTTCCCTTACCCAAGGCGCCAGGCTAATTTCGCCGAAATAATCAAATTTATTTCACACCAAAGAGAGAGAGAGAGAGAGAGAGAGAGAGAGAGAGAGAGAGAGAGAGAGAGAGAGCCGGTTATAATCTTAAAGATCATACAGAACGATTCAAAGATAAAAGGGTTAATAAACCGGATACTCTTTGGACAATGAGAAAAACAATCAGATGCGACTGAGAGAAGAGAGAGAGAATGAAGACACAGGAAGAGAGCCGTGGGCATCTACACGACAGATTATTTTATGCTGATTGCAAGTTGGAAATACAAACAAGAGCAAGAAGCCTCATCCTTTGATATCTTCCGGCTAGGCGTCCCACCGACATGGCCGATGGAGAGAGAGAGAGAAAGTGAGAGAACTTGAGACAAAGACAAAAGGCAAACCAGCTCTGCTTCTCACTCGCTATCCCGCCCATCTCTTTACCTACCACTGCCTGGATAAGAAGTCTCGCTTGTGATAAATTACTGAAATAAGTGAAGGAGAACTGTCTCCTGGACCCATTTATATAATTCAATTCTGCAACGGTAATGGTCATCGACGAGGGAATTCAGTGTCTTATCACAACTCTTGGAGAGAGACAACAACAACAACAAAACAAAAACAAACAAAAAACAAGAACACCTTAAATTTAAGAAAAAAATTACATTCACTCAGTCAATATGCATTTTAATCAAACTTTCACTCGTTCGACTCTTGAACCAATACATAAAAGAATAACAATATATCAAATTTTCTAAAGGTACGCACCCAGTTCTTAAATGTCAAAAGGAGAGACTCCCATCTCCTTAGCATCTCACTGTAGTAATATTTGAAGGTGAGAAGAACGTGGAGGGCGAGATAAATAGTAAGGTATAAATAGAATGTCTGAGGATAGGGAGTTCCTCGTTGGACGAGTGGTTTACGTGCTCGCCTACCCATTCGATAGTCTCAAGTTCGATTCCCCGCTCTGCCGACGAGGAATCAGAGGAATTTGTTTCTGGTGATTAGAAATTAATTTCTCGACATAATGTGGTTCGGATCCCACAAGAAGCTGTAGGTTCCGTTGCTAGGTAGAGAGGTTTAGAGAAATGAAGAAAAGGAGTAGACGGCAGAGTTCTTTAATAATATCTTCCTCGTTTCCCTTAAAAAATGATATCATGAATGACGTGTTCAAGAGGAGGAATAAACCGTATAGACGTCACTTATTACAAGACTGCCAGGGAAGAGATAAATATTATCATTACGTTGAGACAGCGTGTGCATTCATGCATACATAACGGAAAAGTCATTTATAGAACCACAAGAATTTAACCAAGACGAATAATGACGATGAAACAGATAATTGACCGACTTTTTTTAAATAATAAAGACAAAACAGACTAATTACTGACTTTTTCAAATAATAAATACGAAACAATAATTACTGACTTTTTCAGATAATTAATACGAAACAATTACTGACTTTTTCAAATAATAAATACGAAACAATAATCTCTGAATTTTTCAAATAATAAAGACGAAACAATAATTACCTACTTTGTCAAATAGTAAAGAGGAAGCATATTACAGACTGAAACAATAATTACCTACTTTGTCAAATAGTAAAGAGGAAGCATATTACAGACTGACATAAATCATGAGTAAACAAATGGACTAAGAAACAACAACTGTATGCCAAAATGGTAAAAAAAAAAAAAATCCTAAAATAACTCTTTTTCATTAAATCTCTAAAGAAACACATGCTAACTGCAAATCTGTGAATTATCGCACTGCAATTATAATGCTATGAAAAAAAAACCCAAACGTACAAAATACCTCATCTATATTCTGACAAGACTACACCGGAGAAAATAATAAAAAAATAAAGGGCAACAAATCAATACTTCAGCTTTTATATTTGTCGCTACGTCACGCCGCTTTCATTATAATCATGATACTATACTAACTAGGCCAAAAGAAATAAAGCATCAGTTACATGTATACAGAAATAGCACAATGCCAGCACGTTGTTATTGTATGTGACGTTAGCATATGGACGAAAACATACCGTCGTTGTCAGGCTTTCATAAAAACTTTCCATGTTAGCTCTCTCTTTATTTACATATTAAACTATAAATGGAGAACGTGTAACCAGTGCAGGTAAAAGAGGTATTAGTATTCCGATCAACAGTATGAAAAACTTTTGTAATAAATTTCCGTAAATATACAAACAAAAATGTATATAAATATACAAGTAAAAGCAATTCTTTGTCGCCACTCCATGATATAAATAAACTTCGGCGCTATCGAGTTTTCTGTACAACGTATAATGCTGTATGAAACCATCAACTATGACCGGCAGCTCTCCAGTTGTTCACCAAATGCGGTAGAATAAGGGTGCGTCCCATTGCTCCGGAAAACGCTGCCAGATGCGCAATCCACGGCTAATTTGAACCTCAAATAAAATAAAAAGTACTGAGGCTACAGGGTTGGAATTTGGTATGTTTGATGATTGGAGGGCGGATGATCAAAACAACAATTCGCAGCCCTCTACCCTCAGTAGTGCTTTAGATCTGAGGGCAGACAGAATACAGTGCGGACGGACGGACGTACAAGCAAAGCAGGCACAATAGTTTTCTTTTACAGAAAACAAAAACGGTAAAATGAATAAATCTACGCCTTACCATATCAACTAACATGGAGTGCCCAGCCGTGTAAAATGATGGTAATATGATTTAACATGCAATGGCCGGCACAAATAGAAAAAAAATTCACGTTACTGGAACTATCTCATTATGACAATTTTATCCAAGGTAATCAAAGAGAAGTATAGCTACTGTTATTTACAAACGCGACCATCGAGTAACATTTGGTTACGCAATGCAGTTCTGAAGTATATATATATATATATATTATATATATATATATATATATATATATATATATATATATATATATATATATGAGAAAGACAGACAAACCAGACAGACAGAGAGAGAGAGAGAACCATTTCCTAAGCTGCCGAGAGATTCGATGTTTATGAGAATTTCATCTTGCGTCGCTGCTAGAACGCGGGAGTGACGTTTACATCAAAGGCGCCATTTATCTGTCAGGCCGAGTTGCTTACCCGAAGCGGAGATTGTGCGAGCGGCCGCAGTGCCAATAAAACTCGCCCTTCAGTCGATTTTCCCTGCCTTTAAATCCAATCACTTAAGTTTATTATAATGGCGAGGAAAGAATAAAGAACTGTTCACAATATTTTCGGAGGTAAAGAATAAATCTGAAAGGTACCTGTTTTTGCATACATCAGATAAAGAGCTAAATATCTATTCCGGAACAGTCACTCCTATTTCCTCCATCGTTAATGAAAAACTGGGAAGTAATATCCAACACACATTCAAAATATCATCTATATGAGGGAAAATCGATAACAGCATCATTCCCTTGGAAAGTCAGTGCCGTCAGTGAGCCTCACGTAGTGTAGTGTAGGCACAGGGCAGATGGCAGTGTTCCATCCAGCCCGCAGCTGCACCACTTTTTAAGCCTTTTTAGCCTTTTGCTTTACCTTCATTCCCGTTTCTTTATTCCAGCTTGCTGTCCAACCCTTTCTGTTCACTATCCTAAGCGTTGAATGGCCGAAAGTGTTGGTTCCAAAAAGTATTCACGTTCCATTTCTCAGAAACACTTCGTGAGGTGAGGTTCCTGTAAATATTATAACCACATACTTTCACAGTGACTTCTAATTGCTACTATGATTTACACATGCACACACATGTATGTATGTATGTATGTATATGTATATATATATATATATAATATATATAATATATATATACATACATATATATATGTGTGTGGTGTGTGTGTGTGTGTGTGTGTGTGTAAACATTAAGCAACAAATATTGTTTAATATCGAGTTGACGCTAATTTTGGAATGTCCCACTGAAGGAGAATTTTTAAGTGATAAATGGAATGGTGCTGAAGAGTCTCGAACACTCGACACAGTAACTCTCCAACGATTCCAGTCGACTGGAGTCGTTGTTCCCGAAGTAGCGTGAATTCGATATTAAACGACATTATTGTAGCTTAATGGTTGTCTATAAATCACGGTTTGATCAAAATTTCACACACACACACAGACACAATATATATTATAATATATATATATATATATATAAGTTATATAATAATATCTAATAATATATATTATATATATAGATTGATGATACTGTGATTATTAATAATGCATATATATATTAAGTGATAAACATCAACAGTTACTGGAGAGAGAGAGAGAGAGAGAGAGAGAGAGAGAGAGAGAGAGAGAGAGAGAGAGAGATCCAATATCCTTGACGAAACTAAAAGCAACTTTAAAAAATTAGGGGCCATTATCCTAAATGAATGTTGATTATTGCTCATTCCTTTACGGAATGTGCTGCACCTGAACATTTGTTACCTTTTGCACCCTTATAAGATTTACAAACTATGCTGTAAAAGCGAAAAAAATAAATAAATAAAAAAAAATATCACACATCCAGTTTTTATTGAAATGAGTTACACTTGTTTGATAATAATATTTGGAAAAGCATGAACTGGTTTATTTTATGGAAAAACCTCTGATGTCCCGACAAGGCAAAAATCAGCTGTCAGAAACTAAAGTTCAGCATCCTGACGTGCTGAATTTCAGCAAAACATTCCGGCCTGAAACGCGAATGACGGCAGAAACCACAGGGCAGACACATTCAATCCCACACCTAACAAAGTTTGCGAGACAAATTTCAACGAAAACTGAGAGCAGCAAAAAAAAAAAAAAAAAAAAAAAAAAGCAAGTAGTCAAAAACCTGCCAAAACAGCGCGACCTCATCACAGGAAGGAAGTAATCCTTTGGCTGTACGTAGGAGGTTAAATTGGGCTGTACCATCCAGGTTCAAGCCCCGCCAGCTTTCTTCCAATAAAATGTAATCTCGGGGACGAAATTAGCCCAGCCACGATAACCCGCCCAGCCAATCAGCCAAGCTGTTATTGCCTCGGTAAGAGGGTGTCTAATAAGGAGGAAAATCCATCGCGCAAGCAGTGGGCCGATTAACACATATTTTGGAAACTTTCAATTATCTGAGCGCCAGATTAGCCTTGCTTCAAGATAATCGACGATTGCCAGGTAATAACAGGAGTTACTGTGATTAAGAATGTGTATGTATGCCATTATATATATATATATATATATATATATATATATATATATATATATATATATATATATATATATTCTATTTGGAGACTGAATATTCTAAACTATATATTATAACATGGGATCCACATTTCCTGCTCTGAGATACCTTAATACAAACATTAACCAATCTACGTAATGAAGTATGAGATAATCATGACTTCTAACAGAAATAATTTCAGACGGCGTCTGTAAATCATCATAATTTGTTTTCTCTCTCTCCCCAAATATATAAGCGTGATAAATAACAAAATAGAAACGACACTGTAGCAATGCAACGTTCCCTCCATCTCCAATACTGAAACAGACGGTTTAATTATCCACGTAAATACTAGTAAAACTGAAATGACGTTGTAGAGGCACAGCTCTCTCTCTCTCTCTCTCTCTCTCTCTCTCTCTCTCTCTCTCTCTCTCTCTCTCTCTATCTCTCTCTCTCTCTCTCTCCTTCTCTCTCTCTCTCTCTCTCTCTCTCTCTGTAATAGCATTCAAGGCAAACTTAAACCAGGGCCAGATCCAATATGAGCAGTCGATGCTCATCTAGGCTTCATAGCCTCAGGTATCTAACAATGATAAAGGGGAAAGGGATGAGGTGAAACACTGAGGAGGAGGAGTTGAGACCTGCTGGATATTCAAGGCAACCTATGGTACGTTATACGGTACACATGTATTATTTATAAATTATATGTACCTTTCATGTGATGGACAAAAACCACAAAGATTACGTTAAAAGTCAAAACCACATAATGTATATGTATGTATGTACACGTACACACACACACACACTATATATATATATATGTGTGTGTGTGTGTGTGTGTGTGTGTGTATTAACTTACTATCCACTGCCCTCCATTTAAGTCAGCTACTTTTTCTAGATTTTACTTTAAGATATCATTTCTACTCCTTTACCTGTCCCATCTGCTTTTTTTTTTCTTTTTAAATATAAAGAGCTGATCACATACAATCTCAGTTTTCCCATTCCTTTGCACTGTTAAGATTTCTACTTCATATATCTTGAAATAATTTTCCACATGTTCTATATCTCCAATCTGATTTAAGGCTCTTCAGTTTCAAATTCCTATTTTCGATTCATCCTTAGTATTGATAAACAGAGATCCTTCCTAGCACCCATTTACGACCGAGCCTTCTAAGTTGGGCCTACTCATTTACATGGTAAAATACATAGAAGATTTATTGCCTAAAGACACTAAAGGCTAGCCAGCCATAGAAGATTTACTGCCTAAATACACTAAAGGCTAGACCGTGGCAGCGCCGAGATCCAGCGTGCATAACGCGAGCCAACAAGCTCGTTTGACAATAATTGTAACCTGTATCCTTAAATATGTCTTTTCAAATTCCAATCCAACACTCAGCATACACGGCATAAAGTC
This sequence comes from Macrobrachium nipponense, assembly GCF_015104395.2. Taxonomy (NCBI): domain Eukaryota; kingdom Metazoa; phylum Arthropoda; class Malacostraca; order Decapoda; family Palaemonidae; genus Macrobrachium; species Macrobrachium nipponense. The sequence goes on along the minus strand of NC_061098.1, from coordinate 21,034,720 downwards.
TTAATTAACAATAGTTCCATTTACAAGTCATTACGCCAACGACCAATAGTGCACTTGTTACCCTACAGCTGCTGAACTCTATGGTCTATTGGAAGTCATCGGAATCTCTTCATCAAACAGAATATTTCTGATTTTGTCAGAAATGTAGTTTTTTCTCATCAAACAGGAAAAAAAAGATAGTCTGTTTAAGCATAATAAAAAGCCTCCTGTTAAGTGGACATAGTTGTTTTTGCGCCGCTGGAGAAATTTTATTCTTCTGTGCACCATAACAGCATTAGAAGAAATTCAAAACACTACGAGAACCCAATCTGTAAAATAAAAATTGACTAAAAGTAACGCATGAACCAATAAAAAAGGTATACTCTTGGGAAGAGAGAGAGAGAGAGAAAGAGAGAGAGAGAGAGAGAGAATAGTGGGAGGTACAGTTGAGGCTTTCTGTAGAAACTTTCCCTTTAATTTGCAAGTGTTGCAAAGAGGAACACAGAACGGAATCTACTTTTTCTTCAAATGATGAACTTGGGCAAAATGCAGGTAACTTTGGTGTTAATCTCTTGATAGCTAAGCTTCGTCTTTGCTTTCACTACATTACCTATTCGCTGCCACTTTGAAAAAGAGAATGCAAGTTAAGATAATATGGATTCTAAAATTAAGGAGAGAAAATTTTAAATTCATCGGATTCTTTCAAACATTCAAATTTCAATGAAGTAAAGAGAGAACTCCAAACACAGAAGTACACATATCCAGCACGTGTGTTATGTATGCCCATGGCAATTAAGAATGCGTTTCACTTATAAAACTCAACGTTAATGAATATTGAAGAAATATACACAAATACATACAGTACCATGAATAACAGCCACTAACTTATTTGCATTTTTGGATGAAAGAGAATTTAAAAATGCTCCGCACACAACGTGTATGTGTGTGTGTGTGTGTGTCATGGCTAAGGGATAAAGGGCAAGAAAAGTGGCAGAGCTTCTCTCTATCAGGAATACTGCGTTAGCAAAGACATTATGGGTACTAACTACTATCAGGAATACTGCGTTATAGGTACGACTAAGTGGAAAAAAAATGTTGAAATTGAATGGCATATGGTCCAGGCGCTGAAAGACATGCTGGGTAAATCTGAATCTCTACCCGGCTGATTTTGGACCTGAAGAAGAAAGGGTGGTTGTGCAGGGAGATTTGAATGCAAAGGAAGCTTGCAAGGAAACACACGTAATTCGTATGTAGAGACGGCGTGGAATAGAAAGAGCTCTCCCAAAATTTGTTCTTCGTAGAGCTTGATTACAGGAAATACTTTGTTTCCAAAAAAGGAATATATTTTGGAAACCATGCAGTTAAATCGTTATAAGCCAAGGATTTAATGAAAGAACAGGTTGTAATGGAGAAAAGAGAATGGCTGGAGCTATATTGTTTAACTGAAACAAAAGTGAAAAAAGAAGGCAGCTTCAGCGAGATACGAATGGTTCATAATAGGATCATTAATGTAATTAAATCACTTTTATTTGATATGAAATGACAGGATGACGCACACGAGGATTAATGCAATATGATTTGAGATACAAAAAGAAAACTGAAGTAGAGTTGATGAAGAGAATGCAAAAAGGCGACAAGAACTGTGAGCAGAAGAGCATAGGAAGGTGTAATAAGAGAAAATGGTGGCAGGATGAAATGCGAGTTTTAGTGTAGGACAAATGGGCAATGTCTCGAGGTATATTTGGACTGAAAGTTGAATGTGGAGGATAAAAGAGACTATAGTCTGAATGCCGCAAGACTGGATGGGATAAATGTACATATGAGAACGCTTATTGAAGTACCAATTGGGAATAAAGGTAAATTACATTTGAGAACGCTTATTGAAGTACCTATTGGGGATAAAATGTACATTTGAGAACGCTTATTAAATATCTGTTAGAGCTTAATGTACATTTTAGAACGCTTAATGAAGTACCAACTGGGATAAATGTAAATTTGAGAACGCTTATTGAAGTACTTATTAGGGATAAATGTACATTTGAGAATGCTTACTGAAGTGCCTATTAGGGATAAATTAACATTAACGTTTATTGAAGCACCTATTGGGTATAAATGTACATTTGAGAATACTTATTGAAGTACCTATCAGGAATAAATGTACATTTGAGAATACTAATTGAAGTACCTATCAGGGATAAATGTACATTTGAGGAGGCTTACTGAAGTACCCATTAAGGATAAATGTGAACTTCAGAACGCTTATTGAAGTACCTATTAGGGATAAATGTAAATTTGAGAACGCTTACCGAAGTGCTTATTAAAGTCGCCAATTGAGAAGTTGAAGTATGGATTCCATGGCATTGTTTGGTTTGAATTTATGAAAATTAGACAGTCGAGTCAAACACTATAACGGTAAGGAATATTAAAAGAATTTGAGAAGGTAAGGACTCATAGGGGAATGGCAATGCGAGTTCAGTGAGGGATGAAGCTGTGAGGAGTATATGGAAGCATCAGATATTTGAATGTAAAAGGAAAGCCCTGTGTGTGGTATATGTGTGCCAAGAAAACATTTACAATAGAACAGATGGATATGATACGTGAAGGGTGTTGAGTGCGTTGATAATGAACGTGTACTGGTTAGGTGTAAAAGTAGGTTTTATAGACGCATGTATACACTGCGTTTCAACGGGTGTTGGATATTTTTACCGACGGAGACTGAGACGAGCTTAGGAGATGTAGGTCTAATGCTCTGGGATAAGAAAAGGGGTTATGGGCAGAGATCTGTTGTTTCTGATGACCAAGCGTTGGTTGTAATGAGAGATGCTGCAGATACTGACAAAGAATTTGAGTGTGTTTGAGAACATAAAAGTGAAAGTAGAATGGTAAATGAAAGACACGGAAAGTAAGCAACGACTGACATTATGAATGGGTGATTTCTACAAGTATTTTGGAGTAACTTTAACAGATGATAACAGGTTGAGAGGGGATGCAAGTCACCGATTGGCGAATCCAAGCATGTAGCAGGAACATGTCGATGAAAAAAAGGTAGAAACTGTTAGGATGAGCTGTTTATATAATGAATGAGGAGCATGACTGACTGAAAGGATGTGGGAAATGTAGAAATTAAGTATATCTTAGTTTTACCAGACCACTGAGCTAATTAACAGCTCTTCTAGGGCTGGCCCGAAGGATTACATATATTTACGTGGCTAGGAGCCAATTGGTCACCTAGCAACGGGACCTACCGCTTATTGTGGGATCCGAACCACACTAAATCGAGAAATGAATTTCTATCACCAGAAATAATTTCCTCTGATTCCGCGTTGGCCGAGCCGGGATTCGAACTTCGGACCACCGGATTGGCAGCCGAGCGCGAAAACCACTCGTCCAGCAAAGAACTGGGAAATGTAGAGAAATGTAGAAAGATGAGGTAAAAATGCTCGAAAAGTTGCAAAGATGGATAAGACCTCCTTGGGGTAATTGGTCACACGAAGAGAACAGACTATGGCAGAATGATGAAAAATACCAAATTCAGAAGTTTCTGGTGGAAGGAGAGAGATTGGGAAGAGGAAGAGCCATCAGGCTAGAATGGCCACAGTATCTACGATGGCCGAAGTTCGTTTGCTAGACAGAGGTTTGTTTTATTTGTTTGTTTGTATGGTGTTTTTACGTTCCACGGAACCAGTGGTTATTCAGCAATGGGACCAACGGCTTTACGTGACTTTCGAACCACGTCGAGAGTGAACTTCTATCAGAGGTGAGAGACTGGTACACCTTTACAAGTTTTAAAAGGTACTTAAAGTAACTTACTTTTTACGTTTTTTTTTTTTTTGGAACAGGAGGTTTACCTAGGAGTCCAGCGAAATTGCGATTGAGGATGGCAGTTGCTTGATTTGTTCTTCCCTGGAACCACGCCCAACTACAATAAAACAATGTACTGGACTGTGAACAACACACTGGGGATGTCTCGCAGAAGTTCCAGCGAAGATGCAATGCATTAATACCCTAATACTATTCTCCTTGCATTTTAATAAATTTTTATCTATTCATAAATTTATTAAATAATTTTTTATATTTTAATAAGTGAGATCTCTTCTTTCTGTATTTCACTTGACCTCCATTACTTCTTCCTCATAAACACCACCATATTCTTTGGAATTTTGAATTTGAATTCCAAGTCAACGGTCTCTGTCGGCCTGTTCCATATGAATAGGGTTCGTCTTGTGAATAATGATAATAATTGCAAAACAGACTACACACATGCACACACACACATGAGCATTGAATTATCTCCCCGTGCGCTCATAAACCTATCCTGTCACATTAGAAGATTTTCCGAAATGGATAACACGCAAACAACGCTCATGAATGTAATGCCAACTTTAATATAACAAAAACCTCCTCTATCTCAATACCCAAGTCATCATCAATGATGTCTAAACTAACTTGCTCCAATTATTTCTTCAAGTTAGTCATTAAATATCGATCGAGTTGCTCCGAAATTCCACATCGCTATCAAAATATGTTAAGTCAATTTACGAGGTCACGGCACCCTATTAAGTGCATGAAAAGGAGGTTTATTATGAGAACGAAGACGCTAATTGCGGAGGTCGCTGGCTGCTATGACAACCAGGCAGAGAGACAAACATACTGGAGAGAGAGAGAGAGAGAGAGAGAGAGAGAGAGATAAATCATAGGTGAATGAGTATATGTACGTACGTATGCATAGTATGTATGGATATATATATATATATATATATATATATATATATATATATAAATGTGTGTGTGTGTGTGCGCGCGTGTGTGTGTAGTGGGTGCAGCAGCTCAGCAGTATTCCAGGAGACGCTAGGGCTCGCGTTTTCTATGTCAATGGTCCGGTCCCAACCAGGGGCCCATCGATCTATCTAAATGAGAGCAAGAAAATGGCTTGGGTCTAGCAACAATCCTCATCTACACGCCTTAACTGATAAAGGAAGGAATATAATATATATATATATATATATATATATATATATATATATATATGATAGAGAGAGAGAGAGAGAGAGAGAGAGAGAGAGAGAGAGAGAGAGAGAGAGAGAGAGAGATTCCATTTCTTATGCATCTGACTTACTTTGGGAAGTAATGTCTTACTTGGCGCAAATTTTCTTCCGTTATAACAAGAAAAAGTTACATGATCTAATTCTAATTTTAGTTTCAACGGGAAGTGAGAGCGAGAAGTCTCAATTATAATAATCTGGACAAATACGCAAACGAGCACAAAATATTAGATAGTTTCATACCCAAGCCAGCTAGCAATCAGAATGCCTTACTACCCACAATAAAAAAAATTTTCACTATAGGAAATATGTAATTGAAAATGTTACCTAAATAATGACGATACTTTCAACCTACGATGAACTCCGAGGGTGGGTTTAGCAAACTATGTAAATGTTTTATACATTTAAGCGACAAACTGGTAACTTTTATGTGGCAAGGTCAGATATTAGTATGGGTCACCGTCTGAGTCATATCCAATGACATTTCCAAATTGTTGTATCAAATCTCACAGTCTAGGACTGCAAGTCCACATTACAATAGTCAGTCTTCGATGAGCTACTGAACAAAGAGGATGTCCAACACGAAACTCTTATTTGTTGGTTGTTCAACCTCTTGATTACCAACAGGTCAACTTATGCTAGTCCGTACGAGTGTGTTACGTAATTATCCAACACGGTCATGTTTGCAACCAATTTGTGATAGGTCTGGCATAAGGTTGCCGACGTTGAGTTTACACGCTTTGGTGCGGTGTGGACGAACCCTGATGCTGTGTTGACATACGCGGCGATTCGGCAGGTGCAGGCAGGCAGAAGCGGGGTCAAGTTAGAATCTTAAATGCATTGATTTTTATGAGACCTTTCACACAGATAGTTCGATACGCTGGCAGGTTCGTACTGGAATCATGACTTGTCGCAACAAGCTATATATAATACATGCATACATACATATATACATACACACACGCACACACTCATTGTATATATACACATGTATATATATGTATATAAATATATTATATATATAAATACATATAGGAGGAGAGGGAAAGCAGTCTCTGAAATATAGCACTTACTTTCTATATTTGGCGTTTTTATGGGAGCGATCCTTTTATTATTATCATTATTAATTATTATTATTTATTACATTATTATTATTGATTATACTCTTATTATTATTATTATATATATATATATATATATATATATATATATATATATATATATAGCTACGCATGCATGTATATGATTGTATAAAAAAAACACAAAACCTGGGAGAAGATGGAAAATAATCACTTACTTTCCAACGAAGTTAAACTAGAAGAGATTATGAAAAATGTTTGCATAATGAGCGACAGGGACCCAGTAAAACCGAGACAAAAAATTTTGCTATCAGACACTAAACACAGACTAGGAAATGAGATGAAACTGAGAAGAATAATAATGGGTGAGGGAAAGGTTGAATTCATAAGCAAAGAAGTACTGAAAACAGAATGAAGAACAGACATAGTCTGGCACAATCCAATCAATGTAAAAGAAGTGAAAGCCTTCTCGAGGCGAAGAGAGAGAGAAAATCTTTTTCCAAGCTTCTGGATGGCGTCAGATTCCGATCTGAACGCTCCTCCTGGACTTTCTCCTGACGAAGGAAGGTTTCGGCAAAAGCTTTCCAATCTAGATAATCAAGTGACAAAACAGCTGGTGCTTTTTCACGAAAAAAAAATCAAGGCCTTTTACATCTGGCAATCACACTTTCTGAAGATATTTATTTCTAGGATTCCACAGTCCACTTTAATAAGAAGCCTTCACGACAATTCACACTGTTGTAGATGCATGTGTAAATTACAATATAATCACCATAATTTTTCAAATCCAATTTACAAACAGTAGGAACATTTTTCGTACTAATTTCACTTAAGGATAAGTAAATTAACAGTAGCAAAAAGAGGCATTTAAAGCTATAACAAAGGGAAGAATAAAAATGACAACAAAACAGGAAATACCTTGGTATAATATTTTCTAATAATAATACTTACGACCTCAACGTGGATCAAACGAAGATAACAACTTGTTTACTGCTGTAACATCTTATACGGTATTTACATGACATTACTATTTAAGTAAACTAGGAATCTGTTTCCTGAAGACTAAACCATATTAAATCTTCATTCCTTTAATCTGAGAGAGAGAGAGAGAGAGAGAGAGAGAGAGAGAGAGAGAGAGAGAGAGAGAGAGAGAGCTTTACGTTGTTTATGAACGAATAATACCGTATGATTAATATTTCGCAATTACTTAATGTACTTATCCAGCAAAACAACACCCAAGCCCACCCCACCCTAAATCATTGACCTCCACACATGACCTTCCTATAGTGACCTACATAGAGAACGTGCAAACTGCAGGTCAACCGTCATAAACATCATTGTAACTACAACAGTGAACTTTATCATATCCAATACCACAGCCTTCCCATTCCTCTCACGCATAATGCAATTAACGTTTCGTAGGCATCATTGTGTAATTCTCGAATCCTGCAGAAGGATATTGTCCTAAGCAACCCTTGATGATTATACTTTGAAGAGTTAAGTATATCTTAGTTTAATCAGACCACTGATTAACAGCTCTCCTAAGGCTGGCCCGAAGGATTAGATATTTTTATGTGACTAGGAACCAATTGCTTACCTAGCAACGGGACCTTACAGCTTACTGTGGAATCTAAATCACATTATATCGAGAAATGAATTTCTAATCACCAGAAGAAAATTCCTCTGATTCCACGTTGGCAGAGCGGAGAGTCGAACTCGCATCTACCAAATTGGTAAGCGAGTACGTAAACGAGGGACTGATACCTTGAAGAAGCATGATAAAAGGAAGAATGAGCGATAAGGAAGAGTTTCTCAAGCTACATCCACAACGAAACTGATGCAAATGTACAAGAGGGATGTGAACAGGGCCCCCGAGGAGAAATATAAAAGGGGGAGGGGGAGGTCGCGAAAGAGGCGGCGGACAAGGAAATTCACTTGGACGTTGGCCCGGGTGCCGGCGCGGCGTTGAAAGAGCAATACAAGGGTTAGCACTTACATCTCGTACGCCACTGCCTTAGAACCTGACGAAGGAAGGAAGATAGGCAGGAAGAAATAAGGAGGAGGAAGGGCCACCTTATCGGCATACGCGAAAGGGTGGAGGATGCCATAAAGAAAGTCCATTAAGTCTTCAGAATTCCCATCCGTATACAAGATGAATTACCTTCTGCTGTATAGAGGTTTGCCTACCTATCAGCAGCATCCATATGTTGAGCAAAATGTATATTCATACATGGGAACTTTCATTCATATACAACATGGATTGTATGCTGTCTGCAACTTGCACAAAATTTTTTACCATGAAAAGCTTTCCTTACAAAATTCCTTGGAAAAATTATGCCGACGAAAATTGAACAGTTTATAAAGAAGATAAATATTATACATTTAAACGCCCAAAATGACAAATTATTTTACTTTTAATGCAAGTTAACATGGATGGTAACAATATAAGAAAGAAAAAAAATATACCATAAGTGGACAACTAAGCCATTCTATACTAAATTCGTTCACAACGAACCACCATTCAAGCAAAGACGCTGACTACAGTATCCCGTGGGCGATTGAGTATGATAATATTCTCATGAATATTACAGTGTCCACCATATTACCAAATTTTTACTGGAAATATAAAGCATATATAAGACGTTAGAAGACGTCCCGGACTGTATCTTACCTTATTAAAAAAGATAAATCATAAATTTATGCTTGCAGCAAAGACGGCATAACTTCAACATCAGATGTATTTGCTGATGAACATTACGAAACATTCATACCGGTTGGTAATCTGGCATACTCGGAATGTTTCCCAATACTTAGCTTCATCTTAGAAATCTGACCTAGTTCAGCCCAAGACTTCGGTTCAGCCTGGCCTTAAGAAGAAGGTTGATCGCTCTAATCAATTCAGCTAACTTCCTACTGATTTACCTTGTACAAGAGAAGAAGTTTTCGAAACTTTATTGAAGTCTCTTAAATAGCCTCAAAGCAACCATTCTTTTTACTATCATTATAGCTTCCGTACAGCAAGAGCCACTGACTTCTCCTACCTAAATGTTTTGGTTAAGTTCAAGTTATAGGTGCTACTGATGTCTTTATGGTGTTGGTTACGTTTAGTGAAGGGGTTTGTTACCCAGACTTCCAGCTTATGGTTTTATTTCTCTCTGCAAAGTGAGTTCTAGCGTTCTGTTCAACAGCTACTTGTTTGTAACTTCTGACTTTCTTATCTATACTGGCGTTCCCCAGGTTTCTGTTCTTTTACCTACACCTTCCCTCTAACAATGGCCATCTCCATCCAGTCTACTCATGCTATGCTGGAAAGTTTAACATCGATGTCTTATAATTTCACCTTCCAACCTTCTTCAACTCTTAGCATTCATTGTCAAATTAGCCTTCTTCATCTAGGCATGCATTCTCATATAAGAATAGTGATACCACAATACGTTTCAGTGTCTCAAAATTAATCACGTCCTATTTATATTTAATCTCCTATTCAATTCTTCGACTATTTTTGAATGAACATGTACTTTAGCCTCTCAATTTCATTAATATTCGAGAAGTCACGTGTTACAATGGGTAAATATGCCTCTGAAATATAAAGGGTCTTGTTCAGATCCCATAAATTTCTTTTCTTCACTTCAAGTTTTATTATTCCTGTTTGGGCTGAATTAAAAGCAACTCGTGTGGTACATGAACCCATTCTTGCCACGTTGCTAGATCCTCTCCTTCCCTACCAGGTGGCTTCTTTGTCCACTTCTATAATAAATGTTTTGATGACATCAAAGCCACTGACGTCGAAAATAAAATATTCCATAAAAGCTGACATAATCAATTGATTTCATTTGCAAATACGATGTCCTAGCAAACAACACGCAGACCATCTTAAAAATATACTCACTGACTACTAATATTTTGGGAAACAATAAAGTATTCCACAATTTTAAAAAGAATACATCACAATGACCTCGGGGACCTCTGAATGATTGCACAAAAAAAGTAAGAGAACTGCATATCTTTAGAGCAGAATTAATTCATGATTTTGAATGAAGTGGAGACGTTATTGAAATGGAAGACTCGTTCACTGGAGATTCTTCATGCATGGACATTTCTTTTGCAACAAAGAAGCTGTGCAACTACAAATTATTCAGATTTGGAAAACAGTCATTATAAATTGAAATCGACAAGAAACAACCATTTTGACTTTCAAGACATAAGACGAATATCAACGAAGTTCTATAGTTCAAGTAAATCCTGAATTGGTGAAGTTCAATCTCTGATACCTGATGCGGAGGTGAGAGTCATGAGGGCCTGAGCTCATTTTCCTCATAATGATGCTATAAGTGGGGAATTAAGGTTAGGGTCGAGCAAACATGAGTCGTTCATATATTGTTAAAAACCAAGCACTACCGGAACTTACAAAAACACGTTAATGTAAGTTTTATAGGCCTCTGTGTGTGTGTGTGTGTGTGTGTGTGTGTGTGTGTGTGTGTGTTTTTTAATCAAACTGTGGGGCCAAGCCAAGTGTCAATATTGCTTCACATCGTTTCTATTGTTATTTACTCCAGCCTCAACTTTTTCATTTTCCATTTGAAATAGACGAGACGAATATAATGCCTTTATTTGACTCTTTCTCTCAGCGCCATCATCTTCCCCATCGCCTCAAACGCAGAGCAAGGCAAAGGGGTCTTTGTGACTTTCCTGAGCTTTTACTTCCACAAATCTCCACTTGCATCCGGCTTCCAATCTCACACTTCTCATACAAGTAAGCTGACATTTTCAGAGTATACAGCCATTATGATTTACCGCATTTTGGCTCCCCTTCTTGTTATTTCAAATAATATTCGAAAATTGTTATATATTCAGAGAGAGAGAGAGAGAGAGAGAGAGAGAGAGAGAGAGAGAGAGAGAGAGATGCTTTGTGGAAAAATGAATGTGCGTGACACCGACCTTTACGTTAAGACAACTCATACACACACTGATAGCTGAATAGTGGAGTCTCAACCAATTTAAAGTGATAAATATACTTCTTCAATAATGTATCAAGCCTTATCCTTGCATTTGGAAATAAAATAGGCTTGTCCTTATCTTTGTAAATGAACATATGAAAACCGAAAAGGCCCCAAAAAAGTCACGATTCCAGATAAAATCAGAAATAAAAAATCATATTTCAATACTTTTCAAAAAACTATATCACAGACAGAGAAATCCTTCCACCTCTCCGGAAAATTCGTTGTTCACAAGAATCGCCCGAAGGCAAAAGGACCGAGAGAGAGAGAAGAGAGAGAGAGAGAGAGAGAGAGAGAGAGAGAGTCTTTGATATACTCCATTTCAAGCTCGGTAGACGGGAAGATGAAGACACAAACAAAAAGAGACAGAGAATATCCTTTTTTGTATACATAATTTGCTTAATTTCAAGCTTGATATATTATATATATATATATATATATATATATATATATATATATATATATATATATATATATATAAGTCATTCACATTACCGTGATTCATATACATACATCGAGCTACAATGTCCTTTAATATCTAATTCGCTATACCTTGGAATTAATATATTTTCATATATGCTTAACCGAAGGGGAATTTTTTTACACGATAATAGATTTGCCTATTATCGTGTAAAAAAAAAAAATTCCCCTTCGGTTAAGCATATATGAAAATATATTAATCCGAGGTAGAGTGAATTAGATATTAAAGGACACTGTAGCTCGATGTATATATATATAATAAGTTATATAATGATATTAGATATATAATATAACATATTATATATAATAATATATATATATATATATAATATATATATATATAAAGATATATATATATAATATAATATATATAAAATGAAAACAGACAGGGTATGTAATTTTCCTTAAATAAACGTACCCGTTTAAAGACCGGTACGAAAGGAATACGATGGAGAGAGAGAGAGAGACGCAGAAGAAAATACAGTCCATCTTTGGTCTATAAGTTTTCTCCATTACAAGCTCAGTGCCTGGGGTCATATTATGTTTCTGTTAAAGTATTATTCTTGAAGACCCGGAGCCCTGGGAAAGGTTTTATATTTTTTTATTTACTCTACCTCGTCTTTTAAGACAGAGAGAGAGAGAGAGAGAGAGAGAGAGAGAGAGAGAGAGAGAGAGAGAGAGAGGGCAGGGTGGGGGAACAGAGAAGAACGGCGCATGCTACCTTCGCCAATATATGTGTACGACTCTCTCTCTCTCTCTCTCTCTCTCTCTCTCTCTCTCTCTCTCTCTCTCTCTCCCGTGGGAGTTTAAAGGGGCAAAGGAGCTCTTTCAACGCGAGCAAATCATTGGACAATTTAACTTAGATGGAATTCAGAACCGAATATTCCGTTCTATTTAGTTTCTAACATCGGCAATGATTCATAATAATAACACAGAGGAGTATATATATATATATATATATATATTATATATCTATATAATATATATATATATATATATATATATATATATATATATATATATATATGTATGGTATGTATGTATGTATGTATGTATGTATATGTATGTATGTATGTATAAGTATATATATATATATATATATATATATATATCATATATATATATATATATATATATATAAATATAACTATTTAAATGATATAAAAATGTAAAAAAGGGTATACTGAAAAAAGACTCCTTACCAACTACAATGGACATGTGAAACTACACATATTTGAAGAGTACCCCTTTGCCTACAACTTGGCACTATTTATACCAGACTCCACCTGCGTAGATGTACTTGTATAACCTTTGAACCCACAACGGTTCTTCGGGCTCTTCCTAACCCAGCGTTTACAAGTGTCTTCCACTCCGCCTGTATCCTGGAAAACCCGTCTCCGACAACTTCCTTCATCTGTTTGAACAAAGGAAAGTCTAAGGACCCGTCCACACGGTGCTCGACGAACTTTGTTCGATGTGACGTCAGAAGCGGGTAAAGCCAGTACCTTGCCCGCTATTTCTCCGCTTCTGACGTCACATCGGACAGAGTTCGTCGAGCACCGTGTGGTCGGCCCTAAAGGGGCCAGATTGGGGTGGTTTGGCCGTTATTATATACGCGTATTGATATATAATAAATAAATGTATATATAATTTTATCACCTACAAACCACTTGCCAAAACATACGATTTAAAAAAAAAAAAATACCACGTTCATCCGTTCACTGTTAAAATGAATAACAATTCTATGACCATAAACTTACACACAAGCAGCCCAACATAAATGCATTACAGATCGTTAGCAAGGCGGCAACACAACTTAAAAACATTGCACCACCCATTTCAGTCTAAGACACATTCTCTCATTTTCTGATACCCTAGGCTTCCGGCACACCCAACCAACTTGCATTTCTCTCTCTCTCTCTCTCTCTCTCTCTCTCTCTCTCTCTCTCTCTCTCTCTCTCATACCAATTTGAAAGAATGAACACTTTTCAACAAG
>NC_061098.1:20996147-21016147 GCF_015104395.2 Macrobrachium nipponense | reverse complement strand
TTCCCAACCAACACCATGAAATAAAGACTGAATTCTTCGAAAATCTTATTTCAAAGGCCGAATATATATTAATATTTTATGATTCACGCACATACTGAACATGAGCCCAGTAAGAGTGAATAAAGTAAAGATCTACTTACATAACAAAATATTACTAACCCAACATACTTTCCACGTAATTTGTCACACGTCACCTCAATTTAGTGGATAATTTATTTTGGCCTTTTATACAAAAGTCATTTACTGCTCATAAACTAAGCAGAATCTCTGTACAGACAAAATATTCATCCGTGAAATTATACAAAATGCTTGAAAAACTTCACAGCAGATTCTTGTGTTAAGAATTTTTTTTAGAGAGTGCTCTTAATTCTTTAACGACCAAGGTGAGTGTGGCTGCGAAAAGCACAATTCTAGTTATACTAAATGAAAAACAAATTGTCATACTAAAAATGTCACTCTACCCGCAATCTGAATTGAATAAAAAATACCAAAAATATCTTCAGTTGACAAAAGAACGATAACCAGAAATAATAACTGTTCTGTAAGAAACAAAAGCTTTAACATACAAACAGGATTACTGAAATTAAATGTAACTATTGCATACAAATATGAAATAACTGAAGTATCCTACGATGGAAAGGGTTAGCTGGCATAACCTAAATCAACAGCTCAAAAAAAGAGAAACTATGGTTGCCATTAATTATAGTTCAAATAACTGATACTATGATTGCCAATAATTATAACGATCTTACACGGTAAAAGACACGACTCTCAACGTATGTATCAAGACGGTAACACAGAAAAAATGTCAGTGAACATCGAAATATCTCGACCACTGACCGGAAGGCTATTTTTCTTCTCAGATTTTCTGGCAATTGTGGAGTTCGAGGAGAAAGATGAAGGGACAAAGGGTAACTCAATACGTTTCTTTTTGCTATCTTTTCTATTCTCGTTTCCGTATTCTTTACAGAGGACAAAAAGCAAGATCTTTTTTCTTTACAAAAGAATAAAGATTCTTCGACTCTTCTCACATTTTCAGAAAATAATCAGGAAAAATTTCGTAAATTAGCAGAATTAAAAATACACCTCTCTCTTCTCATACTTATTATTACGGGGAAATATAAAAAATTAATGAAGAGATAAGAATATACACTATATATATATATATATTATATATATATATATATATATATATATATATATATGTGTGTATGTGTGTGTGTGTTGTTTTTGCTCACCCATGGTCAACCACCTACCAGTTCAACCAGCTTTTAAAAGAATACCAGTGTCTGCAGGAGCCAAGAAAGAGGGCGTTGCGCTGTCAAACTAGTCATATTAATAAAATAATAATAATAGTTTGCAAAATAGTTATATTGTTAATAATAACAGGTTATGGAAGAACGTTTGTGAAAGTAACATAAGATCGAAAAACATCTTGCAAATTACAGACTTCCCAAATTTACAGAATCATATTCAATTCAAACATCTTCATTTTCAAACGTTGGTTTTAACACTGAAAAAATGATCATGACGATAAAAAAACAGGGAATTTTTGCCCTACGTTCTCACCTTTCTTAGATAGTCCTTCCTTTACCAAATCGGAGACATTACATCCTTTACCACATCAGATAGATTTAACTTTCTTTACCAAATCAGATAGACCTCATTTCCTTTACCAAATCAGATAGAGCTTTCTTCCTTTACCAAATCTGATAGATCTTACTTCAAACCATATAGGCATTACATCTTTACCAAACCAGGTAGACCTTACTTCCTTTACCAGATCAGATAAGCTTTACGATGTTCTATGTAATATGTACTGCTACTGCCTTTAACAAATCAGATAAAACATTACAATGTTCTGTGTAATATGTGGTACTGCTACAGGCAGTTCATGCATTTGCCCGCTTGGTATGAGTGAACGTTCCTCTTCTAAATTTCTGGCCATGTACGTGTCTGTCTATCAAACCATCTTCCACCAAATCAAAATTCTGAATAAATCCCCCACCCACTCCAGCAAAAGAAAAAAAAAAAGTTGGTCTTGAGCCAACATAATCCAAGAGGGGAGGCTCTTTTCGGAGCGTATTTTACATAGGAAAATTCCTCCTCCCTCGGGCTGGGTGCGGCTTATATAGCCTTTTTATCATGCAGCGAATACTTAAGAAGCGTGATAAATGGAAGCTAATGTGCTTTAGGGCTAATGCATAGGCTACATCTTCCCCGACTTTCTTTTCATGCTGAACACACAGACATACTGATGCACACAGAGGAGGCTAGAAGAAACATTTTGGTAAAATCGGCAATGAAAATCATGTTAATATCGGAAATGGTAACACTGAAGTAGTACTCTAGTCTAAACCAATAACGACGGTAGTAATAAATATAATTAAACTTTCAATAAATCGAGTTTTAGCGTTCTAAAGCTACTTGCTTTTATCACATGAAAGGAATGAGCTACATTCCTTTCACCATGCTGTTAATAGCAAAGTACTAAGAACTTGAACCGGAGAGCATTAGTCTAAGTCGGTAGCCAGACTGAGAGGGAAAGGGTTCACTAGAAGTATGGAAAGACAGAGAATAAACGTATGTCATTACTTTTGGCACTTGAATTGAATTGAATTGAATTGAACTGAATATGGAATTTAGGCCAAAGGTCAAGCACTGGGACTTATGAGGCCATTCTGCGCTGAAATGGAAACTGACAGTAAAAAGGTTGATAAGCGTAACAGGAAGAAAACCTCACAGTTGCATTAAGAAGCAATTGTTAGGAGAGAGAGGGGGAAAAGTAAGATGGAAGAAAGGGAATGTGAAGGAGGTACAGTAAAAGGAACGAACGGGGTTGCAGCTATGAGCCGAAGGCACGCTGCAAAGAACCTACTGACGGCACTAACACCCCACCCTCCCCCCAACCCCGGGACTCTCTGACATTGGAAGCGTTTGCTGCATTTCAAGACTATTTTGCAACCGTTCGATGGCCGTTTTATTTCACGTTCACCATCGTTTCATAACTAAGAATTTTATAGCTTCATTAGCACCGTACAAGGGAAGATAAAACACACAAAAAGGACATCACATGATTCTTATTTTTACTTACTCCAGAAAATGTTTTAAGAACCAAAACCGAAAATACGAAGAGCGAATACAATGATTTCGCGACAGATAACGAGCTCTTGTCTCTGACCCATGCATGTTAAACAACTTCGACACCTCCAAACGGACTCCGTCCAGGTAGAATTCTCTCACCGTACCTCTGCAGCACATCCATAGTAGGACTGAATCTACAACTGAACTCACTCCCGGTACAGTGCTCTACTGATGGAGTGACCTGAACTCACTCCCGGTACCGTGCTCTACTGATGGAGTGACAATGATGAACTTCTGTCTGCTGTGCGGATGATATGTCTCTAATTTCCCCGTCAGTACAGGTCCTCCAGCATCTAATCAATACCTGCTGCAGGTGTGCAGACGAATTTGACATCATTCCCACTGCATGGCATTGCTCCTTAGACCTCCTCGTCATGCTATGCAACTGCAACCATCCCAAATATCCCAGAGGTGTTGAAATGAGAGAGAAAGGAAGAGAGGCAGAGAGACTCGTTATGAAGTGGTCTGTTACTATGAATGCGACTATCCCAAATGAATTGGAGGGTGGAGGGGGGTGGGGGGAGTTGTTGAATTTTTACATGGTCAGAACATCAACTATCCAAAACAAATAGGAGCGTGAGATTTGCGTTCTAACATGGTCTGTGACTGCCTTTAAGAAATAGGGGAGGGTAGAGTACTTACAAGACCTGTAACTTGAAATATCTCTGTAAACTGCAGCCTCTAGACCAGAGGTTCTCAACCTTTTTTTTGGCCCATATATCCTTTCACCATATGTCAGAATGTCATTCCCCACCCCCCACCTCCCTTTCCAATATCGTCAGCCTCAAAAGGTGCATGCCAAATAATATGCATACACTACTGAAAATCCTTGGTCATATTTCCCCCTTTGGAACTCTGAAATGGACACCCCCAAGGGGGGGAATTCCCCCAGGTTGAGAACCACTGCTCTAGACGAGTGGGTGAGTGAGATTTGCGTTATTACATGATATGCAATAGTAACTGAATCAAACAAACACAAGCTGTGTTGAGAGAGCTGCGTTATATGCGTTATTAATGATGAGAGAAGAAATGGTCCCCTAGGGGGAAATTCCTCCCCCAGGTTGAGAACTACTGCTCTAGACGAATGGGAGAGTGAGATTTGCGTTATTACATGATATGCAATAGTAACTGACACAAACAAACGCAAGCTGTGTTGAAAGAGCTGCGTTATATGAGTTGTTAATGATGAGAGAAGAATGGTCCCCTAGGGGGAAATTCCCCCAAGGTTGAGAACCATTGCTCTAGACGAATGGGAGAGTGAGATTTGCGTTATTACATGATATGTAATAGTAACTGACCCAAACAAACGCAAGCTGTGTTGATCGAGCTCCGTTATATGCGTTATTAATGATGAGAAGAAGAAGCGTTATTATATAGCCTGCGACACCATCTATTCTAACCAAACAATATCAGTGGGAGAGGAGAGATCCTAAGAAAAAAAAAAAAAAAAAAAAAAAAAAGTGGCTGCATCAAAACTGCCGTCACTAGCATCTGAACACGCCAGTCTCTTGGCTCCCTCCTCTTCGACCCCGACACAACTGAGGTTCTTCTCGTTCCTGTTAGGATGATCCGATGCGACAGGCAACAGATGCCTTATTATAACTTTGTCTCGAACGACCTGACTGTGAGAACCTGATAAAAGAGAGAGAGAGAGAGAGAGAGAGAGAGAGAGAGAGAGAGAGAGAGAGAGAGAATTATACTCGCATCTGCTGAAGCGAGATCAGAGCTTAAAAACTACTAAACCGCAGGTATTTAGGTGTGTGTGTGTGTGTGTGTTTAGAGAGAAGAGAGAGAGAGAGAGAGAGAGAGAGAGAAAAAAAATTCTGGTAATGCGGGAAAATAGAGAATAGAGGTGTTCCGTACCCGAGATTAATCCGAGATTTCTGCCGCTTTTCACAACCTGCCAACATTTTGTGTTTTCTTCGTCAGAGGTATTTAATCCTTTCAGCGAAATAACAGCGTGTCGCAAATATGAGATATAATACCCTTGGATTATTCCTGCCGCTGTTTAAAAGGCGACCAGATCTGGCTTGGTGCTCCCGCATAGTCGTGAGTGATGGATAGAATAAAACGATGAATCGCAATCAGAATATATGAAACTAATACCTACTTCATTTTCCTCATGTTCTGCGTATGAGTCTTAATATTTAATTACAATAGATAAAACATTGTCAATATACAATACATACACACATATATACAAATAAATGTAATGCCACGGAGAATAAAAAACGTGGCATTACCTTTATTTATACGACATAGCATCACGTTCTAAATATTTCGTTATCAAGTTATTCACACAAATATACATATAAATTATGTATATACACGTATAACGTTTATGAATATAATCACGTCAATCATCTTAAAACGTTTATTGCCGGCAGAGTTCAAGTCTTTATCTGTCGAGCGCACATACTTCCCACAAAGCTATAAAAGACAAGGGGAAGGAGGGTGGTGGTGGTGGTGGTGGTGGGGGGGGGGGGTGCATTTTTCAGCTTTATTTCTAGCGGAAGGTGACGGCGGGGAAGGCATAACGTCACATCTTACAGAGCATTTCAGCGGTTTTACAGCCGCCGATGCTCCGCCTAACACTGTAAGATAAGTCCCGGCACATAAGCAAACAACGTTGCAAAACGGTGGCATGCGACGAACGCCCGTATGGTTGAAAGTGTCATGAATACCTTAATGGCTTTGACCTCTAGGAACTGGCGCTATTCGGACGAGCAGTGACGCAATGCCACGCAGAGCATTTCAAACGGTTTCTGGCTCGGTTGGCGACTGTTAATGACGCATGAGGACTATAAAAGGAAAGATGGCATGATGCAGGGGAATAAGAAAAGAGAGAGAGAGAGAGAAGGGCGGAAAACGAGGAGGAAGCGGGTGCTGACGAAGAGGCTATATACTACAGGCGAGACAATGCCTGCGATGCCTTCGAAGCGAACGGGTTGGAAAATAAAGAGAGAAAATGGAAATGCAAAAGCAAAAGTTTAAGAGGGCGAGAATAACAGTAGGAATGCATACAATAAAATGACACAGGAGGTATAAAACAGAGAGAGAGAGAGAGAGAGAGAGAGAGAGAGAGAGAGAGAGAGAGAGAGTATAAAAAAGCAATAAGAAAAATATACAGCCTTCAAAACAGAATTTGAAAGCATCAACTCTAAAAGAGAGAGAGAGAGAGAGAGAGAGAGAGAGTATAAAAAAGCAATAAGAAAAATATACAGCCTTCAAAACAGAATTTGAAAGCATCAACCCTAAAAGAGAGAGAGAGAGAGAGAGATGAGAGAGAAGAGAGAGAGAATAAAAAAGCAATAAGAAAAATATACAGCCTTCAAAACAGAATTTGAAAGCATCAACTCTAAGAGAGAGAGAGAGAGAGAGAGAGAGAGAGAGAGAGACTTTAAAAAAGCAAAAAGAAAAATATATAGCCTTGAAAACAAAACTTGAAAGCATCAGCTCTCCAACACAAAGCCTTCAAAACAGAATTTGAAAGAATCAACTCTAGAGAGAGAGAGAGAGAGAGAGAGACTAAAAAAGCAAAAAGAAAAATATACAGCCTTCAAAACAAAACTAGAAAGCATCAACTCTCCAAACTTTCGCGTGAAGGTAAATGCCCCACTAGTAGAAGAGGGAAATATGAATTTGAAAAAATAAATCCCTCTTATCCACCCGGCTACCCGACTGTGTAAAATATAACATCAAACTAAATCGGGAATTTGTCAAAGTTGTGCCTCGTCAGTTTCCATGCCTAGGCGAACAGGAGGAGGAGGAGGAGGAGGAGGAGGAGGAGACTGCTACCCAGAGACCTCTGAAGAAAGGGCGAACCTATTACAAAGAAGGATCTTCCCGCAGACCGAATTTACTGGATTTTCCAGCCCAATCCAAATCAGGCCTATACAGATCCTTACCGAACGAGAAAAAATGGCACTAGATTTTTTTTCCTTTTTCTTATCTTCAAAGGGAGATAAAAGACAAGATATGCTATCATTTAATTGTTCTTCTTTTGCGGTCTTTTTCTCACTAAATATATCCTTCACAGTTTTCTAGTTGCTACATCCGCAATGAACGTTATTTTTTAAAAGTTAAATTTATAGGGAATTAAGTTAAAACTACTGAAAGCAATTAAATCTAATCGTAAAGATTTTTTTTAATATTCATGGACCAATTTACCATATTTTGTTGAGATCTAGTAGATGCAGATTCAGGATTACTCATGCAATTTTTTTTTTCTGTTATTGTTGTTACTGTCAGTGATGTGCCGTCGAAAATACGAGAGCTTTTTGCCTTTTCTGAAATAGAGTAAAGGATGTAAAACATGATTGCATATTGGCAATCGCGAAAAATAAGGTGATTTCCGCATCGTACTTAGGTATATATGTTATATAAAAAGAGGGATGTATTAATAATATATTTAAGACACCGTTGTAAGGTGAGATGCTGTGACTTTCTTAGAATGTAGGGAGTCATCAATTTAGCTTCCCATGGAGACACAGTGTGGTCCAAGTGACAAGACATCTTAGCTTAGGAAATGCTGATGTATCTTATTGGGTGGTGTGATGTCAAAGTTGCTGTCTAAGCAGATCAGTGCCATGTCCTGTCGCTATGGGCGGTTGCAGAAGTGCCTTATGAAACTGGTTAAAGGCAGTTACCTGGGCGTGAACAATGTGTGTGAGTTCGTAAGCGCATGCGAGCTTTCTCCCTACATAACGAGAAAGTAAGGTAACCAAGAGGGGAGATTGCTACAGAGTCTGCAGAGCCAAGTTGGCTTCTTCAAACAGTGCTTTTTGTAAAGTGTGTGTGAATACTGTGTTGAATGGGTAAGCATACTTATTTTTTAGCCAAAGGTGTGGCTTGTCTGTATTTTGAATATTTATTTCAAAGATGTTCTATTTCATATGAACTTTTGATTTTAATTTATAATCTTGTGCTTATCGAGGTGTTCTTCTGTCTTCTAACAGGTGGTTCTGAGAAAGGGAAACTGAATAAGGTAACTTAAATAGAAATGGGAACTTGGCTAATGTTCCATGATGTACTGACTATATTGACTGTGCCTAATGTTAAGACTAAGGTAGTGTTAGTTATTAGATTAATTATCAAGGGTTATCTGAGTTATTTGGACTTTGAGTTAAACATTTCATTTAATGATTTTGTTGAGAACCTGAGTTTATTTAGCTAATACTTTGCTCTTAAATAAATGTATTTTTGTAGTTCACGAGTCTGATTTAATGGCCTTAGGTAATGGAGAGGGGGGGAAGTGTTGTCGATCAATCGATCGATCGATCGATCGAGAGAGAGAGAGAGAGAGAGAGGGGGGGGGGGGGTGTTGGTGTTGGAGAGGGGTGAGAGGAAATGGATGTTGGATGTTGCCAGTGCCTTAGACGCACGATCCATTGCTACATTTTAATATAGAAGTACCGAGAATTAGAATCATGGTTAAAATATATTTTATTCAACCAGAGATATGTGTAACTCTCTGAGTAACCAGCTGTACTTAATGCTGTAGTGCTAGCAAAACTATACTAAAATTCAAGCATTTTGGAAAAAGGACGAAAAATATTGTCAAACCACATTTTTGCATCTTATTTTGACATCGTAGATCAAAACTTATCACAATATAAATATTCACTACCCTACATGAAAATATATACTGAAGAAGGGACTGGTATTTATATGACAGAGGGGTAAAACTATGAGAGAGAGAGAGAGAGAGAGAGAGAGAGAGAGAGAGAGAGAGAGAGAGGAGAGAATGCATGCAACATCTTTCAAGTTTTATACTCCGCTTCCTCCGAAACTTGCTACATATATCTCTGACTTCCGGCTCTCTCCGACGGTCTAAGTAGCTCTTTTAGGCTCCCAAGTTGAAGCTGAGGTGGGAACTTCCTGCCCAAAATACCTACCTCCAGTAATGAAACAGCCTGGAACTTCTTTCCTACTGGAAGAATGGGCCCGATAAAAATCAAGTGCAATCTTAAGGAGCAAGGCACGAACCTAGGAAATATCGATCACAAATGTATTCATATTGCATATATATGCTAATATATGGCATTTTTTTATATATATATATATATATATATATATATATATATATATATATATATATATATAGATATATATTATCATTTCTCACACATACCTACCTCATAAAACTTCAACTCATTCTTATTTACTTCTTAATATTTATTTTGTACTGTAGCAGGCTTATGTGTGACAGAGGAATTCGGGTGTTTTCACTCAATATTACAACATACATTGCAAACGATTGCAGCCTTGTTAAATCCCTTTAGATTATTATTATTATTATTATTATTATTCATATTTATTATTATTATATTATTTTCATTATTATATTATTATTTTCATTTTCTTCCACACTAAATTTTGTTTCCTTTGTTGCTCTTGCCACAGCAGATCCTGGAAACAAAGAATTGTTAAGAAAACACATCTCAAATGAACTCTCCCTCAACTGCAACTTTGATAACATTCTAGACTAACCGATCTGACTCAAAGAGAAGAAACGTAAGCTGAACTTTCACTCAACCTGCAAACGGGGTTTCACGGTTTCAATATCAAATTGTTCATGAATGTAAACATATAATTAATGAATTTTATGGCTTGTCTATAGGAAGTTGTTTATGGAAACTACAACAAGACAGGCTTTGACAGCATAAATCTGCTGCAGCGTAAAGATATAATAAAGCACATTTTCTTTGGCAAACTTCACTTAAGCTTCTCGTGTTACAGAGATAAAAAAAAATGCACGAACTTCACTTTTCCACTTTGTCAATCAATCATATACTGAAAAAAGTCTCAAGTCCCATGACAGCAAACTTTAAACCCAAAACTAAACTACAACAAAGCATTCGATATGACCTCCATATGAGACGTTCCACTGCCCTTTGTTGATATACCCCATGTATGTTGCTGCAGATGTACGTTTTGGAACGGAGTAAGCAACAGCCCTTCCACACACATCAATATTCTCGAATTACAATTCCGTTACTGCTCTCTGGGTTTCCCGGCGCTAACCAAGTTATCCAGCGAGACCCCATCACCACGGCTGGATCACTGGTGTTTATTTTATGGTCTTGCGGGGATATTCATCATATAATCGCTCGAAGGGAAACAATATTAAAACGCTATTAGTTTCCTAACCGGCAAAATGCCAAAGGATCCAGACCCCGCCCCCCTCCCCCCCGCCCCTGAAAAAAATGGTTTGCTCTACTTCAATGTTTTTTGTTTTTTTTTTTTTTTTTTTTTTTTAAACTTCTAACAGACAGATAACAAGTGTGGTCAAATAGGTAAATTAAGAATGTTTTATAAAGACACACACAAAAATGCATACACTCAACAATGTTATCTTAAATGGAAAGTATTTTCATTTGGTTTAAATGGCAAAAAATATGAATTCGTTTTGTACCTATGAAAAAATAACAAACTCGTGGATGGTAACAGTATTTTAAATAGAAACTGTTGTTTTCATTTTGTTTCAGTGGAAAAAATGGCTAACACCCGAAAACTGCATTTTAAATAGAAATATAATTTATTTTTATTGCAATGATAAAATAGCAAAGACATTAACGTTATTTTCAACAGAAATGTCATATACTTTGTGACAATGAAAAAATATCAAATACAGAGCAGACAGGAAGTGACAACATCTAAAAAGAATATATTTTATTTTCTTAGAAAGAAAAACAAGCACTATATACAACAAGAGTAACAAAAACAATCTATAAACAATACTAACCTCAGGTTTCTTAAACCAGTTATTTATCAAAATATGACAACAAATTGGGTATACCTTTAATAACTGTATTTTTATCTTCAAAACTTAAGCTCTTCAGGCCCCTCTAAATTAAGCAGCCCCTAAAGAAGTCTAAAGACCAAGCCAAGGCAGCTTCGCTGGTTTAGGTGTTTTGGTTTATAGTTAAAGGTGATAGGGCTTATTTGGAAATGTATCATAATTATCGGGTAGTTTTATTTTTAAGTTATCTCGTTGAGTTTAAAGATATTTTCTTATTGCTCCTTTGTATGAAATGATTTGCAGGGAAACAGTTAGATTACGTATTAACCATTAAGGTGGTATGCTAGCCACATGGCTTTAAATTAATGGGGAATATTGACCAACCCAAAGCACCTTTAGTACACAACCATGATTATTCTTGGATTATAACCTTAATGAAAGTAGCATGAAAATCTGGTAATGGCGGTAGCATACGCATTCTTAAACTCTTAAAGAGATCCAAAGATATGTTTTGTAAAGTTGGTAAGCCTCCAGTTTTTGTACGAAATAAACTACAATATTTCTTTCAACTTCTCTATCCTAGACGAACGACCATTTACAGTAAAAAGAAATATTGATATGTTGTTAAAAAAAATCTACTTCCTTGAGTAAACAGTCCTTTCTTCCCGTCCCATCTCCAGAGACTGAAAAAATGCAAAAAAGAAAGAAAACTTTTAAGGAAATGATTTGCGAACCCCAAAGAAGAAACGTCAGTTTAACTTTAATATAGGTATAGCATGCCCATCCGAGAAAAAGAAACGAGAGAGAGAGAGAGAGAGAGAGAGAGAGAGAGAGAGAGAGAGAGAGAGAGAGAGAGACTGTCTGGTAGAAGCTTGTTAAAACTTTGTGATATTTGGGTTGGCCAAGTCCGTATGTGTGACGTCTTGAGAGAGGCACCGCTTGAAGATGTTCCCGAGAGCCGATGAGGGGAAAACCCTCTGTACATAAAGGTCTTTATCCCGAAAGTTTCCCCTCCCAGCGCTTCCTCTCGGCCTTATCGCTTCTTCCCATCTTTTCTCTGGGCGACTTTCCCCTCTTAAGAAATGGATGAAAAGATTTCAAGCCAACGACCATTTAAAAGCCGTGGACGAAACTTCAGCCGTTCTATTTCATAAAATCATTTCAGAGAAGACTTGGGGTAAGACGACAGTTCTGGATAAAGCGAGGGAGGGTGGGGGGGGGATGAGGTGCCACGCCGCCTCACTTCTCAGCCATTGAAATATATGAAATGTATAAGGGCCACTTATTTCGCTGGAATTCTCTTACACGAATAAATTTACGCAATACATTTATAAGGATGGGAATAAAAGAACCATTTTTCAGACATGATGGCCAAGACTGCTGGCCCAGGCCTAAATGATACGAGAAACTGACTGGGAAGGGAAATATGGAGGACTCAAACAGCAGATTACACTATAATAAAAAAAAAAAAAATTAAAAAAAATCTGGAATCCGGAATATATTTCCGCAGACTAACAGACACCGAAGCATTGACATCTATCGACCCCAGTAATCCGGATACTTACTCTTCTCTATGGAATTGATACAAAACGAGGTGGTATGGCGGGATTCAAGAGACTTGGGATGCGTGAATCTAACGGCATATACTCATGCAATGTATAATCTCATTACCTCTCAGGTCCCTTTCTTCCTGAGACACAAATAGAAAGATTTTATTTGCAGAGTTGAGTATCTACCTACCATATCATTAGACTATCCTAGTGAAAAAATGTCAGGAAACAAGATTAAAATGAGACACCCGCTTAGACAGCGACAAGACGGAGAGAGGACACCAGGACGTCATGTTCAGGGAAAGGCAGTTAGTGCGGGATATGGGAAGACTGAAGACTTCAAGTGAGTGAGTGAGTGAGAGAGAGTGTGTGTGTGTGTGTGTGTGTGTGTTAAATAAAAAAATAAAAAAAAGCGCCCCGAAGTTTCTTCGGTGCAATCGAGTTTTCTGTACAGCGTATAATCAAGGCCACCAAAAATATATCTAACTTTCGGTGGTCCCGGATTAATGCTGTAAGAGCCATGCCCCATGATACTTCAACCATGGGCCGGTGGTGGTCTATCCTATATCGTTGCCAAACGCATGTTTATGGATAACTTTAACCTTAAATAAAAAAAATAAAAAAAAACTTCTAAGACCAAAGGACTGCAATTTGGTATGTTTGATGATTGGAGGATGAATGAGCAACATACAAATCTGCAGCCCTCTAGCTTCAGTAGCTTTTAAGATCTGAGGGTGGACAGACAAAGCTATCTCAGTTGTCTTATTTCACAGAAAACTAAAAATAAGAAAGCACTTTGGAAAAAGATGAAAGTAAAGAACGTTTACGTAGAACTTCTACCGTTACTGCAGGAGCTTTCGGAGTTAATTTAGAAATAAACAAGACCTTTTAAGGACGTTCTTGCTCTCTTTCTATTATTGTAAAAATAAAGTAATAAATTTTTTATATTTATACCCATACACATTCTGTGAATATATATATCTATATATAAAATTTATAAATACATATAATATATATGTGTGTGTGTCACATACACAGTGACATTTTCTATATCAAAAAATATTCAGCTATACATGTCTTTTAATAAGGATTATAATTGACAGGCGCTCCGTCATCAGCGGGACTCGAACTGCCGACTAGTTAGGAAACGAAAACGTGCTACAGTGACGCTTTTATCGTTTAGCCAGTGGACATTTTGAATCCTCTTATCAATTACTATTGATAAAGAGAGAGAGAGAAAGAGAGGATTGACTCAAGTCGGATACACATTGCTAAACATGGTGGCGCAGCTAATGTTCCTCACAAGTACTTCCTCGATATATTCTAATCTCCCAGACTGAATATAATTACAGATCGTACTTCATCCGGGACATTTAAAGCATAAATTCAACCCCGCTCAGCAAAGTACAGGGAAAATGTTTCGATGCAACAGTAGCAGCGACATATGAATTAGAAAATGGCAATCTCTGGACCTGACGTACACACAAGCGACCGACAGGGACATTCGCCATCGAAAATCATTTTCAGTTACATCACACGAAATCGACTGTTTTCGGAGGAACGGCAACGAGGTGTCGTTATTTCGGGTAACGGATGAGAAAAGGAATCCGCAAGAGAAACTGTAAACACCAAGTGGTCGATCTTACTATATTATAACAATCGTGTATTTCCGTTAAGATACTTTACCCAGTTTACAGATCTCTCTCTCTCTCTCTCTCTCTCTCTCTCTCTCTCTCATATATATATATATATATATATATATATATATATATATATATATATATATGTGTGTGTGTGTGTGTGTGTGTGTGTGTGTGTGTGTGTGTGTGTGTGTGTGTGTGAAGTGTGAGAGAGAGAGAGAGAGAGAATTCAAGGGGATGAGAATTAAATGCTATCTCTTACAATACAAAAGTGCCACCTATAATAACCTGTCTACAAAGACACGACATATTTGCCAAAAGTCATTGTTCACAAGCAACTGATATACTGTAAAAAATTACAGAAAGCTTATTGATGAAGCACAACTGCAAGGTGGAGTGCGGTTGGTGGGAGTTAGACAGAACTCAAAAAGTCTGGGCCAGAGTAATCATCAGTCTTACGAGCGTCACGTTAGGAACAAGGAAAGTGTGCCAAACAAGGTTATCTCTCCTAGTGATTGTCAGGAGGAGGAGGAGGAGGGCCTTTCCTTGCCTGTGGGACGGGGGAGAGAGCGAGTGAGGGGAAGGGTAGGATGATAGACTGGGGGAAGAAAGTTCCTCAGGATCCCAATCTCAAACCTCCCGAAAAATAGCCAGGCAGAATCTGGAGTGATTTGGTAGAGCGGGTCTCCTGCAGGGAAAATGAAATTAGGCTACGTTCTTAGGCATCACCGTTGCCAGATCACTACAGAAAAGAATCAATCAAAGCGCATTATCCTTATGAGACGACCGCCATTCTCTTGGTCTTGGTGACTACCATTCAAGCAAATTTTTCTTCTCTCCAGTAAATATTAAGAATAATATAAACATAATATTTATTATGAAATTTTGTGGATAGCTTGTCTTCTAAACTTCATCTTTATTAAAACTAGATTACATTGTGCAAAGAAGTGACGGTATCCAGACACTACTACTTCTTTAAAACACACTGAAATTATGAATATTTTCCGATGCAGAATCAAAGTTCGAACTGAAAACAAGTTCTTTGTGTTTATTTTCCATATTTAGCAAAATTCTAAATGCCCATATACAGCTGAATTTATGATACTATCTGAGTTTAGACAATTTATTAGCTTGTGTGCATTTAGTATATATAACATTAACAAAAGTTTTCAAATACATCTGAGGGACAAAATATCTACTCGGCCTCAAACTAGGCCCTGGAAAGTACACTAATAAGAACAAACACAAACACACACACACACACACACACACACACACACATATATATATATATATATATATATATATATATATATATATATATATATATATATATATATATATATATATATATACAATACATATATATTATATATGTATATATATAATATAGAAGTATATATGCATTTACGTATGTAAAAGTTTGTCGGATAAAACATAACAGGAAAAATCATTAAACACCTTGAGCAAAAGTAAGCCTAAGACCTAAAAATTTTCAAAACATAATACACGTCTACTAAAGCAACAATATATCATTCTGAGAACATTAACATTCAAAAGCCTAACATGGAAGGGAAACGCTTAATTTCCGGCCGGCGTAAACATCCCCGATATCTTGGGGCAGGTGATTTTTTTCCCCCCTGTCCCTTCACTTTCTATTTATTTAACGCTGAGACATCCTGGCATCCAACGCGTTACTCACAGGAGCTACAACAGAACGTTTTATAAGCATCGAAGTACTAACTTGTAAATGTATATATGTGAAAACATACGACTATATTCTCTTGTTGTACGTAACCATGTAGATTTCCCTTGCATGTACACCGTGGTTTTGATAACATCCTATTCACTCCATAATTAGCCAGATGCTTAAGGTCCCAAAATACGTAAACTCCTAATTACGCACATACGATAAACAAACAAGGAAGCGTTGGTCATAAAATCACATAGTACAAAATGTTAGAAAGCAAAAACGGTAGTAACCTGATGCAGAATGTTGGAAGTCAAAAATGGTAGTAACCCGATACAAAATGTTAGAAAACAAAAACGGTAGTTACCTGAAAGAGGGAAATCGAGAAAATATTACAAAGATTTCACAGGAGAGAACGAAGTGCTGAGGATCTGACATTAGATAGAATATTACACAGATATGTGGATAGGAAAAAGCTACAGATATGGGTAAAGATGGAATTAAGTGAGATCTTTCAAATTTCAGAAAGAGAGAGCGAGGGACTTTGAAAAATGGACGTGGTAATGAAAGAAAAAGTGATAAGAAGGAACAAGAGAAGCTGAAATATAGTGCAATAAAGCATCAAATTACTTTAAAAAAAAAGAGAGAAAAGAAAACATTTTTGAAACACTTGAACGACACCATAATTTATTGGAAAATGTAAACGTGTAAAGTTACTTTAATGGTAGAAAAGGTGACAGGTTGGTACTAAAAAATTAATAATACAAAATTAATGGATAAAGCAATAAATGCAAAGTTAAAAAAATTAAATAAAAACAAACCAAGGCTGAACTAAAGCAAGAAGCTGCAAACTTTCAGATAATGCAAACGGGAAAAGGTCACAGAAATAGAAAACAATAACGCGCAACACAGAAAAACAATATAATGTTAAACAGAAAGAGGACGGCGAAAACAACTTGGAATAAACTTACCAAAAGAGGGAAATGAGAGATGAAGAGCGATAAGTGGAATAAAGAAGGTAAGACTATGCTGAAAAGACCCCAAAAGCTACAGACGAATGAATAGTACACCTGAGAGCAGGGAAATGGCCGAAAAACCACACTTGGTTGATCCGCGGTTTGGAAATGGCTTGGCCGACAAATCCTTTCAAACATCGATTTCGTTCGGCTGTTCGGCGGAGTTTCATTAACGGCCGCGTGAATTAAATTCCCCTGATGCAGCCGAGTCATACTACAGTGACAGGAACATATTGGAGAAAGCAAACTTAATCCTTCATTTCTCGAGATTAATCCGCCTGCGGCACTATGTAAATCCTGCTACGCGCCCCCAAAGTTAACGCCACCCATTGCATTTGGCGCAGAGAGAGAGAGAGAGAGAGAGAGAGAGAGAGAGAGAGAGAGAGAGAGAGAGAGAGAGAGCCTAGTATGGAGGTGGACGCCAGAACCTTTTAAGGGTTTCATTCATTTTCAAAAAAAGAAAAGTTGAAAAAGGGGATAAATGGGAGGAAATTCATCGACTCGATGTCCTTCCCTTTCTGTTATGATATATATATATATATAGATAATATATATATATATATATATATTAATTATATATATCCTCATATCCTCCAGGTTGGACACACCTCCCTGGTATGTCTGCAGGGGTGAGAGATGTGTAACGGTTAGCTGACACAGTAATGTGTGTGTGTGTGTGTGTGTGTGTGTGTATTATCATGATCTGCTACAGCATCGTGTGACGTTAAGATCTTTGCGAAATTCCGCCATACAAGTCGTTCTCGTGTTTTATCAATAGATTTCCACTCATTACCATCTTCCCTTGTCAAAGTTCTCATCTAAGTAGACTTTTAAGCCTTCTAGTAATGATGCAATATATATAACTCAAGGGAGTTGCATCCCTACCCCTCAGTGAGCACAGTTCCAAAAGGCACAGCTGGCAATACCTGGATTAGGGGGCTGCTGTTCTGTAGGTTTACACTTCTTGAAGTAAAGGCTAGATCTCGGCACTGGTGTCCAGATATTGGTTAAGGGTTAAGGAGTACAAGGTTTGGCCTTCTCGGTTTCAACTCTTGAACCCTTGCGGATGGCCTCTGTTGTTGTTTCAGATTTAGCTGGCATTATGCCAGCACGGGGCTCTTGCTCCTAGAGAAGCCCTCTGTTAAAAACCAATAGGCACCCATCAGGCTCCTCTGGCTTAGCAAGCTGGGAACTGCCCTCTACAAGAACCCCCATGGATTCTGCTGCTAATATAAATATATATATATATATATATACATATATATATATATATATATACTATATATATATATATATATACTATATATATATATATATATGTATATATATATAAAATATACCTATATATATATATAAGACTAGTAACGGGGCTCAAGCCCTACAGATATCACAAGGCGGAGAGGTAAAGGCATGTCTCAGCGTACATAATTTATTGCCGACGTTTCACATCGCTTCGATGCATTTTCAAGGCTGGGAATTGATAAAAATACAAACATATAAGACTCGTCACTGATAAAACACGGTATAATATTTAAAATTAGCCACTATAACATTTAAAATGTAAAAAATTACTATACAGCAACACTAGGTTGGAGAGACAACCTACCAGAGTAAAAAATAGAAGGTGACTGAAGGACAGAGCGGGAAGAAAGAAAAAAGAAAAAGAAAAAAAAACACCCACACACACACAAAACTATACAAAAGACGAGAGACAGAACTTAAGTAAACAAACAAGTGGTTAGGCCTATAAACAACTGAACTGATGAGGACTGGGCATTTAAATTCAGTACATTGGTCTTGATTAAAATGGATTCCAGAGTTAAAAGTTCATCATCCTTATTGGCTGATCCAATAATTTTCAAATCATCGATGTCCAAGCTGTGTGGTTACGGATGCTAGATAGCTCAGGATTGGATAGTTTGCATCCTGTTCGGAAACTGACTCCTTTGTGGGCGCAGAAACGGACTTGCAAGCCAGCCGTGTTCGTGAATCCAACATAAGTACCCCGATTACATCTGGGACAAGTGTATTTATAAACTATGTTGGACATCAAAGGCTGGCTTAATCTGCCTTTGGCTCTGAAAAGAGATCGGATGGTTAGAGGATTTTTCGGAATTAATTTCAGGTTCAAGGCTAGTAATTCATTGTTAATTAATTGCATAACTTTCTTTTTGAAGGAATTGTCATGGAGAAAAGGGAACTTAGCATAGCTGATTAATTTAGGAACGATATGTATAATTTCGATAGTTTTTCTAACTGGAATACTGGTAAAAGGACTCAACATCAAAACCTACCATGAAGAGATCAGAATCTTGCTTTAAAATATCATTTTTAAAATCAGATGATATTTTAAAGCAAGATTCTGATCTCTTCATGGTAAGTTTTGATGTTGAGTCCTTATTTACCAGTATTCCAGTTAGAGAAACTATCGAAATTATTTTAGATAAACTTTTTCCTCTGTCTGACTCTATTTTTAAAGGTTTTACTCGTCCGTTATTTAAGCAACTTTTAGAATTGGCCGCGCAGGACACGACTTTTATTTTTAAAGACTCTTCTTTTAAGCAAACTGAAGGGATGGCGATGGGCAGCCCACTTGGTCCCACCTTCGCCAATATTTTAATGAACTCCCTGGAGGAGACCATCTTTGACAGTTGCCCCCTATTTTACAGAAGGTACGTGGATGACACGTTTGCATTGTTTAGATTTTATTTAAATGCTGAAGCTTTTTTAGAATTGATTAACTCTCAACATCCTATTATTAAGTTCACCATAGAGAAAGAATCCCATAACTCCCTGCCATTTTTAGATTTATTTGTTTCCAGAGACAATAATAGCTTTCAAACAGGAATTTATAGAAAGAGAACATTCACAGGCTTAGGAACAAATTTCTATAGCTCATGTAATCTTAATTTTATATTAAATGCCCTCTCCACCCTCCTTCATAGAGCCTTTGTCCTCACTTCCAGTTGGGTCTCTTTCCACAACGAAATAGATTTTTTAGTAAACTTTTTTAACAACAACTGTTTCCCGTCAGTGCACTTTTATAGAACTCTCAATAAATTTTTAAACATGAAAATTAACCCCCCACCTCCTATACATATCGTTCCCAAATTAATCATCTATGCTAAGTTCCCTTTTTCTCATTGACAATCCATCAAAAAGAAAATTATACAAGTAATTAACAATGAATTACCAGCCTTGAACCTAAAATTAATT
>NC_061098.1:20986147-20991147 GCF_015104395.2 Macrobrachium nipponense | reverse complement strand
CTGCATACACAGACACACACACGCATATACATAATATATATATTATATATATAATATATATAATACATATATATATATATATATATAGATATATAAATATATATATATATATATACACACATGAAAACTCAAGTGTGGATGTTGAATGCATAAAAAAATATTCTTATTAAAAGAACTGAAAAAGCTGAGGAAATGAAGAGATAGGTATCAGTGGTAAAAGGGGTTAATGGAGATGAAAGGATGCAACAAGCTTTGAGATGATTGGGTTACGTAGAGAAAACCCAAGGACGTTAGGCTGGTGAAAAGAGCACAATTCGGTTGGTGGAGAGGCCGAGCTGGAAGGGGATGGAGATATTACATGGAATTGTCACTGGAAGGAAAGATCTCAGTATCCAAGAAGCAAGTGTACATGAATGATACAGTGCGTAGGGAGTAGTACACAGTATGAGTGTGGCAATGATCCTTGCCTCTACTTAGGAGCCATCCTAAGATAGGGTAAACTAAACTTTTTAGTATATTATATATATATATATATATATTAAATCCCATTGTTGTTTGTATGTTGTTTTTACGTTGCATGGAACCAGTGGTTATTCATCAACGGGACCAACGGCTTGACGTGACTTCCGAACAACGTCGAGAGTGACCAGAAATACATATCTCCCATTCCTTAATGGAATGGCCTAGAATCGAACCCGCGACCACCGAGGTGAGAAGCAAACACCAAACCAACCACGCCACTGAGGCGCTATTTTTTATTAAATCCCATTATCCATAAGCCTAAATATGAATAAATCAATAACACTTACACCCATTTAGGTTTTTTTTTTTTTTTTTTTTTTTTTTTTTTTTTTTTCCACCCAGTTTAGAAAAATATTTTTACACCAGTATAACTTTAGGCTGGTTAATATTTAAAAAAAAAAAAGTGATAAGAAAAACGACCATTCCACGGCAATACTTCACTGGTATTATGCATTTTTGAAGGTCATTCTTCATCGGGGAGGGATCACACGTGATGAAATATGCAAGAATAAGGAGAAAACTTTTCCGATAAATTGATCACATTGCGGCCATGAACACCCACACAAACATACACGTGATACACCCCCGCTGAGCGATATTCAGAGTATTATTTAGAACCGTGCCCCAAACACACACAAACACACGCACACACACACACATACAGAAATCCTTTTCCTAAAGTTTACAGCTAAAGAGCAGATAAACACTACTATGAGAATAATGACTTTTCATGACATAACCAACTGCCCCCTTGAAGCCAATAAACAAAATATACAACGATCTCAAAAGAACATTTCACGCATAGCTGTCTATTTCTCTGCAGTAAATGTACCTATTTGCAACGTTAAAAATACTATATGGGAAACTCCATCCCCGCTGTAATGTCTTTTAAGGTCTACTGCTTCCGTCTCTTTATACGCCCACTGCTATCGTGAACGTCAACTGAACCAAGGCTCAGGAATAAATGTTCTCTTTCTTCCTCTCCTATTCCTTGGTCTTATGATACACGCAGAGAGGCCCATCAAATAATAACTTTTTATACGCTTCCACCGAATCCTAATTCAGCCTTTCCCACCGATACCCTTTTTTCGAGACAGCATCCTTACTAATGATATTTCAGCGACCACGGCCGCAGCATGGCTGAGAGAGAGAGAGAGAGAGAGAGAGAGAGAGAGAGAGAGAGAGAGAGAGAGAGAGATACCATCCTTTTCCACGCCGAGAATTATTTAACGGTATGGCGGCTCATTTTATCTCCAGTGTTGGTTTAGTTACTTTGTGGGCACTGCCTTTAAATTTGAGCTACTTGTCTCAATTGAAGGGGTCTGGACGGGAGGACCGGCAGGAGAAAAAGGAAAGGGAAAACGAAAAAGACAAATCAAATGGTAACTCGAAAAATAAAATCAAACTGACGGTATTCCCGGTGAGCTTAACAACTGTGAGTTTCTGCATCTCAGAAAGTTCATCAACGTTTACTAAGTTTTGTGGCTGTCTCGGTAACTGAGAACACGTTAAATGAACATACAAAAGTAAGTCGCCTAAGCCTCTTCAAAGCCAATCTTCGGCGAATGTGGCATTGTTCTTTACGTAGATTGGGTCTTTTGGAACGTATATGATGGGCAGCTCTATCTAAAAAAAAACGGTTAGACATGCAGGCTAGCACCTGCACAAGGTGACGGCCAAAAGATTCATGAATGTTTAGTGCCTTCCTTTTACGTCACAACGAAACATGATTGCTAATGGGAATAAAATGCCAATATTAAAACACAACCGAATTATGCAGCTTCACGATAAAATCAGACCTCACGCACAGGTGGACGTATATCATTTAACGTTCAAGCTTGCGCTGGAACCCGGTGCTGCTGACTCCCCTAACCTCCCGATCCAATACGTAGCCCACACCCATCCGGAGCGGACAAGCAGGTTTGCATGAGGAAGGCGGATGGATATCTCCCCTTCCCTCCTGATTCACCTACTGCCACCCGCAGAGGACAAACAAGATCAGATCCACTCGGAGTTTATTATTATGCATGAATAACAGCTCACTGCATAAGTCACGCGTGTTAATTTTAGGAAGCCGTAAAGGTGCGCAGCATCGTCGCCATTTACATTGAGCGGCAATATGAAAGATTATTAAAAAAAAAAAAACACTTTTATGACGAAGAATTTCCTCAACGAGGTCAATGAAGCAAAGCCCTTAATTAAATTTAATGAGTTTCTCATTACAGTTGTTCTTACGAAGTAATTCCCCCCACCCACCACCCTCCCAACCCTTGAAGGGAGGGGGAAAAAAGTGGATATAAGAGCGATTCGCGCTGCTCATAACAATTTACTCGTTAAAATAAAAATAGGTCTAACGTTGCCTCAAAGCCACGTGACGAGAAATCTACGATAATAACTGTCCCAATTAGCATTCAGTGAGGAAGCTTTATGCCATATAAAAAAAATCAATTACCCATCTAATTAGAATGATTGCGGGGTCTTCAAAAACATCAAAAGTCACGTTTATTTTTTTAAATCTCTTATAAAAAATAAAATGTTCACAATCCAAGGATTCATTTTCATTTTCCTTTTAAGAACAGAGAGCCACAATTCATAAGGATCAAATAAACCTCTCAATGTTAATACAAGCTTAAATAGATTCGATACACACACAAGTAAAAAATGCGTCGAAGTTTTTTGGGCACAACCGTGCTTTCTGTACAGCGCATAGCGTATAATGCTGTATGAAACTCTCAGCCATGCCCCATGGTGGCCTGCGTTGTTGGCACCTATAGCGCAGCCAGACGCATAATCATAGTTAATTTTAATTAATCTAAAGAAAAGAAAAAAAACTACTGCGGCTACAGGACTGCAATTTGGTATGTTTGATGATTGGAAGGTGGATGATCAACATACCAATTTGCAGCCCTCTACCCTCAGTAGATCTTAAGATCCGAGGACGGACAGACAATTGGCCATCTCAATAGTTTTCTTTTATAGAAAGCTAAAAACTATATATACATTACATATTATCAACATTGCCACTTGGCTTACACGTGTGTGTTTCGCGAGAAATTCAAAGGCACAGACACACGCGCACACACACAAATTACATATACATACATTCATAGATAAATGAATGTATGTATATGGACGGTGCAATGGCCCAAAGTGGGAACCGTGGCCCGCCTAAGTGTTACCGGATACCAACGTCAGCTGTGGTCAAGAAAGACTTGTAAAAAACACAATTACATGATATATATATAATATATTATATATATATATAATTATATATATATACATACATATATATATATATGTGTGTGTGTGTGTGTGTGTGTGTGTATGTATATATTATAGATATAGATACATAAGTAGATGAACAGTGTATGTTTGTGGGCGCGTGAAAGCACGTTCGAATACACAAAACGAAGAAGATGCAACTAGAAGGGTGTGGTAACAGACGATATAGTGAAACAAATACATCTGAAATGTACTGTATTAGCAATAAAAAATGGGATTACTCTAAATAAAAAACAAAATACATCACAATAGGCACCTGAGGACGTTACTTGCAGACGACCCTCTCCAAAAAAACCTCTACGAGTAAAATTGCTCATAATCGTATGAAAACACATTTCACAATAACGTCCAATTTTCTTTACGTACGGAAACCTATCATTTATCGCATCCTACAATGAAAGATCACGAAATACAGAAACAACAATTTCAGCGTCTGCATGTAAACATGCAACGATTATCTTCTCTGTTTATTAGTTGCATGCCAACGTGGTGCTATCAGTATATTGCCAGCATGCAACTATTTCACAGCCTGTTCATTAGTATATTAGCTTAGCTTCATAGCCTACGATGGCTTTAAGTGTATTTACTTAACAAATTATACTAATTACAGCCAAGTACTGCATAACATCTGATCCACAGCAGGTGATTCATTAGTTACATTGTACAGTCACACGGAGTATCATTAGATAGATTTTAATTATTATCGTGATTTCAGTAGCTGGTACCTATGCACATGGAACAAGCACACCATAGGGGGGCACTAACTTGACATTTCAGCTTCCAAAGAATGATGGTTTCCACCTCCCACCGCAGACCCCACACTACAGCATTAACTGAACACGATAGAGAGCCCGTGATTTTTCCTCGCCCTGGGGGAGACGTGAAACCGGCGACATCTGAGCGGCATACCACGACGCTAGCCACT
The DNA here is from genome assembly GCF_015104395.2 of Macrobrachium nipponense. Classification (NCBI taxonomy): domain Eukaryota; kingdom Metazoa; phylum Arthropoda; class Malacostraca; order Decapoda; family Palaemonidae; genus Macrobrachium; species Macrobrachium nipponense. The sequence continues at coordinate 20,986,418 of NC_061098.1, read as the reverse complement.
ATACCAGCGGACCAGCCTGAATTGTACATAAGTAATACCTACAACAAAAGCTGTGTAAGTAACCTCTAAAATTAATGAGTCGGAAAAGCATCGTTCAACTTCTCAATTATTTGCCCGTTCACAAATAATAACAGTGCACAAAAATACTTCCTAAATCATGACTGTACGCTCTTCTCCCATTCATAGAGCATACTGCTATTCCTCTCACACTTTGAGAACTAACAGAGTATCGTTACTACATCTAACCCATTTTCTTCCCGTTAACTTTTAT
>NC_061098.1:20933647-20983647 GCF_015104395.2 Macrobrachium nipponense | reverse complement strand
TAGATATATATATATATATAATATATATATATTTATAATACTATATATATTATATATATCCATTATATATAATATATATATATATTATTATATAATATAATATATGCCATACCGCAGTAAAAGCCAAGAGGTTAAAAAACTAATAAATAAATACTTTCCTAAGTTTATGCCTATAAGAAAACAAACAAAAAAACAATAATAAACTTTTACGTTTTCCCGTAATTATATTGTAAACTATACTAAAGACCCTTGAAAAGTACTTTTATCAAAGTTACTCTAAAAACAAAAATATAGAATAATTCAAGCAATTACTCACGAGTGGCATTTCCTTCTCTATTTCGCTAACATTGTACCCTGTCCCAATTCAGACGTCTTCAGAAAAAAATTGTAACAAACCTACATTTCATTCCGGTTCAATAATGCTTTTAAAAACGCAAACCCAGTCACTTTTCTAATTTCTGAAGAAATGCTAAATTGCAAACCTTCATTAAACTTCCTCATGATATTCCTCACTAATATGAGTCTTTTTTTTGTATAATGCAAAATTGGCAAACAGAACAAGCCGTTTTCTCTTTCATAAAAAAAGAACAACACTATAAAATTTGCAATTTTGGATGCAAATCAGAAATAAATCAAGTTTAATAAAATGTATCCCTTTAAATCTCTTTAAACTAGTCTACTAATGCACAAAATACACACACGCAAAATCTCACGCACACATTATATACTATATATATATGTATATATATATATATATATATATATATATATATATATAATATATATATATATATATAATATATATATTATATTGGAGAGTTGTGTACTGATCACAAAAGAATGGTCGCATGCCATGCATCCAAAATTGCGTAGTCAAAGCAAATCGAGATAATTACTGAACGGCATCGCATGCACGGGAACAACAACGGGAGCCTCACAGTTTTCCTAATCAAATCAGCAAGGATCACGACATGGCATGGCACAGCTTTGCCACACTAGGGAGCAGATCACTGTCCGAAAGAGCGAAACATAATCAAATATTCCACAGGAGGCCAAGGATCCATTTCTCAAAAATAGCAGGAGGAAGGAATTGTTAAAACTTCCTGTGAAAATCAGGAAGGAAGATAAAATTAGATTTAAAAGTAAACGAACCAAGAATTGAATTGGCATCAGAAATCACTGTACATTTAAATGTACCGGCGATTAGATTTTATGCACATATCACAGAATCTTGTCTAACGATGTATGTACAAGTCATAAGCAAAATAAATTCAAATACATTGACCAAACAAATAAAAATCATAGAGAACACAGACTCATCAAACCTGGCGAGGGAATAAAGGCAAGCCCCTCATGGCCATCTCTTGATAATATAGTATACAGTCTCACAACATGCAACATGTATTACATTTTCGTGGAGCAGCATATGCGTGGTAAAGTAATAACTGCAACTTGCAACGGTAAAAAAACCAGCTGTGCGAGGGAAGGTGCCTTATATTGTCCCGAGAGGGTTTTCTTCACAATGAAACATAATTGCGTTTAATCTGTTGAAAACCAATTCATGTTCATCTAAACCTCCAGAAACAGGATAATATTCTTACCTCGGTTACCTTGATCTGAGGGAAATCATGAAAAATAACACTGGGTAAAGCTGGAATGAACTTACTACGTTTTATACCGGATAAACTGGTTCCATTCAGCAGTAATGTGGGAATATGAATAAGGCGATTTAATAAGGCATATATACAGTCATGAAAATAATTATATTTCCCTTCATGTCATCATGTTAAGACATAAACGTTAAATTTCATATTACATTTGAAGGCAGTAATGACTAAATATTATATTTACATTTTATTTATAAAAGCCTAATTCACAAATTTGGAAATTCAACGGGATTATAACTTTTCTAACCACAATTTAATATTACTTTGAAATGATTTTCTTACTAAACCCCTTCATCTTGTGAACTCTGCTTCAAGAACCAAATCTTATACCAAATTCTTGGAGCCAGGGATTTAATATATTTCAGATAAAAAATGTTTCGATGTCGATTCTTCTTGAAGTATTTGATTCATAAATAGAAAATAAGTGCTTACCCGAGCGCTAGAGCAAAAAGAAATAAAACCTTTTTGCTCCAAAACCAAGAAAGGTGAAATTCAAAACAGTTTTGACTTTTAAGAGACTAAAGCACAGCTGAAAAATAAATGGTCCTTGATTTATATTTCTCTGAAGAAACAACTAAGATCATTCTAATCTAAAAAAAAGTAAAAAATCTCTGGATCTTGTTTGTCCTCCCTGGGTGACAATGGGCAGACAAGACACAGACACCCACACACTGAAAACAGGTTTGAGCGGGGTAGGTAAGGAAACGGTTGGGTAGGGGAGACCTCCACCCTCCTCTGCAAACATGTTTGTCCGCCCCAGGTGGGGCTTGGGTAGGTAGGGGATCGGGAGGATAAGGGAGACTGCAGCGCCGGGTTCCAGCGCTAACAAGCTCGTTAGGAACTATAAGGGCAAGCTTTTACAAGAACAGTTTTCTTTCTTTTCCAACAGCAAATAATAGACAAAATTGCTTTTTGGTGCATGGCGTGAACCAAGGAGAGCGAATGCATAAGTAACGTTAGTGTTCGATACGAATTAGGTGTCTGGAAATTGAGGCACTGTCATTAAAATTCAGTAGCATTATCATGCGTGCTCGTAATTTGTATGCTTTCACCCCGACATATTGCTAATGAAGCCGCTTCATTATTTTTTCAGTAACACTTGTGAGACTGGTAAAGAAAAAGTCTCCTATCTTGGAGAGAGAGAGAGAGAGAGAGAGAGAGAGAGAGAGAGAGAGAGAGAGAGAGAGAGAGGTCAATACTCTATAACTCGCAGGTATCAAACTACTTTAAACAAAGGATTTTTTGAACTACAATAAATCTTACAATAGTGTACTTATTCTAACGTAACCAAATTTTGTCCGTATTGTAAATGGATTTACTTTTGCCTGGAAAATGTAAATTGTAAAACTGGCAGCTAAAATACTAACAGCCACAAAAAACAGGATGTTACAACATTGAAAAAATAAAAAAAAAAAGCAGGTATTCTTAGGATCACTCTAAAAAAAAACATCTGAACTGACTTAGTTTAAAAATTGAAAGTGACCTTTTATGAATTCAGGGAAGGCAAGGCGAGAAGCGAATTAATACAAATTAACTTTCCCCATATTAAAAAAAAGTTTAATATAACATTACAATACTACACCGGTAAGTATACAAAGAGAATGATAAGACGCGAGAAACACTGATCTCTCACCATTACATTAAAGCCAGCAAAATATTGGCCATTCAAATTTGAATAAATAGAAAAGATCCTAAAAGAGACATTACAAAGTGCTTGCTAACAAAGACTAGTGAAGGTAACCTAATAAGGCGGCATAAAATATAAGTGAAAATGCAGAGACAATAATAATGAAGGGTGTAACAAGCAATCATTGTCTTGCATGAAGAAGTAAATTTTGCAGACATTAAAATAATTAGGGATACATGCACCAAAATGTATTTTGTAGTTCTACAACACTCAGAGAGAGAGAGAGAGAGAGAGAGAGAGAGAGAGAGAGAGAGAGAGAATATGAGTTGAAATCTGAATCCTCCCAACTCCTCTATAACACACATAAAATCATGCCTTACAATTTCAGAGAGAGAGAGAGAGAGAGAGAGAGAGAGAGAGAGAGAGAGAGAGAGAGAATTTAGAGATGGTCCCATCTCAATAACACCACATAAAAAATAGCCTTACAATTTCAGAGAGAGAGAAGAGAGAGAGAGAGCAGAGAGAGAATATGGAGTTGAATCTGATCCTACCAACTTCTCTATACACACATAAAGTATGCCTAACAATTTCAGAGCGAGAGAGAAGAGAGAGAGAGAGAGAGAGAGAGAGAGAGAGAGAGAGAGAGAGCGCATCTACTTTTTCAAAATAAATTTACAAACCTAAATACTTCAGCGCATAGTTATTTCATAAAACGATATATTTCCGTGTTCAAAGTATCATAATATGCCACTGAGTAATTCCTGGTATGTGTTGAAGTATTTGAACAGAATTCCAAAATAAAATCATTAGTGCATAATTTTTTAACGAAACTATTTCAGTACGTTTTCCGAAGAAATAGCTCAGTATATTAAGCTCATTTCACGAGTGTTTGATGAATTTCACATTTGGATATTCGACTGTATATGAATATAAATGTCCATCACATTTTTTCACTTATGGCAGTATAATTCCAAGGCCGTTTCCTCTAAAAATGTAGTTGGCCCCCGCAAAAAAAATAAATAAATAAATAAAATAATAAAAATAAAAATAAAAATGAACAAATGAATAAATAAATAAATGCACGATGATCACTACCTTAACCCTACTTAACTGCTGAAATGCGGATGAGCCCATAATGACAGAAACTTCCACAATAATATCCAGCTCTTCTCCTCCCTTCAAGTAATCAAGAATTATAGACTGTTCAGCACTTAATAATCACATCCTTTCCTAACGACCAGACCATATCAGAACACTGATCCATCAATTTTACTCATAACCATACTCCACAAACAGTTTATACATTTTCATTTCATTTGCATTCAAATACATCTCCAACACGCTGCACAAATAACCAGCTATCATCTTAGTTACAGCACTCAGAGAAAGGAAAGGAAGCACAATAATGTCATATCAATGAATTCGACATTTGCCACCGATACCTGCATGCTAATGAGACAAGACAACGATGGACACAGGTGCCAAACCATCCATGTTAATGAGTCATTATGAAGCTTGAGTTAGGTGTCACATCAGTCTAGTTGCAGGACGACAATAAGGTTGAAAAGTATTTTCAGAATGGCTATATCTGAAAAAAAGGACTCTATACACCAACCTTATACTCTACTTTAATACCAGTCACAGTGGGTAAAGGTATTACTGAAATATTAAATTCTCTTTGTGATCCACCACAAGATCAGAGGAAAGGTAAGGAGGGTATGTCCTTATACTAATGATTTCACGAATGGTACCGCTGCAAGCAGTCATACTAGTTCGAGAGAAGACGCCAATAACAAGCAGGTCTTCGGCTGATAAGCCCAAGTATCGACTACGCAAGTTTCCTGCAATCACAAGAACCGAGAAGGGTCTACAGTTCTCGGTGCTGAGTGCCTTCAAGTCTGGCTCGCTTTAATTAGTCTTGCTGCAGTTCCCAACTTCACTAACTTAGACCTCGCAGCATCTAAGAACTCACAACAACTAACTTGCCGTACCTCCATTTCAGTAGGTAAACAGCCCTCAACCACTGGCACCCCAAACCGTCTCCTCTAATCAAGATTCATTATACAATCATATAACAACACATTTTGAAGTCTTATTCTGGTAACGTAGTAGACAGAAACTTTTTAACCCATGGGGAAACTGCTGATTAGGAAAAAAAAATGCACTACGGAATAGACCTAAACTGTGTCCTGACATACGGCCAGTTAAATCCACCACCATATACAAATGGAGTGAAGTCTTACAACAAAGAAAGAGGTAGCTTTGTGTTTGCAAAGTGTGTCAACCAATGTGAAAAATTTAGTACAAAATTTCGACACCCTGGCGCGTTGAAGCCACAGCAATCCAACGTTCCACCAGAATTAATGTACTGCATAAGATTACACACCACACAAAGAAAACAAAATCCCGAGCGAATTACGTCGACTTCGCTAGAATTTTCCCATCTTAAATACCAGTCAGTCATTTGGCTGAAAACTGACTTATGAAGGCCAAAACCTAAAATCAGATGCAAATTAAACTGAATATGCATAACGTTTCTTGGTAGAAGTGCACCGTGGTCTCCGAATAAAACGAAACCTACGCCCATGAATATCCACAACAAACTGGCAACTTCTTTACCTCCTTCACTTTGATAGCAGAAAAAGCAACTTCTTTGCCCTACTTCACTTTGATAGAAGAAAAAGAAAAGAAGGAAGAAAGGAAACAGAAGAAATCGATTTGGTCGCAGTATACATGTTCAAACTAATAAAACATATTGATATGGTGATAACTACATTTTGCAATTACATTTTACAATGTGGTAACAAGATAAGCAAAGGAAAGAAAACGGGATTGGGGGTGGTGGCTTTGTCAGATTAATAGGGGAGACCAGAGACAAAGACGCGCATTGGAAAGCCCTTCATATTCAAAGGGCACAAGGGCACTTGCAAGACGAGAGATGGGTAGTGCAATATGCGTAGGGAGGTAAGCATGGTGCTCATGAACGTTCAGTGTATGAAAATAATGTGGTCGATAATAATAATTTAGGTGGGTTTTCTGTACGGGGGGAGGGGGGGGGGGATTTAACAAGAGCAATATAACCTGAAACGGCCATAAATGACAAGTGTATTACACGCATTTTCATATATGTATGTATGTATGTATGTATATATATATATATATATATATATATATATATATATATATATATATATATATATGTGTGTGTGTAAATAAATTCTTCTGTTAAAACAGGCTACGTCTCGGAGTGTTTTAATGAGTCTTTTACTTGATATATATATATATATATATATATATATATATATATATATATATATATATATATATATATATATATATATATATATATATATTATATATATATATCTAGAGAGAGGAAGCGCAATGTGTATATTAAATAAAATACTTTCATAGGCATTTAAATAAAAAATATACACAAACATTATCGTCACGAGAACCGTCTAGCATCACAAAGCATATTACAACCACAGCCAGCGCCCAACATCAAGCTATAGTCATACCGATATCCACTGGGCAACGCAGACTCATGGCTGGCGCGGCGATGCGATAGCCGCATGACACCAGAGCTACTAGGATATACCATAATATTATATAAAGGGGAAGGTCGCGCGCGAACGACATATTGATTGGCCTTCGGACTTCGGCGACGACGTAACAGCAGCAGCAGGAGGAGGAGGGGACGGGAGGAGAGGAGGAAGGTGGAGGAGGAACACAACTACGATGAAGGAGGCAGCCACAGAGCTGCGGGACTCCCCCCGGCCCCCCTCCTTCGCCTTAGGCAGTTTTTTTCCTGCGGCTGTGAGGACTAATATTAATAATACGAGTTCACGCTTTAAACAAACTGGTACTTAGAATATAACAAATCATCCGGTAAGCATAGAAATTCCCTGAAAAAAATAATTATATATATATATATATATATATACATATATATATAATGATATATACATACCATACACGCACAAGCACAAAAATTTATTATATTATAATATACTATATATATATATATATATATATAAATATATATATTTTATAACATAAACATACTGCACAGTAGTTTATTTATACTAATATATATATAGATATATATATATATATATATATATATATATATATACACACACACACATATATATATATACATTAAGTCATATCACATTTCCGTGATTCATATACATATATCGAGCTACAATGTCCTTTAATATCTAATTCGCTCTACCTCGGAATTAATATATTTTCATATATGCTTAACCGAAGGGGAATTTTTCTCGATATAGATTTGCCTGGACCAGGGCGCGAACCTATGGATCCTTTCAAACCCAGGAACGTCAGTGAAGCTTTTCCTACTACACCTCTCGCGGTGGTGTAGTAGGAAAAGCTTCACTGACGTTCCTGGGTTTGAAAGGATCCATAGGTTCGCGCCCTGGTCCAGGCAAATCTATTATCGAGAAAAAATTCCCCTTCGGTTAAGCATATATGAAAATATATTAATTCCGAGGTTAGAGCGAATTAGATATTAAAGGACATTGTAGCTCGATATATATATATATATATACATATATATACACAGAATCTGCATACGCTGCTATCCTGAAACCAATAACGGAGTGAAACTAAAGTCACATAGGAGGCGGAAGGCCCCTAAAATACAGCACGGGGAAACCACTGGTTTATGACTGGAAATGAATTGGATTTCTCGTACCAGTAATCAATATCGACTACGACGGAACGTCAAACTCTATGACATCTCGATAAATGTCACCCTGATAGTGCTAGAAACGAACTGGATATTTTCAAACTGAATGAAAATAATGATATGGATATGGAGGGGTTGGCAGATACAGGAATGGGGCAAATGAAGAGAGAGAAGAGAGAGAGAGAGAGAGAGAGAGTATTTAAACAGACCTTTGGATGAGCAAGCATGTTATATTTTTCTCCCTTTTTTAAGTTATATATAAGTTAGCGATTGGTATTACATTCATCTTACAGCACGGAGATAACTAGTTCAAATTTCGTGCTAAGGATTTGTCGGTTAATCTTTATTCGTACTTTAGAAACTTATTAGGAAACGAACAATAATTCATTTTGATATTCGTGAGGAAAAAAATTGCCAGTTTTAATAGCTAATCAAATTTCGTGCTAAGGATTTGTCGGTTAATCTTTATTCGTACTTTAGAAACTTATTAGGAAATGAACAATAATTCATTTTGATATTCGTGAGGAAAAAAATTGCCAGTTTTAATAGCTAATTAAGATGTTTGTCTTTTTGCCTCAAAATGAGCAACAACGAAGGGCGTATCCATTAGTGAACTACTATTACTAGCTTTTATTTAGGGGGCAAAAGAGCCAAAAACCATTAACTACCTTTCTAACTACGTATTCACATATAACCCAGAGGAAAAATTAAAGGTTATTCTGCATTTGTAATGCATTACGAAACATTAAGGATCAGACAGATGGGAATAATTCAGTCCATGTTCGCAGACTTTTAACGCATGAAGACCCTCCAAATACGGTGAAAAAAAGTTAGTCCTCTGAATGAACATGATTCTCTTAACATTTCCACGAAAATGTAAATGTGTTCATGATCTCGTTTTCGATTAAGTGCTTACAGATGATCTTGTTTTAATAACATATGTTCATATACGAAGACTGAAAACTGAAATTGAATAGACAGATTTCTAACATTCAAATATTTACCTATCTATATAATATACATCTATATATATTATAATACACGCACACACACACACACACACACACACACACACACACACACACACACACACACCACATATATATATATATATATATATATATATATATATATATTATATATATATATATATATATATATATTCAAAACGCAATACATAAGGGAACCTAAAAGGAGAAAACCCCTTTTAATGAAAGCCTTCAACAAATACAGTATTCCTAAGGTAAAAAAAAAAAAAATAGCCATTCGAAAGGAAACTTGCATTGTGGTATTTCAGAACGCCAGCAGTAGAAATCTCTTAATAATAATAATAAAAATAACGAAAATTAAGAGGCATTTCCACCGTCCTAATTCTCCAGAAGTTATCCCAATGTTATTAGCAGGGAGAACCATGGCCGGCAGAAAGAATTGGGGTACTGAAACGAGAGACTTGAGGAAGAATTGATACAGTGAAAATCCCACGTTCTTCATAGCGGGCAAGATGGTGTCTGGGTATCCAACGGACTTAATCATCTAAAAGCGGCAAACGAATTTTTCTGGAGATCATTCATCGCACGCTCAAGGATGAAAATATGGCCTCGTCCCTTTCTTGGCCTAGATAGAAAATGTATTACAAATTTCTATCACAAGAAGATATAAATATTACAAAATCAAAGCGACAAGAAGCGGGAAAAATTCACATGATCGCCAAATAAGTAATAAATCACTCAATGAGTCCAAATGTCAAGCTAAATATATTAATATAATGCTTAAACATGAATAAAATTTACTTATCGGGATAAAAATATTCCTATAATGTTAAACATGAATAAAATTCACTTCGATTAAGCTACCATGAAAAAGACATACTGCAAGGTCGTCACAGTGTAGAGAAATTAATTTTGCCTTCTTGGGGACAAAATGTTGAGGTAAAAGTTGGGACGAAGTTCATAAGATCACCAAAAGAATCAAAAGGGCTTCTCAAAAATATTACGGAAAGTTGCGAGAAACCTCTGAACGGTCGCTAGAGGGAAATTATCTATGGCAAAAAAATAATAATAATAATCATAAAATAAAATAATAATAATAAATAAATAAAATAATGATGGCTAATAACAATAACAAAAGCTAATAAATAAAAAAAATAATTATTTTATTCCCTTACGACTGACTACCGGTTAACTAATGAAAAAAAAAAATTTTTTTCATCAAGTCTCTACAAATGAGGTACAGAAAGACGACACACTTCAAGCGTTTAGATTTCTTCCCTAAAATGCCGCTGAAGACGAGGTAAATTCGTCAACATCATTATCTAATATATACGAACTTCCCAAGTCATCAACTTACGGTCGATTAGCAACTAACTTGAACTAGAACAAAGCAGCTCTCCGAGGGAACTGAACTAGAAAACAAGTAAAAAATGCGCCGCAGTTTCTTACGAGCAACCGAATTCCTGTACAGCGTAAAATGCTGTATGAAACTCGCAGCCGCAGCCCATGAAACTTTCAGCCACGACCCGCTGGTAGCCTGAGATGTTGGCACCTATAACGGCGCCAGACGCAAGATCATGACTAAATTGAACCTTAAATCACATAAAAACTACTGGGGCTAAAGGGCTGCAATTCGGTATGTTTGATGATCAGATGCTGGATGATCAACATATCATTTTGCAACCCTCTAGCCTCAGTATTTTTTAAGATATAAGGGCGGACAAAATAAAGTGATCCCGGACAGACATATACTCATCTCCATAGTTTTCTTTTACAGAAAACTAAAAGCAGCATTCCATGGTAATATATAAGAGTATTATAGTAACACATACACACACAGACGAATAGAAATTTGAAACGGATGTTAAGAAAACAAATAGTAATTGTATCCATGGTCACACCCCAAAAATGAAAATTCACTATGGCAAAATATCTATCTACTCGCCGAGAACGAACGACAGAACTAGGAAACATTTCAACAGACTGGAATTAAGGGAACATGTTCAATACAAATATACACGGCGCATAACACAAGGTACTTTTAAAGATATTGTAATGTATCAAAATAAGAAAACCGACTCAGAAGAAACAGTAAAGGGGATACAAGAGCCTATCACCTAAAAACCGTCGTAAAAGCGCTATATCAGAGAGAGAGAGAGAGAGAGAGAAGAGAGAGAGAGAGAGAGAGAGAGGCATATCTTCCAAAGTCTCATCCCATACGGCCCAGATAACCGCCATAAAGCCCTACATCATCCCTGTCAACCGGTCGGAGACCTCGGCGTTACGAACTCCCGCAAACTCTCCTCGACTCTGCGAGGGAGACGAACTGTAAGAGCCTCGATTAATATAATCTGGGCGAAATAAATGGAAGTGCCTGAATGGCAACCGTGCGTCGTTATTCAGCGGTGACACTTGGCTTTCGATTACAAAGGGTCGCACTGACGAAATTCGCCCCCACAGAGGCTCCGTGATAATAGAAAATTTATACCTGTATAGCCTTCCTCTCGCGTGCGCGTACCAATGATTTACAATCGATATCCGACAAACTCGGGTGTGGGGTGTGGGAGGGAGGGAGTGGGGGGGGGGGGGATGTGGGAGGTCGGGAAAAGGCAGCCAGGCAGGACTTTCCCTGCTGAAGAAGTGTCCTTTCTATTTTTCTGGTTGTTTGTTATAAGACGATACGATTCTTACGAAAGAGGTCGAGGGATAAAAATTGAAAGAAATAAAAAAAAAAAAAAAAAAAGAAAAAAAAAAAAAAAAAAAAAAAAAAAAAAAAGATAGATACGAAGAACAAAGCAAGAACTAAGTACAAATTACAGATAAAAAATATTTCAAACTTCTTAATAACAACAACAGCAGAAATTAAAAGAAAATGCAAATTTCATGGAACAGAGTTAACCAATTAATAAGAGAGTTTAGAATTGTAACTCCAAAAGCCGACGACATCATTATCAATTAAAATTGTTATTGAGAAACGATAAATAAAAAGAACCCATCCTAATGCAAACTCCCTGAGCCCCCTGCCCAAATGAATACCCATTCACAGTGATACCTGAGCCAAGTTGATATTCTTAACTTGGACATTACTCTTAGACTCCATTTCCACCAAAGAAGGGATGGCATACAATATTTCACGAAGCCTTCGACAGGCAATTCAGCCTACATCGATAAATTTGGACTCTCTCTCTCTCTCTCTCTCTCTCTTCTCTCTCTCTCTCTCTCTCTCTCTCTCTTCCTTCCTGGTAAAAAGTCACATTCAAATGAAACCATACATCATTTTGTAACTCACTGGAAATATTCTGAGTCCAAACATCTACTACGAATTTCTTCTCTCTCTATCCTTCTCTCTCTTCTCTCTCCCCTATCTCTCTTCTCTCTCTCCTCTCTATTCGAACAAAATGTGGGGCCCAAAACCTACACGCCGGTGATAAATGTTTTTCCTTAAGGCTTTTACATAAAATCTTGAGCCCAAAATATAGGTTCGTGACTCAAAAAGTGATTCTATATTTTTCAATCCTTTTTTAGTAGGCTGCTGGATTTTCAATCTAAGTAAGACACACAGGCGTTATATATATATATATATATATATATATATATATATATATATATATATATATATATATATATATATATATTATATACCAAGCTGTAACTTGCATGGAAAAGCAGGCTGATATAAGCCTGTTCCAATACAAACAAGAAATATAAAAGCATATAATGAACTACATAATATAATTATAATAATAATAAATAAATAATAAAGACAAACCATTGAGATGAAACACTAAATTATGAAGTGAGTTTTATAAAAACCTGTTTCAATAAAAATGTACTTAAAACTAATTTGAAACTTCAAGATTCCAGTTTGATTTGAATTGATTATTGAATTTAGGCCAAAGTCTGTCCAAGCACTGGAACACATGAGGTCATTCAGTGCCGGAACGGAAATTGGCAGTAAAAGGTTTGAAAGGTGTAACGGTAGGAAAAACTGGCAATTGCACGATGAATCATCTGTTCGGAGAGTGGAAAGTACGATGGAAGAAAGAGAATATGAAAGGAGGTACAGTAAAAGGAACGAAAGGGGTTGCAAATAAGGACCGAAAGACGCTGATGAGAACTTTAAATAATGCCTACAGTACACCGCATATGAGGTGCATTGACGGTCCTACCTCGTACGGGCCAATTTTCGTTTAGCTGAAGAAGCGATGAACCTGACATGTTTCTTAAAAGAAAATTTGAAATCAGAAATATCACCTAGAATTTAAAATGACTGGCATTTATTAAGGGAATAGAAGATAAATCCAAAAATAAATCTAATTCTGAAAAAAAAACAATTGCAAAGACATCTGCACGCTACTTTCACTCTCACAAAGAAAACGGGAAATCTTTTTCATGGTTTCGTTGGAAATTGACGCAATACAAATATTCTTCTAAAGTCATGTAATTGAAATGCATACAATGATATAAGTTCTTCTCTGAATGAACTATTCATCGCAGTAAAGTGACGAATACTGACAGAACTAAATTTCTCTCATATAATAAAAAGAAAAAAAAAAGCGCGCATACACACACACACACGTGTGTGTTCGTGACAAACTTTGATGTAAAAGCTTACTTGAGCTTCCACCTTAGTGAGCTAAAATGTAAATAAAGTTAAAATTCGGGTGAAAACAAAATAAAAGACGTAATTTTAAATTACACGTGCCTGGTGTCACACAACTGCAACATCCATAAGGATTTTTCGATGTATTTTCGGATAATGCAAATTTTCAAAAAGCGTAACCTGGAACTTAGATATTCACTGATAATCGGTGGTAGATCCATAATAGATCTATAAAACATAATTCCAGCAAAAGAATTGTAATTATTACAGCTTTCGTTACAGAAATATGGGATTCGGGGTGCTGAATGAATAATCGAAACATGGATTTGGAGATAGGAATAACTTGCACACAACAAATTGTAAATCACGAAAGCATAGATCAAATACCAAGCTAAAATAATTTAAGGCTAACTCATGGAGAAATTCAGTCATACTTTGGACATTTGGTTAGCATGGTACTGGTTATTTTATTTTATTTTATTTAAAGGGGATAATAAAATTGTATTGCGAGAGGAAGCTTCATTTTCATAAATTTTAATTATGCTTTGCTTATCTAACGTGACTTCCACTAGTGCTGACCAAAAGGAAAACAAGGAGATAACAAGGACAATTAAGGATAAGGATAATCGCACATTCAAAAGCTGCTTCAAGGCGCACGAGGACAAAAACTACAAGAATTAGATCAGCAACTCCCGCAAATACTAGCACCTGAATTCGAAATGAAGACCTAATTAATTAGCCGATATCATATCGTGCTACCTCACAATAACTAGTTCTGCACATGTAACATCGTATGTATTGACTCCCAATACTAGATATCACGTGTTACCTTCGAGTCTACGCTTTATTTTTCACGGTACTTAAAAATACGTAACATGCTGTAGAAAAACAGGAATCGTTTCCATGGCTTCCTACAACAGCGGAAATTCATTTTCCACTTTTGGAAACACTGTCATGTCTGGTTTGGATGTCGGCAGCCTCCAGGGATGTTTATCTTTTAGGCTTCGTCGGAAGGCACCCTGTTTGATAACCTTCCAACAAATCTGATTCAACAGGGAACCTCCATGAAGGCTTTTGGACCATACATCCAGAGCTTCAGCTTCCAGATCATCTCGAGGTACCACGTTGTGCTCAAAATATTCTATTCCCTATGACCGTTTAGCTGAAGAACAGTCAGTCCTCCAAACTGATATAAACTTGGAAAAGAGGCTGCAACGGTGCACTGCACCACTACCTGTTTCAGTTTAACAATTTGTTTCCTATCTCTATTACTATTCAAAAACGAGCATATGTACAGAATTTTTACAATGTGTGTGCGAGAGAGAGAGAGAGAGAGAGAGAGAGAGAGAGAGAGAGAGAGAGATCCCAGTGGACCTTAATGTTCAATTTATATGCGGAGGGAAGGCCATAAAAAGCACAATCAAGCACATTTGTGGTCCCTTCTACATCAGGCCCGCCAATTATTGGCGTCCATAAATTGAAGCCAAACCTTGCCTAATCAAAGTCGTGAATGACAAGAGTGATTCGAACGTCCTTATTTTTTTTTTATACTTTTTTTCAAATCTCGGTTCCGGTGTGACAAAATGGGCATTCACGCTTTATATACACGCCTCTCCCCTCTCGCTTGGACAAACAATAAAGCTATTCATGTAAAAAATTTAGAAATTGATATATATTTTCATATCAACACAAACTTACAGGATAAATAACTTTCAGATTAAAATATTATCTGGTGTGGTCTGTATGGCTTTACGGCATGAATCACGTTTTTTTTTTTTTTTTTTTTTTTTTTTTTGAAGAAGAAGATGATTTTAGGAGGATTACAAGAAGTCAGGTAACAGGATAGATATGGAAAAGATACCATAGAGGACATTACAGAAGTTCCATGAATAGATGAGCTACTGATGAAAGGGATTTAGAGAGGGCTTGGACATGTCCTCCGCGCACACCCAAGGGAAAGCAGTGTGTTATAGTGTCAGCTGGGCTCTTCTGGGCACCAGAAGAGTTGGAGGACACGGTCCTTCCTGGTTGAGAACTAGGAGAAGGGAGGCTGAAGATGAGTGGAGATTTATGAAAGTTAAAGCACAGGTAAGATTTGCGTGGAGGAATTTCACAGGCCTTTTGAAAGTACGGCAGTGAAAAAAATGACAATGATGATCTAGCAAGCAGAAAACAACTACATCATTATGAAAAATTACATATGTAGAACTAATATAGCAATAATTAAACTTCATTTTCATGTACTAACTCGAAAAATCCCACCAAATTTACAACTTCCAATTTCCTTTCTGAAATTGATAAAATTAAGATGCTATACCAAACGTACCCAAAAAGCAAACAATCCTCGATTACATAAAATATATTAAAGCATTAGATTCCATCTTTCATAATCAAATTACAATTTTCGCGAATCATAATAATTCTGATAACAATACCCAGGTAAATAAATATAAAATAGAAATAAATAGCATGCCAACACGGTATTGCTGGAAAATATGGAAAGGCACCAATACAAGAACAGAATAAAGAGCGACGATCGTTCTGCCTTAAATACGAAATGCAGGTGGCGGTTTCAGGCAATATTTCTTCCTTTAGCGCTCGCCTCCTGGACTCTCTCAGCCCTGCGAAATCGCACAGACATTTCCCTAGCCATCTATTTGTGGTGAAGGAGTCGAGGTGTGAACGTTCGGCGAAGATTGCCAGATTTTTGCAGGAAATGTCCCAGGATAAGATGTAAATGAGGCTCGTCACAGTTCTTTTTTTTTTCTTTTTTACGAAATGCCAGGAGTTTTGTGGGGAAAAAATGGAGTCACGCAATAAGTATAAACTCTTATAGTAATACACATTTTACGTAGACAGTTTGAATCCAATACGATTTAGGGAAGCAACTGAATTTACGTTAAATTTCATCACATTAAGTAATCAGTCTGGAATACTTAATGTAGGGCATTCTTCTATATTTATCAGTCAGCATGGGAATGAAATTCAAAATCTGTGCACATAACGTAGCCATTGCCCATCATCCTTGTTCCCCATAGGGGAAATAGCGCTATCAGAGCACCTCACTTGGCACACTGTAGGCAATGAATTAAGGGTCTTTGCACCACCCTTCGGCCCCTAGTTGCAACCTCTTTCATTCCTTTTATTGTACCTCTGTCCGTATTTTCTTTCTTACATCTGACTTTCCACCCTCTGTGCAACTGCGAGGTTTTCCTCCAGTTACACCCATCAAACCTTACTTTCAATTTCCCTTTCAGCGCTGAATGACCTCATAGGTACCAGCGCTTGGCCTTTGGCCTAAATTCCATATTCTATTCTATCATCCTTGTTTTCCAGAATAGGAGAGACCCACGATTCTGGAGAAGTGTATGAAGTTCCAAAACAAGACGCACTACAACTCGAATGGCAGAAGCCTTTGCCACATGAACGCAATTAGAGGCAGGCGCATCAAATCTGTTACTCATGAGACGAGGAAAGCTGATTATCTGATTTTGCCCCACGCGAATTGCGTGTGCGCAAGAGCGTGCATGCCTCAGACCTGTTTTGCTGATCTGAGTTATTTTCATATATATATCTATCTATCTATCTATCTATCTATCTATCTATATATATATATATATATATATTATATATTTATATTATATGCGTGTGTGTGTTTGTGCATAAAGATGTGTGTGTGTGTATATATATATATATATATATATATATATATATATATATATATATATATATATATTATATATATATATATATATATCATACCGCTAACATGTACTTATATTAGATTTCATTACCTGAGAATTGAGGCGTATCATACTATATACTTCCTATCTAAATGACGAATTGTATAAAGGTAAAGGATTTGTTATTGCCTTATTTGTACATTTATGTCTTTGTCAATATACCCAATTCTTGTATACATCAAACTATACTTATTTCCATAGATTCCTTAACTAAAGACATGGAAAAACACATCCCCGAAGGCATGATCTTTCAATTCTTTTGCAGGACAGCTCGCTCGCTTGCTGTAAGAGTTTTAATAATAGTTTTCCATTTTTTTAACCTTCAGTGTTGTGCTGCTGTCTACAACTGCGTAAATATATAATAACTGGTAATGACATGAAACAAGCGAAAATAGTCATTAAATAGCTAATGACGTTACTAAAAAAGTAGAATCACAGAGAGCGAGAAAAGACAGAGTAAAAACAAGAGAATCATAGTAAAATGAAGCAATAAATAAGAAAATAAAGCAATTGAAAGCTTGATCACGGTAGACACATTCATCTATGCTCTCTGTAATCATATCCTTACGAATTCGCAATCTATTACCCAATGGGGAAAAAAAGTAATTCACAACTGGCATAAAAGATGACGCTGGACTGCTTTTCAGTCAAGGAAATGAAACTAAATCACCATCGCATACGTAGTTAATACAATATATAATCTTCATAACTAAACAAGTAAAAATATATGCCCCTGTTTCTTCGGCGCAACTGAGTTTTCTGTACAACGTATAACGCTATATGAGCCGCGGCCCATGAAACTTTCAGTCATGGCCTGGTGGTGGCCTTCTTCAACAGCGTTGCCAGACGCACTTTCGTGGCTAACTTCAAGCTTAAACAAAATCAAAACTACTGAGGCTAGAGGGTAGGTGATGAACATACAAATTTGCAGCCCTCTAGCCTCGGCAACTTTTAGATCTGAGGGGGGACAGAAAAAGTGCGAACGGACAGACGCACAAAATCACCTCAATAGTTTTCTTTATCAGAAAACTAAAAGTGGCCTCAACTCGACCGAAACCCAACAGATCGCCAAAATATGTAAACTTATTATGGACACCCGTACCTCTAATTATCCTTATAACCAAGTCCAGTTATAGCCCGAGTCATCATCGTTGTAGGCCCGGCTAAAATAGACCAAAAATATACTGGAAAGACTCCATCCCCATCCAGCCTACTTAAACCGAGGCGCGTCACCGCATCAGAGCAATTTCCATCCATTTTTCCCAATTATCGTCCTTTCAGGGAACGATAAAACTTCATTCACAGGCGCACTCAATGTCCACACAGATTGTAATCTCCTCATGGGTCCTGCCACTTTCTGAATTAGTCCATTAGTTTAACAAGGGGGCCAGACAGTGCTATGGCTGTGATAGTAGCCCTCTCTTTTATAATGGAAAGGTAGTTAACGTGTTGAGTCTCCTCCCCACCCAGCTACTGCTAACCCTCAATTACAATGACTGGGTTCACCCTACTCAACTGATTGGGAAGGAAGAGCAAACATTAATACATAGTTAAACCAACTTGCTTATCCGACTGTGCGTTTCAAAGTTCGGAAAAACGATTTTAAGTTTCAAGTATAAAAATATTCACCTAAATATTTCAACACACACACACACCACACAAACATATATATATATATATATATATATATAGTATATATATATATATATATAGTATATATATAATATATATATATAAATATATACATATTCAATACTGCCATTCCTCTTGACAGGGGTAGTAGACCCTGAGAAACAATTACTGAATCACGGATAAAACCCCAAGAATGTAAAACTGACAGCTACCGCAGTGGAAGCGAGTGATTTTACATGAACGCTGCTGTTCCAGAAAGTGCCATCTGGGATTTCAATAGGCCATAGCCAAAGCAGAGATTTATTTCTTGGAGGGTTGTGGACCCACAATGCGAAAGAAATCTTTCCTAAAGGGTGGATGATTCTGAATCTCTTGAGAACGACAATAAGAAATGTCATGACGGTCTATTCATTCATGACATTCCTGTGGTATTAAACGGTACAACCGGTAAATTGCTGCCTTAGGAAATGCGAGTGTTTTTGGATAAAAATATAGGAAATGCGAGTGTTTTGGTTAAATATGCAATGTGCATCAAAATTAATGATTGCCTTTTAAAGGTCTAAGTGACAGAATACGAGAATGTGCCTTCTGAGGGCAAGAGCAGAGCAAGTACCTATGCGTTTTCGCTCCTCTGGGATTACACGACAAGAAAATAATGCCACTCGACTCTCTCTGAGCTGCCCCCCCCCCCCCCCCCCACCCCCCCCCCCCCCCCCCCCCCTCCCCCACCCCCCCACACACACACACACAGGATTGCAATACCAAAAATGAATTGTGTGTGTGTGTATATATATATATATATATATATATATATATATATATATATATATATATATATATATATATCATACATACATACATACACACACAATATATATGTATGTGTGTGTGTGTGGACTTTTTAATATTTCAGGACATGACCAAGTATGTAATGACATAAACTAAGGAAATGCTCGCAAAAATAGATAACACAGCGATAAATAACGAAGCACATGATCTTGATGGGAGATCCTGACATTTCCTCATGCTTCTGCTAATGGTTTGCATTAAAAAAAGAATATTTAAACAAGTTCATCATAATAAATCTAAAGCAGATAAAGTAATCCTTTCAAGGACTTTGCACCATGACCTTCACTGTATTTATTTATTAGCCGATTCACTTCTTTTTATATGAATTTCACACAACTTTTCATATGTTTTCCGTTCTCTCCTCTCTCTCTCTCTCTCTCTTTTAAACTGAGCATTCTATTCTGCAGAGGTTTGTTTGGCAAGTTAGCGACTTTGTTTGTATATTAAACAAATATGCTCCCGTAGTGAATATAGGTAATAAAGATTAGATAAACAACCGAATAAAGGTAATAATGAATAAACAAATCGAATATGCGCCCGCAGTGAATAAAGGTAATAAGGAATAAATAAACAACCGAATAGGTATCCGTAGTGAACAAAGGTAATAAGGAATAAATAAACAAACCAACAAAAACTGACTTAATCTTCTGTACGTGACGATGCTTATAATCAGCTGGCGCGGAGTTTAGTGAATCATAAACCTTGGCCATTACTCGAGGTCTATGGCTCCCCTGTCAACAATGATAATTGATACCGTCACTCATTAATAATGAATCCACAGTCTGCAATTGCATCATATAATTTCCAGCAACCGAACTCTCTCTCCGGTTCATTTACCATCCATTTCCACCCACAAAATGAGAATCGGATACAAAATAAACGAGGTTTTTTTTTCACTTTTTTTTTCCTTTTTTATTTTTTAAAATCCATAATTTGCTTTCATGTTTTTGTGGTGATAACGAGATGTTATTACTAACTGCCAAAAAGAACGCGGGAATCAGTTTTTTCTTTCTTTTCTTTTATTCATTATTCTCTTTTACGCTATTATGCTAATTAGGGTGTTATTACGGTTTTGATACAGAGAAAAAAATCGTGCTTCATTATCTATTTTTCAAGTATCCGATAATCATTAATATACAAAACCGACACAACTAGTGCTCTTTTTATCGTTTGAAAATAAGCCACAAAAAATATCTTATTAAGAAAAAGGTGTGATCCAATTAATATTTCTTTGTCAATGTTTTAATACGTGCTGTCTAAAGCATGCCCTGAAAAGAAGCAGAAGAGGAGACAAATTATATTAAACCATTTACAAAAATAGGTATTAAATCGCAATAACCATACAAATATCATGAAAATAATCAACGGATCAGCTAAAAACCGTTAAAAAGAACGTTAATGCTGTAGCCTATGCATTTAAGGAGGGTTCCCTTCCAATCTCTAACAGAGACCAGATAATAAGTTAAATAATGAATAAAAATAAAATTAAAAAAAGAACACAATACTGAAATACCCGTAATCCACTAACTTCTTCAGAACTGCAAACCACATTTTCAAAATAATTACTTGAACTTAAATCAGTAATAAAGATAACAATAATATATAACGAATAACAACAACCACATTGTTAATAGTAATTTAATTCAAAAACAGCTCATTCGTCTTTTTTTCCAGAAATAAATACGTTTTAGTTGAATCACACAGCTGGCCATCGGTAAAGGACGAGAGAGAGAGAGAGAGAGAGAGAGAGAGAGAATAGACGACGGAGAGAGAGAGAGAGAGAGAGAGACGAGAGGAAGAGAGAGAGAGAGAGAGAGAGAGAGAGAGAGGATCTAAAAAGATTATATCCTGATTTCCTTGGTCATATTTCTTCATTGACTGCTGCTGGTGTAGGCGATATTTCCCACGAACTCCTTACTAAATCAACTCTTGGCAGATATCCATTATAATTTTCCAACGTATTCTACAGTATAAATCCTTTTACCTACTCCGAGTGTCTGAGGGAAAAGGTAGGAGGTCTCTTCCACTAATTGGTTCGCCTTTGCAAAAACCGTAACTATAAAGGTTACTTAAACATAAATACTACCAGCAACTAAAATCAATATGGGAATTATGTTGTTTCCCGCTCTTATAATGCTACAAAATAAAATTTATGGTATTGTATGTGTGTATGTATGTAATGTATTTGTATGTATATGTATATACATATATATATATATATATATATATATATATTATATATATATATATATATATATAGATATATAAGTGTACTACATAAATTAAACATACATACACACACAAAATATATATATATATATATATATATATATATATATATATATATATATGTATATAAATATATATATACATACATACATACATACATACATACATACATACATATATATATATATATATATATATTTCGTGTTAGACAATAACGCACAAAGGCATGATTTTTTTTTTATGTAGTATGATATATAAACACTTAAATTGATATAATTGATTTTTAATTTAAATTTTTATAATTGATTTTGAATGTGATTTTGAGCAAATATCGACGAATCCAACCGTGCGTAAATACTAAAAAGCAAAGGGGAAAACAAAATTATTTCAACTGGAAAGAAATGAAACTGAAGGCTACAGGATTCAGGGAAACGGAGATAGGTAGAGAATACAAAACTTGCTTTTGATAAACCGGAATAACCATCTTTGATCTGTTATAGCTTATGTTTGTTAAGTAATGCCTCCTAGATATAGGCAACAAGAGCACCCGAGCTTCGAGGTGGGTGGGGAAAAATTAAATCAAACGTTTATGCTTATATTTCAGTTTGCTAAATGTCATTGCAACCTGGCATTCACACACTTTGGAACCATACAAAAACTTTTTCTTGCGTATTTACAGTTATTTTAAAGACCAAGAATGGAGTTTTTTTTTTCTTTTTTAGTGGAAAGTGAAAAAGAAAACTGAAGGAGACGCTAGATGAGAAAATACCAAATTCGAAACATTTCAACCAAGCTTAAGGATACAGTAGACTTCTTTCCTTCCACAGCTGTAACTATATTTTCCACCAGAGGAGGTGAGTTCCGGAAGTTCTTAGATCTCAGGTTCTGAGAAAGAATTTTGGGGAGAGGTACAGGTCCAGTTTCTGGTTTCCTTTATCTTAACTGTGACTTACTACATTCACCGATAGCCAGCGACTCATTCGCTGCTTAAGTGTAAAGTCTATGGATTTCTCATGGAGCGGAATAAACATCGGTCCAGTGTTTCTTTATGTAGCCACACCATATTTTGGGGAATTGTTTATTCCAGTATATATACACATATAAAAATATTATATATATATATATATATATATATATATATATATATATATATATATATATATATATATATATTATATATATATAACCAAAATATTAAGCACAATATCGTGTAATTCCCAGTTTTTCTCTACCATATATAAATATAATATATATATATGATATATATATATATATATATATATATGTATATACATATATATATATATATTATATATATATATATATATATATAGATATATATATAATATATATATATATATATGTAGAGAAAACTGGGAATTACACGATATTTGTGGCTTAATATTTTGGGTTATATATATACATATATATATATATTAATACCTATTAATATATATATATATATATATATATATATATATATATATATATATGTATATATATATATATATATATAATATTGATACACATGTGTATATGTACCTGGAATAAACAATTCCCCAAAATATGGTGTGGCTACATAAAGAAACACTGGACCGATGTTTATTCCGCTCCATGAGAAATCCATAGACTTTACACTTAAGCAGCGAATGAGTCGCTGGCTATCGGTGAATGTAGTAAGTCACAGTTAAGATAAAGGAAACAGGACCTGCACCTCTCCCCAAAATTCTTTCTCAGAACCTGAGATCTAAGAACTTCCGGAACTCACCTCCTCTGGTGGAAAATATAGTTACAGCTGTGGAAGGAAAGAAGTCTACTGGTTGGAATGTTTCGAATTTGGTATTTGTTCTCATCTAGCGTCTCATTCAGTTTTATTTTCACTTTCCACTAAAAAAGAAAAAAACTCCAGTCTTGGTCTTTAAAAATAACTGTGTAAATACGCAAGAAAAAGTTTTTGTATGGTTCCAAAATGTGTGAATGCCAGGTTGCAATGACGTTTAGAAAACTGAAATATAAGCATAAGTTTGATTCACTTTTCCCCCACCCACCTCGAGACTCGGGTGCTCTTGTTGCCTATATCTAGGAGGCATTATTTAACAAACAAAAAGCTATAACAGATCCAAAGATGGTTATTCCGGTTTATCAAAAGGCAAGTTTTTGTATTCTCTACCTACCTCCGTTTTCCCAGAATCATGTAGCCTTCAGTTTCATTTCTTTCCAGTTGAAATAATTTTGTTTTCCCCATGCTTTTTTAGTATTTACGCACGGTTTCGATTCGACGATATTTGCTCAAAATCACATTCAAAATCAATTTATAAAAATTAAAATTTCAAAATCAATTATAATAATTTAAGTGTTTATATATCATACTACATAAAAAATCATGCCTTTCTGCGATATAGTCTAACACTAAATAACTAAGATGAATGTTTTACTTTAAGGCAATTTTCCATTAACATAAAGCTATGTTCCGTTAGGAGAATTAGCTTATTATACCGGCAACACTACATAAAACATAAGAGTTGGGAGATTTTAGCGATGCAAATTCATGAAAGACTCCCTTACACTACTCTGAAGTAATTACATATGCATATACAATTATGATCGCGAACACATTCAAACACACTCAAATATATAAATTGTACATAAATATATGTATATATATATATATATATATATATATATATATATATATATATATATATATATATGTATACGTATATGTAATCAAATGAATCAACGAAAGTTAGGAACGTGATAAATCCATAAATAAAGATATATGCCACGAAGGAAAAATAAACGAAGGAGGTCTGCAAGATCTTTCGACGTTAAAAGTCCTTTACTGAGCAGAGACTGACATACATACGAGAAAAAACAATACAAGAAGATTCGTATAAACTGACAGATAGGGATTATAAAGAGATTAGTACCATGGAGAATCCGACACACCTGGAAGATAAGAAACCTTCCCAAACCCAAAAACAAGCATAAACAATGGGTGAAAATTAAAGGTTTAAGACAATCAGCTCAGATACAATTTCAAAGACAATTAAAGGATTATAGGTGGACAGCTATCAGAACTTGGTAAACAAAACCATATTCACAATACATGACAGACATACATTACAACAAAATTAATAACTCTAAGGCAACTGATTTTTATTTAAGTCAGTAATTATATCTTTGAGGTCATTCTTAAACA
Organism: Macrobrachium nipponense; assembly: GCF_015104395.2. Lineage (NCBI taxonomy): Eukaryota > Metazoa > Arthropoda > Malacostraca > Decapoda > Palaemonidae > Macrobrachium > Macrobrachium nipponense. Next base: position 20,958,389 of record NC_061098.1, on the reverse strand, counting down.
TGTTACAGATACAAGGGTCTAAATGAAAAAGGCCACGACTAACATTGAAATTACAATGAAAAGTAAGTTGTATTAAAGCAGATTCTAAAAAGATTTCGTGATAAGACATCTCTTGACCTTGCAATTACTGAACTACAATCCAATTTTATTCTGTAAAAACTGGACAAAATCTAATGCATTATTCATTCTTATTTTAACTGAAAACAACCACCGAATAAATTGGATTGATAGTTCAGTAATTGCAAGGTCAAGAGATGTCTTATCACGAAATCTTTTAGAATCTGCTTTAATACAACTTACTTTTCATTGTAATTTCAATGTTAGTCGTGGCCTTTTTCATTTAGACCCTTGTATCTGAACATGTTTAAGAATGACCTCAAAGATATAATTACTGACTTAAATAAAAATCAGTTGCCTTAGAGTTATTAATTTTGTTGTAATGTATGTCTGTCCATGCATTGTGAATATGGTTTTGTTTACCAAGTTCTGAATAGCTGTCACCTATAATCCTTTAATTGTCTTGAAATTGTATCTGAGATGATTGTCTTAAACCTTTAATTGCACCCATTGTTTATGCTTGTTTGGGAAGGTTTCTTATCTTCCAGGTGTGTCGGATTCTAGGTACTAATCTCTTTATAATCCCTATCTGTCAGTTATACGAATCTTCTTGTATTGTTTTTTCTCGTATGGATGTCAGTCTCTGCTCAGTAAAGGACTTTTAACGTCGAAAGATCTTGCAAACCTCCTTCGTTTATTTTTCCTTCGTGGCAGGATATCTTTATATATATATATAATATATATATATATACTTATAATATATATTAATATATATATATACACACACACACATAAAATTTGTGTTTATAGTCATATAGTTATAACTTATCCTTACCAGTTACGACAAAAACCATTCAGATAATACTTTGCCATTACACCTTCAAAGACAATACGATTCGCCACGTGGTACCAGACATGCAGTTAATTCTGAAACTCTTGCCTATTCTTATGTGATATTCAGCACCACACAGCCTCCTTAAAGTTTAGTTCCAGATGTGACCAAATTATGGAATAATCTTCCGAGTCGTGTAGTTGAGTCGCTGGACTTTTAGAAGTTCAAACCTGGTGCAAATGCATTTGTGCAAACAGGCTCACATTGGTCAGGCTTCATAGTTTTGCTTTTTGTCATTTGTTTTTCTATACCACTTAATATTTTATACAGTTTATTTTCCCCCCTGTTTCCGTACTGGGCAGCTTTCCTACTGAATCACTTGGGCTTGTGGCACCCTGCTTTTGCAACTGGAGTTGCAACAACATAACAGTAATGATTACGATCTATAGTATAATTTGACTATTCTACCTATGTTCAAACGTGTTTAATATATATATACTAAATCAAATATTCAAATTACTTATTATATATAAAAATAACTCTATACAAAATGTGCATGTATGGATATGCAACAGAACTTAAGAGACAAATAAAACTGATCGATAAATGTACAAAACTAAAATCTAATTCGGAGCGAGGAGGAGGAGGAGGAGGAGGAGGAGGAGGAGGAGGAGGAGGACCCCATTACCACCCTTCTCCCTTCCCCCTCCCCCCCACACGCTTCTGCTCCCTCAACACCAATGATAATTAGCAGTCGGTGGACAATTTGCATGTGAATAGCCGGCCAGGGAACGAAAAATAAAATCAAACAGCTGTAAACAGCGGGGGAAAAAGGGAGAAAATAAAATAGGAGTTGCTTCTGGAGCATATTTTGACATTCCGGAAAGACATTCTAGATGCTAATGAGCCTCTCAGAGGGAAACATAAAGCATACAACGAGAAACAGCACAAATGTGAAAATATGAATACGAAAACGGCATCGGCACACAAAACTTTACTGATGGCTGCCACCGAGAAAGTTTTAATGGTATGGCTGGAGGTCATTTGCAAACCGCAATGCAATTAGCTACAGCATTCCTACACAAGCCTTCTCAACATTCGTGGCCGAAGAATAAAATACTCCCCTTTCTCATTCGCCAATGATAACAATAATAATAATAACAATAACAGTGATACTCATTAATCTCATAATTACTGTAATGACGATGTATGAATACAAGAGAGAGAGAGAGAGAGAGAGAGAGAGAGAGAGAGAGAGAGAGAGAGAGAGAGGGAGTCTACTAGTCGCTTTTCACAGATATATGTGAATTGGTAATAGTCCCAATGGCCTCTTATCTCCATTGCGCTCATCATAGCAAATCTATGTTTGAAGGACAAACAAAAGAAGTATCATCTCCGGAACAGGATTCGAACCACTCGAGCGTGGTTTCGAGTCCTGTCTCGAGAGGCGATGCTTCTTCGTTCGTCTGCCCCGCCGATTCAGGACTGTGTTATCTCACAGTACGTACAAAAAAAAAATTAAATAAATAAATAAATAAAAATAAATAAAAAGTGCAAGGAAGTCCAGAAGTTAAGAGGTCATTGAGGCTTTTAATACATGCACACACACACAAATATATGTAACATAAAGAGGGGGATTTGCTATGATATATTTTAAATAATATGTAATGTGATATGCTGTGACGTTTCTTAGAATGTAGAGAATCAGCAATTTAACTTCCTTAGATACAGTGTTTTGAGCGACAGATTAAGAATGCTTACGCAGCTTTCTTCGAGGTGGTGTGATCAAAACTGCTGTCTTAAGCGAATCAGCGCCTTCGTCCTGTCGCCATGAGAGCTTGATGTAGAGACGACTTTGAAACTGGCTTAATCTGTTTCGGGGCGTGAACATTCTGAACATTGAGTGTGGGTTTGTACGTGTGTGTGCGAGCCTTTTCCTCCTACATAATGAAATGCATTGTTACCATGAAGGGTAGACTATTACAGAGAGAAGGCAGGGCTGGCATGGCTCTGCCAAAGTATTTTTGTTAAGTGTCAGTGTAACTGTGCTGAAATGGGTGAGTGTTATTATATCTATTTTGGCCAAAGTGTGGCTGGATTGTATTTGAATATTTATTTCAGAGATATTCTGTTTATATGATCTTTTGATTATGATCTTGTGCTTACCAGAGTGTTCTCCTGTCTTCTAACAGGCGTTTCTGTAAGAGTGCAACTATTTTCTGGAGAAGAGTGGGATTGTTCATTGGAGAAATGGTGTACTGACTAATTACTGTGTTGACTGTGCCTATCTGTTATGGCTAAACTAATGTTGGTGTTAGATTAATTACCGAGGGTTATCTGAGTTATTTGGACTTTGAATTAACATACCATTTATTCATTCTGTTAAGAATCTGAGTTATTCAGTTGATACTTTGCTTTTAAATAAATGCATATTTTTGTAATTCACGACTCTGATTTGATGACCTAGATAATGGAGGGGAGGTATGTTGAGAGAGAGTGCTGTTGGGAAACAAGAGAGAGAGAGAGAGAGAGAGAGAGAGAGGGAGAGAGAGAGAGAAAGCGTTGGGTATCGAGAGAGAGAGAGAGAGAGAGAGAGAGAGAGAGAGAGAGAGAGAGAAAGCGTTACCAATTACCAGTTGTCTGCTGCTCTGGCCTATCGTTACCAAAATGATAACGAGATAATGACCATCTCGTTATTTATATATATATATATATATATATATATATATATATATATATATATATATATATATATATATACTATATATATATATATATATATATATATATATATATATATATATATATATATATATATATATATATATATATATTTATATATATATATATACGCACATAACAGTTTAGTGGCCGTAATAATATATATATATATATATATATATATATATATATATATATATATATATATATATATATATATATATGTATATGTATATGTATATATATATATTATATATATATATATATATATATATATATATATATATATATATACACACGCATATAACAGTTTATTGGCCGACTTTTGGCGATTTACTTTCCAGTCGAGCCATTTACAGACAAAACTATTTACCTTTTCACTGATTGCACACTCATGCATATTATACCTAAACACTAAAGCAATGAAAATTGATGAAAAGAAGGATTAAAAAAAAAGAATCAGCAGAATTACAAAACAAGAATTCATCCGAGCAGTGGAAGTCAGGAGACCGAAAAAGAAAACACTTAAGAAAACAGTGGCAACAACTCTGCAAACACCAAATTAGGCCACAAACAACTATGTAGATGACGACTGGGTGTTCCGAGTCGAGGCACTCTTGTTTATTAAACGAGATTATAAAATATTCACGCCAGTTTCACTGTTTACTCTTCCAACAACTCTGAAGTCATCATATTCTATGTAAGTTTTAATATAAAAAAAGAAAGTCCCAACTCTCAATGCCCAGTATTCACCTATGAAACTGTTTTGTGGCCTAATGCTTTCCTTCAGTCTCCTTTCTTCTGTGCTTTTCAATAATTTTCTTTTCTTTAGTGTTCAAATATAAGTTATATGAATTACAAAGTTTTCATTCTAGAAAATACGACTGGAAACTAAGTCGTGAAAATTCGGTCAATAAACTGCTTCATGTATAAGATGCTGGCCTGTTCCCTCTCTTCACCTCGTGTGCTACTGAACAACGGCGCCTTCTCTCTCAAATATATATATATATATATATATATATATAGTATATATATATATATATATATATATATATATATATATATATATATATATATATATTATTACGTATATAGCGGGCCTTGAGAGAGGCTAGATACGTAAACGGAAGTGATTGAGGGTATTTCAAGAGGGAATTGCTTTAACTTACCGTAAACTGATAGTTATTATTAATTTCTTTAGAGGGAAGGTCGCCAGAAAACTCAGCTCGTTACTTACAGCTATTTATTTACAAAAAGGCCCGTGCTGGGCTGGAGAAAAGGTAAATGATGGCTCCACTGGAGCTGTTATAGCTGGTTTTCATTACACTTGGGTTAATGCACACTTGCGGCAGAGAGACGGCACGTGAATCATGGAATCTGGAAAAGAATCCCAGATTAAACGACATAAAAGAAAAAATGACTTCTTGCTTTGATTAATTAATTCTCTAATACTGGGGAGAAGGAACTTTTAAGGTTTCACTGAAGTATGCAATGACTCCATTGGTCTGGGACGATCACACAAGGGGAAGCATGCGGCCATGAGGCAGTGAGAGGGAACAAAGGGATGAATTCCTTTTGTTGCTGGAAATTGAATTGGGAGAATGAGGATAAAAGACACTTTTCCCCCTACTGGGGAATCCCCTATCTCTGGCTGGCGGGTTTTGGTTCCCGCGTTTCCTAAAAATCAGCTGATATTCTAAAGAAATGGCTGCCGTTTTCCAAATCTAATTAATTAATTAATTGCGGGGTAGACGAACGATCTATAAACGTCACAGCTCCCCCTGTTAAGAAGGCATTCACTCCCTTTCGGGCGTGAAGGTCTTGGCTTAAATAAATTGATCGTCTCGACTACCCAGTTCTCCTACTCCACTTGAAGTTTTTGAGCAGCGATACAGCTAACTACAGTGGCCTACCTAACTTATAGGCAAAGATGCTAAGTGTACTAACTTAATGGAGTAATGTAGTCTAGCCTAAGTAATAACTACGGGTTGTCTTGTGACGACAGTCTACTCTACCCCTAGATAAGGTTACTTGAAAATTCTACTTGCTACTAACCTAATGCCCTGGTACTAAATCATTAGCCTAACCTACTCAATACAGTTAAATGAAGACGCAATCATTCCAGAGTGTGGTACGCACAGCAGCAGTTCGCGACGGAATGTTAAAATACATAATGAGAGGTAATGATGCGTGGGGATGATGAGTGGTTAATTGACCAGGAGGGAAATGCAATGAGGTAATTATATTTAAGTGAGGGTTAGTATTACAATGGCTAGGGGTTAGAGGGTTAGTGCTACTGGCAGAGATCAGGCTGGCTATCTTCTCTGGGTAGGTGCCAGGATCATTCTGCAAATGAATGCGACACTGTACCTCGGGCACAGGTGTCAAGGAGAGCATGTGGCTCCTTTGTTAATATGTTAATGATTGGTTACGTCCCTCCCTTCTTCTTCTTCTTATTCCTCCAGGGACCTGGCATATACCAGTCTAGGAGTAGACGGAGGCACAGACTCTGGGGAAAGGCCAGAAACGCCGGCAGGAGCAGAGGCAGTGGTAGCCTGAGGGATTGCAGGAGAACACCCTACTTCGGTATCTGCAGCAACCGTCGTAGAGGTGGAACCTACTGCAGGGGAGGCCCTCACTTCGGCTGCTGCGACAGCCGTCGTAAGGGGGAAAACTCCAGGCCGACTCCTGGTCGGGCAGTTCCTGGTTTTCCAGAGGAGGTATGAAGGTTAGGTCTGCCGGAGGTTCATCCTCGGGCGACAGTGGTGAGGGTGAAGAAGACTCATGGACTTTGGGTTGGCCATGGGCTGCGGTAAGCTCCATGCCTGTTGGAGGATCTCCTGTAGGAGGATCCTTGGTTAGGTTAGGCGCCGGCGCTAGCTCAGGGCCAGGCGCAGAAGTCAAGTTCTGTGGTGGCTCTACGTCCAGGCTGGACGGAGCTTGGCACTGCTCAGTGCTGCCAAGTGGCACTGGCAGAGAGTTGAGGTCGACTGGACCTGTGGCGGGTACCGGAGGTGCAATACCTCTCAGCGTGCCCTTGGAAATGGGAGACAGAGGCTCCTGTCTCTTGTTGAAGGCTAAGCCTTGTGGAAATGGACATTGTCCGCTGCTGGTAGTCGGCTAGGACACCTAGGCCAATTAGTAGAGTGCCCTATTACGTACAGGTTTTGCAACGGAACTGCGAATGATCAATCTCCCTCCTTGGTAACGGGGGAGACTGTTGGTGGACGTACTTCCTGGAGGAAGTAGAATTTCGATGACTCCTTGCTTTGGAGTGATTGGTCGTGGGGTTAGGACCCCTAGGCTTTTTGAACGGTGAGGGAGACTTCATGTCTTGCCCTAGGAGGAGGTCGTAACCTCCTGGAATGTAGCTTGCAACTGCAAGAGTACATACTCTGGAGAAACGAGGTCTGGTGACTCTCAATTGTACGGTCGGAAGGATCAGTTTAATGTGATTGATGCCTTCAATGGTTATCAGTTGACGTCTGTCAATATTAGCCCCTCGGGGGATTCGATCTTCCCGTATCAGGGAGATTTGAGCGCCAGAGTCGTCGTAGGCTCTGACGTGGCTTGGCGGATAATGGCTTTGGAGGGGTGCGACTGTTATAGGGCCCTTAGCTGGGGGTCCTAGTGAAGAAGGATTGGTGACGGCCATTGCGATGGCAGGAATATGGTGGTTTGCGCACCCTCCATAGTTGGCAGACATGTGACCCTTGCGGCCACAGTCTCGGCAGAAACGTGTTCCAGAACCTCTTCCGTGGCACTGGACGGTAAGGCCGAGATGGCCCCACAGGTTGCGAATCTGTGGAGTCACCAAGGCTGGCAGTGTGCTCTGGCACAGGTGAAAAAGTCCTCTTGGCAGTGATTTGAGGTAGGGAGGTTAAGGAATCCTCCGTGGAATCACCCTCGGAAACAAGTCCGGGGTTAACTGGTGGGCTTACCTCTTCCAAAGTGGAGGAGGTAGGCAGCAAAATGGTAAGAGGCTGAGATGATGCGGAAGAAACGTCTGGCTCTGACACTGGGTCAGGGCCAGGTTCACAAAATAAAAAGGGATGTCTGGGACACGGAGGCACTAGCCTCTGAATCTAAAACTGATGATTGATTATGAGGCATGCTGCAGGGATCCGGTGCATCTGGTAGTGGGAGCTGCGTCCAGGGGAGATACGGCTTAAGTAGATCTCGGCCCAATATCACCTGATAAACATCATGAAATTGGTCAACTACGCCCAGGCGGCACAATGTGATTTCCCGGGTCTCCTGGTCCAGAAAGGGCATTTCCACATTCAGAAGGACCGAAGGAACAGAATAGAGGTTACCGTCAATCCATTCAAACTGAATTTCTTCGTTCGTCTGGATTTTGGCACCCCTAGGCAATGCTTTCTGGAAATAAGGGAGACCTGGGCTTCGGTGTCGGCCATGACTTGTAACCCACTGATAGGCCGTAGGAGACTGTTCATCAGGCAGGGCTACATGGTAGCCTTGGAGAAGTTCACCCTGGAAGCTCTCCTCCCAAGGTAGAGACTGACTTTGGGCACTGGTCGGAATCCACAGCATGCCCACGCACACAACAGTGGTGCAGAACCTCCGCAACCACCTCTTACCGGGAGTCCAGCTCATGGTCTGGGGCTTAGAAACTAGCAGAGAGATTGCGTCATCTATGAGAGCTAGCTCATGCTTTCTCTCTTCTTCTCTTTCCTTTCTCTCTGCTTCTCTGCTTTCCTCTCTGCTTCTCTTTCTTTCTTTCTTGCAGGCGCGCAGCAGCCTGCTGCGTCTTTATCCACTGGTCAAGTGCTGCCCGGTCCAGTGTAACCAGCCTCCTTGCCCAGAGTTATGAGGGCTCCGAGCTTCTCTAGCTCTCTGGCAAAGAAGTCGCGGGAAGCAGGGGAAGACATTTCCCTTAGGCTGCAGTAGAGGCTCGGAGGAATATGAAAACAATGGCCAGGAAAGGGTACTGAATGGAATGGGAGTGCCTACTGTGGACAGTGGCACTCACTTGGAAATGGGTTCTGCATGTGGTTTTGAAAAGTCTGAAAAGACTGGGTGCTCGGTGGCACTTTGTGAATGGCACCTTCTGATGAGGTGAAAAAATCGAATGCAGTGTGCGGCGTAACGTCACACTTACGGGCGTTCCCAACTTGGGAGACGTTGGAATGGGCTACCTGTAGGTCCAATACAGGTGCACGGCACTTATGAGGAGGCGTTCCTTGGTTCAGTGATCCAAAATGGTGGATACTCTAATGAATGGGCGTTCCGTAAGGACGGACACGCAGGTTTGACAGCACTTAGGGCTGGTATTGCGGCACTTTGGGGAGGCGTTCCCTTGGAATGGTCCGAAAGATCACTGATCCTCGTACATGGACACACTAAAGAATAGGGCGTTCCGTAAGGACGGACACGCAGGTTTAATGGCTACCTGTACAGCCTGTACAGGTGCAATGGCATTTATGGAGGCGTTCCTTGGAGCACTGGTATCGTGCTGGTGTGTCCCGGACACTACATGCAGTATACTTAAATTATACTGAAGTGAAATGGCACTGCTCATGGCAAGAGTGTAATGGTGGAGGAGAGAAAGTAAAGGTGGGAGTACTTCAGCAGCCAGTCGATGAAACAGTGTCAAGAATTAGTGGCACTGTAAATGATAAGACCTGACGTGCACTGGTGGTGGCCAGTCCTAAACTGGTAACGACTTCCCTGTCTGGAAGTAATGAATTTGTGGCACACTGTGCGAATTGTGCTTGCGGTACACGCAAGTCTTTTGGGTGGGATAAAAAATGAACAAGACCACTCGGGCAACGACAGGTAGTGGAAATTTTAGAAATGCTTCAGGCCCTCGCTGAAGTACTCGGTAAATGAAACAAATAAAAGGTTTTGCAAACTGCAATGGACACATGCGGGGTACGTATCACGCTGTGTAAATGAAAGACACAAGAGACTAAAATAATGTTAATTCTGCATGCTATAATTAATGGTAAGATGTAGTACTCTTGGCTTCGTGAATAATGGGTTCTGGTTTTCTCTCTCTCTCTCTCTCTCTCTCCGGAGAGGGTGGAAAATGATATATGAATGAACTCCCTTATATTTGAATTGAACTACTAATGTTAGTTTAATATGACGCAACTTGCGTTAAAATTATCTACTTACGTTAACGTTTTTTGTGAAAGAATTGCTTTTGATAACGTTTATGAAAAATGATAACGCGCTCGCGGTGGAACGATGTTTACGTTAATTTTAGCGGCTTGCGCTTATGAAATGATTTGCGTTCGATATGAATTTTACAAAGACGCGTTTTACGTTAACAATTATTGTGATTTGCTCTACTTGAGATTTACGTTAACTTTATGTAAGATTACTAGGTCCCTGTGAACAGTGAAATGACGGTAAAGATTTTAAAACGATGTTAGCAAACAATTGTGAATGAGGTTACGTTAAGTGCGAAGTGAAATGAAACTTCGCTCAGCGCGCGAGTGAGCGATGCAAGGTGAAACACGTGAGGAGAGCAGAGCGTGTCGTTCAAAACAGCTGATTCTCTGTAAATGCGAAGGCAATTTACAACACAAAATTCTACTTTCTTATTCAAGGCAGAATTACGTTAATTTCTCTGGCAGAACGATAGATACTAGTACAGACATTGATATTATTTACGTTAAAACTTCGTGACTTACGTTACTTTGCTTAAATTGTTTAGATAATGTTGAAAGAGAAACAAAACATGGCTGCCGCTGTGAGCGAAAACGAAGGTGGTTGAGAACCGCGCAGGCGCGAGTGGTGCTCTAAGCTGAATTTAAGCTGAGAGGTAAGCGGTTACCAACACTTGGAATGAAAACTAAGTTAAAATGGATTCCCTAACATATCACAGACAAAAGAATTGTTACACTTCTTTGCCGTAACTATTAGTAAAACACTCCTAACTAGCTAGGTTTCTAATACAGCAATAAAACCTAGGCAAAGCACTTCCTAATTTGATCTGGTCCTTTCTGGCATCTATCTGCACACGTGTTCGGTGAGCTCCTACGAGGACAGCACAAACGTAACAGAGAATTCGCTGGGCAAATTGTTTGCTCGCCGCTAAAATAAAGCACTGGCGCGTTCGCCGTTACAATAATAAGATTTCTACCTACGCTCTTTTTGACCACTTCAACAATAAAATACTTAAACCTACCTTAAGCTAACATTGGTTTATAGAATAATCATAATAATGAATGGAATACCTTACCGTGAGTCAGTGTGTCTTCGTCCCTGCAAGTGTGCTTGATTTGCTTTTTGTAAAATAATTTACAGTTTACGTTTTACAACGGATAACGCGATTTACAAGCTTTTTTTAAGCAAGCTAGTTCATATCCTCGGCGAAGGTCGACAATGTTACGTATATAGCGGGCCTTGAGAGAGGCTAGATACATAAACGGAAGTGATTGAGGGTGATTTCAAGAGGGAATTGCTTTAACTTACCGTAAACTGATAGTTATTATTAATTTCTTTAGAGGGAAGGTTGCCAGAAAACTCAGCTCGTTACTTACAGCTATTTATTTACAAAAGGCCCGTGCTGGGCTGGAGAAAGGTAAATGATGGCTCCACTGGAGCTGTTATAGCTGGTTTTCATACACTTGGGTAATGCACCACTTGCGGGCAGAGAGACGGCACGTGACTCATGGAATCTGGAAAAGAATCCCAGATTAAACGACATAAAAGAAAAATGACTTCTTGCTTTGATTAATTAATTCTCTAATACTGGGGAGAAGGAACTTTTAAGGTTTCACTGAGTATGCAATGACTCCATTGGTCTGGGACGATCACACAAGGGGAAGCATGCGGGCCATGAGGCAGTGAGAGGGAACAAAGGGATGAATTCCTTTTGTTGCTGGAAATTGAATTGGGAGAATGAGGATCAAAATTATAATAGGTGATAAGGGACTGGCAATATGTTGTTTCACAAGACGTACCTGGATGTCGTGTTCAGTGGCTCTTTGTAGAAAATGTGGCCCCCTTTGTCCTGAGGCCTGGGTCATCGGCGCGCCACTCACACCCTGGGTAGGCCTAACAGGAAGGCAGGTAATTTGACCTCTGTCCGAGATCACGTCTCGCAGCCGACTGAGGCAGAATTCAGGTGGGTTGCTTGGGGGTTTGGAAGTCAGCTTAAAACCCCCCCACGATCAAGGCAAATCCTGGAAAACAAGCATACAGCCAGCAGAGGGTCACAGGGAAAGAGAGCTTAAGGTATAGGTCTAGAAGTACCAATCTGCCTACACCCTTCCCACTTTTGAGATACGTCCCTACACCTGATAAAAGACACTTTTCCCCCAACTGGGGAATCCCTATCTCTGGCTGGCGGGTTTTGGTTCCCGCGTTTCCTAAAAATCAGCTGATATTCTAAAGAAATGGCTGCCGTTTTCCAAATCGAATTAATTAATTAATTGCGGGTAGACGAACGATCTATAAACGTCACAATATATATATATATATATATATATATATATATATATATGTATATAGATATATATGTATATATATATATATGTATATATATATATATATATATATATATATATATATATATATACACACACCACACACGCACTCACATATATATTATATACACGTATGTTTGTGTATATATGTGTGTATATGCTCGATCAAAATCAACAACAGAAGCGCAACCGAAAAAACACTTTCCCAAATGGTAACAACACGCACTTTTCCGTCACGGCCTAAAAGATAAAGGAGAGAAAGGGAGATTCTTCACTCCTTAGCCACAAAATGTGACAGTGGCAGCTGACTTGAAACATATAGTTAACGGATAATCGATAGAGGAGGTTCGTGGGAAAATTGACAGGGAAAACTTCCCGCGTTCCAGGATCCTTCTTGCCCGCGGAAGACCGAACCGAAAAATTCCTCCTCCGAGCAATCCATATATTTTGGATTTTAATTCTTTCACTTTGCGAGTTGAGACGAAATATGTACCTTCGAGTCTTTTAAGGTTAAATGACTTTTTTTTTGTCTGTTTGTTTTGTATGGTGTTTTTACGTTGCATGGAACCAGTGGCTATTCAGCAACGGGACCAACGGCTTTGCGTGACTTCCGAACCACGTCGAGAGTGAACTTCTACATGACTTTATTCTTCCTTTTTTAATATTATTAACACGCTCTTTCACACTGGCCTTTGATATAGTCAAAGAATTTGTATATTTTTCTACCATGCTACACTGCAAACTTTCCTCTCATGCATTAGCAGAGTTTGTACTTTGAATACTCTCATCATATTTGCTTTTCAATACTTCTATGTTCTTCATTTGTTTAGGGTACCTTCGTACCCTGAAAACAATAAAATTAATTTTTTTTTTAAATATCTACCGCATGTATATATACAACACAAGATTCTGTCCATATTCTTGAAATTATTTAGCATATAGCTATTTACAGCAATAAAACTTTAAGACGTAATAACTTAATCTGCTATTTTCTATTTATTATTTATAATACCACGTCAACATGAACATAGGATCACTAATGCTGATGCTACTGGCAATATTATTTCTTTTAAAATAAATCAACCGAATTAACTCGCAATATAACACCTATACATATTTGAAACTTGACACCAGACTACATTTAAAATTCTTGCAAAGGGACACAGGGGAAAGAAATTGAATTTCCCCTTTGATTTTAAAATTGAAGCGTGTCACTCACAGACATACATATGTACACATGCACACACACATGCTCACGAACAGGTAACTTCCCGGAAACCCAAATGCAATCTATCACAATTGCAGATACTTCCCAGCGTGCTGCCTCCACGAAAACCACAGGAAGAAGAAGTCAAGAACCTGACGCGTGTCCCCGGAGGCGGAATGATGATGCTCTTGCTTGCAGCCCTGAACAAGACTCAAAAAGAGGGGATATGGATAAAGGATTTGACTTGGCACACAACCACACATTTTTGACTAAGCAAACCATAGATGGATAAAACGCACGCGGTGGTATGAAAAGTGTCATGGATTTGATAAAATAAAAATATGAGAGAGAGAGAGAGAGAGAGAGAGAGAGAGAGAGAGAGAGAGAGAGAGAGAGAGAGAGAGAGAGAAGATACTTTCATATATTCAAAATTTACATTCCCATATAAATATCAGACCAAAATACTTCTAGGAACGTAGCTTAATACATAAAAATAAGAGCACAGATGCTTTCAGCACAGAAAACATTCTATAAAGCATGTGGTTTATCTTGAAAAAAAAAAAAAAAAACTGGAAATCGAACACTTGTAAAGGAAAGAAATTTGTAAAGCCCAGAGCCAAAATGGTTTTACTACAGAAAAAAAAAATGTTTACCATGAATTTTTTTTAAAGAGAATCTTACTACAATATATATCAAGATTCACATTAATTCAAAATGGTTTTGATCTTCAAAGTATCAGCTCTCTCATTTGCAAAAGCATCAATAGCCCTTAACTCTCTCTCTCTCTCTCTCTCTCTCTCTCTCTCTCTCTCTCTCTCTCTCTCTCTCTCTCGGAATGACGGCATTGGTCGAACTTTTTACATTCCCTTCGAAAGCAACACAACTGTTTATTGCAGTAGCTTATGGCCCTCTTTATTCTCCCCGCGGACAAATTTTCCTCCAGGTCATAGAAAAAGGCTAAGCAGCTTCACTAGAGGATCTTTCATAAAAACAAATTTTCTCTTTTACCTGATGGAAAACTTAACGACAAACACATATACCCGCGCACACACACACACACACAGCTTACGTATAATTAAACTGCTGTCACAACGATGTTCGACGATGGTTCAGCTAGACGCTGGTTCACCTACAGAAACAACTTAATTCAATAACATGGTGGCAAAGTTCTACAGCGCGGTCGTACTTGCAGTAGGAGGCGAGTAGGAAGCAAAGAAAGGAAGTTCCTTTATAAGAGCTTCCCGAGTTGCTTCTGCTGGCCTGTGTTTGCGCTGAACGCTGTGTTTGTTCTAAAAGACGTCTTCTTGAACGCAGTTCGACTGCGGATTTATCAGGTGAGCAAAAGCGAAAATGCCTTATACATGAACGACAATGATATCACGTTTGGGGTGGGAGAATTAGGATTCACTATCACATTCAACAGATATAGTATAATCATAGTCTACTTATGAAGGAATATTTTAATTTTCATGCAATCTACAAACGTTCTCTATATATATCTAATTCAGATTCTAAAATAATTTTCACACAATAAGCGCCAACATATTTCCATTATCGTCAGCGTCCGCAAACGCGCAGCATTCTTAATCTGCTTCCTAATCTCTCTCTCTCTCTCTCTCTCTCTCTCTCTCTCTCTCTCTCTCTCTCTCTCTCTCTGATGCGGATGGCAATGGCCTTAAATATGCAGTGGTGTTGCTGCACTCCACAAGTTTCATCACCTGACGTTAGTTGAGAGAGAGAGAGAGAGAGAGAGAGAGAGAGAGAGAGAGAGAGAGAGAGAGAGGACGTTTTGGTCGAAGAAAAGGGAGAGGACAAGATTAGACGCGGTGTGGTAGGTAGAATAGGAGATGGAGAAAAACTTGGTTTATGTTTCTGCGTTTGTGAACGTAGAGAGCGTGCACATGTAGACGTGTGCAATTTGTAAGTCTGTAAAAGAGAGAGGAGAGAGAGAGAGAGAGAGAGAGAGAGAGAGAGAGAGAGAGAGAGAGACTCACATACGAATCACTCCATCGATAATTGGCAATTTGTCGCTGGGTAAGTGTAATAGGATCGAGGAACGGCAGGAGAAGGAGGAGTGATGTGGAAGGGGAATACTACGAAGGGGGAGGGCGGGGGGGTAGGGGGGGGGGTGTTTGGAGGCGCAGGAGAAGAGAAACGGCACAAAGCGGATACGAGGAATTGACACCAATGCCGAGGAATTGAGCGTCGTCGTTTGTCACACGAGTTGGTAAAGGCATTCCACCAATGCACAGAAAAAGCGTAAATCTGGAGAAAAGGAGAACTTCAGGAAATGTCGACAAAAAGGAGTTTGTATGACAAATTCGTAGTGCGGAATAATTTTATGCATATACACATATACGTAAACACATGCACTATATATATATATATATATATATATATATATATATATATATATAATTTCCCTTTAGAGGGATTCCTTCAAAATGAGTTAACATTCAGTTCTAAACCAAGTCAAAATTATCATATTATGAGATTTCTAAGAAGCCCAATGAATTTTTTGAAAAAAAAAAAAAAAAAAAAATACATAACATGTATAAATATGACAATATTTTTATTCATTATATTATATTACTATATATATATATATATATATATATATATATATATATATATATATATATATTCATATCATATATACATTATGAAAAATAACACTCCCCAGCTGGATAACGTGGGAATACTGAATCATATCAGTGGAGAAAAAGAGCATTGCATAGCTGAGTAAGGCAAGGATACAATAACGCAAGCCTGTGGAGAAATATCTCTGAAATTCCGCGTAATATTAGAAAAAAAAATTACTGCGCAAATCCCTAAAATGCAGGTATATTACTACACAATATTGAGGCAAATAGTTGCAAGTAGTAAGAAGTGTGTGTGTGTGTGTGTGTGTGTGTGTGTGTGTGTGTTTTTGAAAGAATAGCACAGCGAAGCCGTATGTTGCAGCCTGCAGGTGCAACATTTCAATTTTAGAGATATAAAGGCATACAAAGTCGCATGCTATGGATCTAATATAAAACATGAGCGGCTCATGCAGTCGTATAACAACAGCGCCTTCTAAACAATCATGCTAACGATATCTCGTGGATGTGAATATAAATTGATACCACCTCTATTAGAAGTACTAGTTACGTCCCCAGAACGCCTTAAAAACAATCCCTTCATAACCCTTGTATATAACTGTATAAGTATTGTTAATTTTGGGTAAAGAAAACGTATAGAACAGACTTTTTTTTTTTAATATTAATGAAAATGTTTTTCAAGCCCCTTGATAAATCTAATTTACAACTGTCGTTCTCACAAAGATAATAAAACTTTTTATAATCATAACAATTAATGTTATGATATAAAAAAAATGTTGAATCAAGTCTTCAATAATCTCATGCAGAATAAGTTCGAGTAAGAATGTCAGATAAACCTAGTGTCTGTTTCGTACTTATCAGTTCCTTGGAATCTGTGAAATCCGTAGTTCGTAGATGGATGCAGCACGATGGCTATTTATTTGGAAAAAGGAAGACACAGTTTCGTCCCCATATCTTTGTCTGAAGTCAGGATTTCTAGGACTTCATATCTGATTCCCTTGGTGAGGATATTCTCAACACAAAGCAGCTTTCTATTTCGGGAATATCTCCAACCCTCTATGAACAGTACTTGTTTGCAAAAGGGTGGAGATACTACCCAAAATACAACGCTCTCTCGTTTTGTGCGTGTGTATACATATATATGTGCGTAGGACGATTTTTCTATAACATACTGTATTTCCAAAACATCAAACAGCAAATAGTCATTAAGTACTGAATTCATTATACTTTGAGAATCACTTACACCCCAAGAGAATTATGTGATAATTTTATGTACACTCAATTATTCCAGCAGAATTGCAACTCCATGGTATCGTGTTTAATATTTGCGATTTAGAAAAAGCCATACGCACAATCACAGGCAAGCTAATCCATATTATATATATATATATATATATATATATATATATATATATATATATATATATATATATAATATATATATATATATATATATATGAATGAATATAAAGAGAGGTATTGTAATAATTTACTCTACGGCTAATTTTAATTACTTCTGTATTAATCAGCTAAAAAAATATCCAGGATGGAATCTGATGGAATTAGCTTTTATCATTTACAATATTCTAATTATAATATTCGTTCGTACTACAAAATTCACGCCTATTTGCCACAGTTTTGTCAATTTATTTTCAGAATATACTGACATATGAAATGTGAACTTTTAATATTTTTGTTAATACGTCACATAACAAAATATAACTTCACCTTTTCTCTGCTTTTCTTGCAAGCGGTATCTCAAGTTGTGAAATATGAAGAAGTTTTCGTTCTCTCAAGGCAACTAAAGCAGCAACCCTCCATAGCACAGGGCTTTCTTTATAAGGCCCTGTGAGCCACTTACAGCAGAAAACACCATTCATTAGTATACAACATATATATATAGTGATAACGTTAACAAGGCGGCATTTGTGTAATTCCGTTCTTCCATATAGCCCATGATTTTTATCTCAAAACACTGCAACGAATTGGCCTTTCACGTTAATAATTACCTGGAAAATATGTTAATGAGATTTTAATAATTTCTTTTACACTACAAATACAGACAAAACCAGTAAGGATACCTAGTGATAGGAACAGCAATAATAATAATAATAATAATAATAATAATAATAATAATAATAATAATAATAATAATAATATAAGCTAATAGATATCCAACTCCAATACACCATGATATAAACTGCCAAATCAAGGGCGCTTTACGGGCTGATGCAAAAGCATTTGTGTTAATACCGTACCGGCAATTCTATAAACAGCTCCAAATCAGCATTCACTACAGAACATGAATAAAATGGTTGTCATTAAAGCGTCCAGCGAATTCTTCTGTTCGCTTTCAAGCGCTTTGGAATTCGAGGACCCAGGGAAAAGGCGGCCGCTAATTTTAATGAAGGTATATAGGGGCGCTTTTGCAGAGAAGCGACTATGAAGCAGTTTTGCATTTTCAAGAAATGTCATATACTGAAAGGAAGAGAGAGAGAGAGAGAGAGAGAGAGAGAGAGAGAGAGAGAGAGAGAGAGAACTAGCTAATAAAAGCCTCAATTACCACTTCGAATTCCATTGCAGCGATTGAGTTGTGCGGGCGTGTATAATTCGCTCGGAAGCACAAGAGTCCCCCCCCCCACCCCCCCCCCCCCCCCCCCCCCCCCTCCGAATTCGGCCTTTATTTCCCTGCGCGAGCTAATGACTGGGCGAAGCAGAATTAATGACAGACGATGCGTTTACATTAACAAAGCCTGATTTCCATCGCAGAAAAAATGACGACAGATCCACATTTTAACAAAATTAAGGTTTTATGACGACGGGACGCCGGGATGTGGGTCATGTGCAACACGCAATGCGGGAAGGGGGGAAGGGGTAGGGGGTGTGGTGGGAGAAGGAAGATGGCTTAAATGGAGGTAGAATCCAGGTAAGGGAGGAAGAGAAGGAGGGGACAGGTAGGAGGTTTCCTTATCTGAGGAAGACCCAAAGGGATGGGGGAAGGGCCATAAAAGGAGGCAAGGAGGGCGCATATTTCCTCATCCTACCTCCCCCCTTCCCCTTCCCCAACCCTAATCCTCCAACTCCATCCCATCCCGTTCTTTCCAACTCTATCCTCTGCTTCATTGGCAATGCTCAGGGAGAAGGATAAATCGATAAGGCTAATAAATGGAGCAACGTAGGTGAAGCAGAAGCGGTGGATGGAGAGAGAGAAAAAGACCTCCAGCCTGTAGGGAAAGAGTTACTTTTCTTTCTCGGTTCATTTACCTAGGCGGAGAGAGAGAGAGAGAGAGAGAGAGAGAGAGGGAGAGAGAGAGAGAGAGAGAGAGAGAGGAGACTGGCCGTCTAACTATAGAGAAATAGGGAAGAAAGGACAGAAGCCAAAGCAAAATTTATTCATGTCCGCGGAAACAATTACTAAAACGAAATGGGTACGATACTTTGGGGCCATTGGACAGAAAAGGGAATCAGAATAAACGGATAATTATTATTTTGGGAAAGAAGACGCACCAAAAGATTTGGCAGTTCTAGAACGAAAATAAAATGAAGTTTGAATTAATTAATTTCGATTGTATTTCGATGAACTTACCATTCCATCTTTATATACATAAATATATATAAATACATACATACATACGATACATATATATATATATATATATATATATATATATATATATATATATATATATGTGTGTGTGTGGTGTGTGTGTGTGTGTGTGTGTGTGTGTGTGTGTGTGTGAGTGATAGTCGGAGTGAGTCTCATTTATGCCTTAAAATGAAAAAATTAAAAAGTCCCAACTGTGACGTTTACAGACATAACCACATCCTCTTGGGTAGTCAGCTATTCATTCAACTTCTAAAACCCCTTTTTCGTGATTCACAGGTCCTGTGATTAGGGGCAAATCACGCAGGCCAGCGTGGCATCAATAAAGAACAAGGTAAAAACAGGTTTTCTCTCAATATTCGTTTTATCCTACAGGTACCCGAGTCGTAATTCTGCCGCCATGTTTATCTAGCTTTCAAGCGAAAATGTAGATATTTACCGTTCGACGTTCTGCGGAAACCGGCAATTCCAGTTATGAGCAAACGCGCGTAATAACCAGTGATCGAAACCGGAACACATTTCGAGCAAGTAATAACCGGATGTACGAGCATTCTGCATTAAGAAGAAACATTGTTACCGGCAACTTACAGAATCAGGGCGCAGAATAGTCTTGTTTTCTGTCTTTCATAACAGGCTTTTAAGTTTTCTGTAAAAGCAAACTACTGAGATGGTTATTTGTCTGTCCGTCAACACCTTATCTGTCCGGCCTCGGATCTGAAAAACTACTGAGGCTAGAGGGTTGCAAATTGGTATGTTGATCATCCACCTGCCAATCATCAAACGTACCAAATTGCAGTCCTCTAGCCTCAATAGTTTTTTTTTTAAGTTCAAGTTAGCCATGAACGTGCGTCTGGCACCGCTATAGTGTAAAAAAAAAACACATACCACCAACGGGCCGCGGCTGAGAGTTTTATGGGTCGTGGGTGAGTTTCATAACGCATTATACGCTGTACACCAAACTCGATTGCGCCGAGGAAACTTTGGCGCATGTTTTACCTGTTTCTACCCTATATCTATATTAGTGGACATGGCCATAGGAACATAACATCCACACTATATTTCCCTAATAAGGAATTTATCCAAAGCACTGGATGATTTGTTTCGCTCTATTTTCTCTCATGGTGACACTGGAAGCTCCTGGTACCAGAATTCGTTTCTCAAGAGGTTTAACAAAGTTGAATTCCATTGAATATAGAATTTTAGGTCCAAAGCCAAGCACTGGGGCCTATGAGGTCATTCAGTGCTGAAACGGAAATTGACAGAAAAAAGGCTTGAAAGGTGTAACAGGAGGAAAACCTCGCAGTTGCACTATATGAATCAACTGTTAGAAGAGGCTGGAAAGAATGTGAAAAGTGGTACTGTAAAAGGAACATAACAGGTTGCAACTAAGGGCCCAAGGCACCAATTATAGATCAGAATGCAAAAGTCCTTACTTTAATTACAGTTAACTTCGTAACAATATTTCGAAATATATTTTTCAGGAATTGATTATCTACATATACTTGTAATAAACATAATTTTTACTACCCAAAAAACCTCAAGTAATGCCTACAGTGCACGATTGAGGTGCACTGACGGCACAACCCTGCTACGAGGATTTTCCATATGATTCAATCTCAAGACAACCAAGGAACCTAATTTTAACATCTTAAAGCAATGCATATTAGTAAATATACCACTTCCCATTCAAGTCGGGAAGACTTGTAAAAACGTTAGTTAGGCTCTCATTAGTAATTCCTCTGATATCTCAACATTTTTCTTCCTTAAAGTATTAGAGATGTTCATCTCGTAAGATAAGAGGCTGTCATGAGTTCCTCAAGTCGTAGCCTACGCGCACTACTTTACATTTCCTGTTTTATTTCTCAATTGCTGTTTTTCACTTTTTTTTTTTTTTTGGGGGGGGGTGGGGGGGGGATTTTTTTTTTTTTTCTCCCTTCTTTCAGGCATCAGTTTTCTTCGCTCTAGAGGCCTGATTATCAAGTTGAAGAACTATTTCAATAGGGCTGTATGCAAATTATCAATAATATTTTTAGCAAGTCTGCATACGTTCCTCTAAGATACCAACACTGCAATGGAAGTTACATTGCAACGGAAATTACCATTACGTATCAATTGTTAAAAAAATATAAATCAATCAACCATAACCGCTATAACACAAGCACAGTAATCTACTAAGTATTTCCAACCCCAGAGACTTTCAAAAAGATTCAGAGTAAAGACGAATGATGAAGCAGATGGACAGACAATACCCAAAGAACGTCAGCATTTTATTTATTTTAGTTTTCTGTAAAAGAAAACTATTGAGATGACTTTGTCTATCCGTCGATCTTATATTGTCCGCCTTCAATCTTAAAACCTAACGAGGCTAGGGGGCTGCAAATTACTATGTTAATCATCCACCTTTCAATCATTAAATGTACCAAATTGCAGCCTTCTAGCCTCAGTAGTCTTTATTTTATTAAGGGTTAAAACTAGCCATGATCGTGCATCTGGCAACGCTTAAAGACAGGCCACCACAGGGGTCGTGGCTAAAAGTTTCATGGGTCGCGGATTATCTAGATTTATACGCTGTACAGAAAACTCGATTGTGCCGAAGAAACTTCGGCGCATTTTTTACTTGTTTTCTTTATGACCCAAGTCAAGCCTAGTCAGATTCCCACAGCTGCCTTACTTCAACACTATGATTGATCCGAAAAGAGAATATCAAATATCCGTTAAAAATCGAATTCACCCGTTGTATTTGGATGATAAAGGGGTTGGGTTCGCTATTTTCAGTAAAATATCGATGATGCTAAAACGGGAATAAGACGAAGAAACTTCCTCTTTACTCACATGCACTGAAAGCATTATCAATGTTTCTCGACAAGGAAGCAGGAGGGGGGGAATTTCGAACTATGAAAATTATGTGTCAAAGTTCTATAAATTAATTTGTAAAAAATACTAACAAAATTAACAATCAGATTCATAATGAGTAAAGTACTTTGACTATTATTACGACCAACACAGTTGGCAACAATAACCACAACACCAGCAACAACGGTAATAATAAAAATAAACTCTTACTCGAGGATAACCAAACACTAAAGGTATTTGCTGCAAGAGCATTTCAAATTATATAAATTATTATTTATATACAGCACATCTTAAACCTCTCCTTTTAAGCTTTCTATCAATACATAATCAATCTCAGGGCCCTCGTGTAAACTTCAGAGAAAAATTCTTGACGACCCAACGCGACACTCATAATTTACCCTCTCGACGAATAAAACATCAAACAGAGAGAGAGAGAGAGAGAGAGAGAGAGAGAGAGAGAGAGAGAGAGAGAATTGTGCCTCAGGAGTAGGAGGTAATTAGTCTAAAGTCTACACACGCACACCCATCTACAGTCCCACAGCCACACCCACTTCACTCCGATAAAGACGCCACGCCCACTCTCTTGATAGGTGGGGAAGGTCATTCAGGGAGGGAACCAGGTGGAGGAGGAGGAGGGGAGGGGGGAAGGGGGTCCAACCCGATATATCCACTTACATTCGAGTACAACTCTTCAGGATGAAACATAACCCCAGGTCACGACAGTACGGGAGCTATTTGTTCCCCTGCTGTGTCAACAAAGTAATAACACTTACTGCATCATTTCCTTTGAGAGGATCGTTTCATGCAGAACAGAAGAAGTATGGAATATTAATGCCAGTTCCAGCGCACGTGACTGGAACTTGCTGGAAATATTTTGAGAAGACAATTATTTATCTATCTATCTACCTCTATATATATATATATATATGATATATATATATATATATATATATATATATATATATATATGTGTGTGTGTGTGTGTGTGTGTGTGTGTGTGCCTTTCATCTTGAAATGGGCGGTTCTCGTGGGATGAAGCTGCTACCCTTATGCTTATTCCCCATACTGGTAAGGAACACCACAGTCGACCATCTGACATGTACCTAACATGAGCTGTAATGGGCTGTGCCAGTCCACCATTCCTCGCTCATGATACATATATAGATAAATGCAAGCATACATACATACACACTTATAGTACACTAGCAAACTTACCCATCTACAATGGGTGATAAAATAGGGCGGGGCAGAAGTGAAAAATTTATGTGTACCATTTGTTCAGCAATATTACAATAAGGGCGATTTTTTTACATACCTACTACAGAGCCTCTTTGTACACAATATCATCAGTTTGTCCACAACTTAATTTCAAGTTGGCAGAGTCAGTTGCTCTGCTCATTGCACATACAGTGGCCATGCCGTGAACATGGGTGACGGCAGAAACACACCAACATGATCCAAAGTCTGGCCCTGCTACTTGTTTGCAGTGAATGAGAAGGCCAGGTTGATGGGAAACTGCCTGCACCATAACTGGAATTGGAAACTGGTTGTCCGAAGGCATCAGAGGAATCCGGGGGATGACAGAGTTTGACGTTTGTCGGGGTGTGAGGGCCCGTTGCTATCACTGCTTGCGATGAATGTGAAGGCCAAGTTGATGGGAAACTGCCTGCGCCGTAACTGGAACGGAAAGGCGTCTGAAGGCATCAGAGGAATCGGGGGATGAACAAGATGTTTGCCGGTGTAAGGGCCCGTTGCTAGCACTGCTTCAATGACGTGGGAGTTTAGCCTCTATAACGGTGTACCTCGTTCCGTTGCAATGTCCACTGGCAGGTTCGAAATTCCGAAGCAACATTACCGCAGTACTTCTTCAACGTTATTTTGTGCACTGGCAGTCCTGATGGATTTAAGTTATTCAAAAAGTCTTGCGGATATTGAAGATAATTTTCATCTTCTATTGTGTCCGAGCTGAAATATTCGCGACTTTCTAAAAAAACCGGGAAGTTGTACAGAAATTATGTATGAAAAATCGTAAAGTAACTAAGTCTACGGGAATAACCAGCCTCGTTTCACGGCCAGAAACAGCTACTGTTTCAGGGAATCCCATCTCACCCCCACCCCTACAAAGGAGGGTGGGGGGTAGGTTGGATGAAACCCCATTACAAGTTTCATGCCATCTGACCAGCCGTTTGGCCGTGATTGAATGACAGCAGACATTACGCCATTATAGTATATATATATATGTGTGTGTGTGTGTGTGTGTGTGTGTATGAATATATATATCTTGATAGACAGAGCGATAAATAAATTATCTTTTGGTGTATCGTGTTCGATAACATGCAAACTGTTACACATGCCTGAAATTAAATTAAGATAATTTACAAATACTTATAACATACAAACTTCGTC
>NC_061098.1:20911147-20928647 GCF_015104395.2 Macrobrachium nipponense | reverse complement strand
ATAATATATATATATATATATATATATATATATATATATATATATATATATATATATATACACACACATTATAACACGGTTGGAATCTGCTCCATTCTCATTCTAATATACACATTCTACGAAGTCAAAATGATTACTATTTTCAAGGAGAAAAAGACGGAAGGAACACAATTTCAGCATCCTTTTTGTGACATGGGCAACGTCCGCCAATATCACTTACGGACTGAATTATTTCATACTCGGTTGCCTAACGAGAGATTAATAACTCGGACCATACTTACCCACCCACCAAGGTTTTGTCTTTGATTCCGTAAATACTTTAAATTGACCAGCCTCTTGTTTTGCGAAAACCAGCCATCTTGGTCGGTTCAGTGGCGATTTCTTCCAGCTACAACTACAGAAGGTGGGTCTATCGTATCTGCTCGAGTTTACACCACATGCTTCCCCCCCCCCCCCACACCCCCCATCCCCTTGCTCTCGTTTCCAGCTCCCACTGAGTTTACGCAGCGCGTTTACTTTTATCTTTGTTCATTATAAAAGATTGTTATCGTTTGTACCCTTTCAACTAAAGCTACTTTCTGGGCAGCAACTTCAAAAGTGTTTATCCCACACACGTGTAGCCAATCCATTTACGTTTTTCTTTTCCTCCTCCCGACCCACATCGACAGGTCCCTCTTTTTACGGCAATCCATTCGGCTACAATCAACTTCTTCAACCTCTTTTCGCCTTTTTTTTTTTTTTTTTTTTTTTTTTTTTTTTTTTTTTTTTTTTTTTTTTTTATAACGAAATCACTTACATACTTTTCACCGCACTTATGCACCATTCAGCACAACAGCAGTTCCAGCAGTGGGTTAGACAGATGGCCATTCAAAAGGTTTTTTCCCAACGATAACTAAAGGCGGCTTCGTTCGCCCCAGCACGTAGTTCGAGAGCGGTTAGAATCAATTAACGATACCCTGGGGGAAATGGCAGATGTAAGGCAGAAGGGAAAACTGATGGAATGGGGCACTACACCCCACGGTGTCAAGTGGCAGAGATACAAAATGAAGGCTGGAGAGGAGTGTAACGTAACCGGTAAAAAGATAAAAACAACGATGAAAACAAATTTTACCGATAACATAAGAACAAAATACAACGGCAAAACTGATTAATGAAACCGAGCGCTGTTTGGTCTTTAGTATATGTTAAATCACACTTTCATTTATGAGCCATATGTAATATGAAAGCCCTCATTTCCTAAAAAAAAAAAAAAAAAAAAAAAAAAACAAAAAAAAAAAAAAAAAAAAAAAAAAAAAAAAAAATCGCAGCTAGATGAAACTTGTAAGTTTGATGGGCCATGATTTAGGCTGTCAATCCAAGCACTGGGAAACTTTCAGACCTTCAAACAGGGATAATAGGGAGTTTGAGTAGTTGGACAGCAAGGTAAGAGATCCAGATAACAGAGGAGATGAAGTACAAGGATCTAAAGGTGGCATTAGGACGAAATAAAGCGGAAATGCAGGTTTTGATTTGATCTCGATAGAATTTTGGCATTATGCCAAGCACTGAAGCAACTAAGGCCATTCAGCACTGCAACGGAAATTGAGAGTAAAAGGTTTGAAAGGTGTTAAAGGGAAAAAACCTCGCGGTTGCACTATGAAACAATCGTCAGGAGAGGGTGGACAGTAAGATTGAAGAAAAGGAATATGAACGGAGGTAGAGTAAAAGGAAGGAAAGTAGTTGAAACTAGGGGCCATAGAGACGCTGCAAAGCACCTTAAAGTAATGTCTACATTGCACCGAATGAGGCACACTGAAGGCACTACCCCGCCCCCTACGGGGGATAATGCAGGTAAAGTAAAAGGCTAAAAACAGGATGCAGCTAGAATCCGAAGAGACGCTGCAAACGCCCGTTAGTAAATGCCTACTGTGCACCGCATGAGGCGCACTTTCGGCACTAATCCTACGTGGAAATTTTGTGCCAGATCATCGGGAATTTTGCACTCATGTCAATTAACCGCAAAACAGTGACTCGGCAAAATCCTGCTGTCTGGCGCTTTAGAGTTATTAACATTAATCCCCGAAAATGAAAATCAGTAGCAGCCATTAACAGGTAACAACGAGAAGAGGAAATGGGTATTTCACTGTTTGCCTTTTCTTTCACTAAAACAGTCAAGTCTCTTTTTCCTTTGCCTTCTGATCGTGTTTCCCACGGAATATTTTGTGACTTTTTTTTTTTTTTTTAAACCACCAATTGCATATAAAAGTCTTTTCGCGAAAACAATAATATTAACAGCAATCGAACAAAGGAAATTATCCAACTTTAGCATAAGGAATATAAATAAAAATTGACGTCACATAATGTCTGATATAGCTAACTGTGGTTCGGGCATTATTACCACAAAGTTCATCGTACTTCGTTTCAAAAAACAACTCTCGGATAAAACTGAATATTCCCTCCTTAACATACACATGAAAAATAAAATAAAGGTTCTGACATGAGCATTTAGTAAAATACCCGCACTGCCATACAGTCTTCTGGACATCATGAGTTCAAACTAATCATCCGAGTAATGGACAGATTGAAATATGTATATACTATACAATGTTATGGACTAAACAACTAAATAATTGAAAACTACAAGACAGAATCATTAACAGGGTGAACAAAATTGTACAAACATAAATATATACTTCTTCTTCTTCCCAGCTTTATCCCTATTCGGGGTCGCCGTTTTTAACGAGTCTCTTCCATCTACAAACATAAATATATACGTCTTAGATAAATCTTACATCTGAAAAATGTAACATACAAGCACAAGCACAAGCACACACACACAATCACACAAGCATATATAGTATATATATATACATACATACATACATACATACACAAATACATACATATATATATATATATATATATATATAGTATATATACTATATATATGTGTGTGTGTGTGTGTGTGTGTGTGTGTGTAATCTGAATCACGAAATATGGAACGTAATGAATATGTCAATAAAGACAAATCCACGAAGGAAAGTCAAACAATGGAGTACAGCTGCGTGGCCCTTTCACTTCTCGTACTTTGCTAAGCAGGACGAAAATGGAGTTTGATATTTATATATATATATATATATATATATATATATATATATATATATATATATATAGAATAACTGATCACGAAATATATAAAACGTGATGCTATGTATAAATAAAGCTGATGCCACGAAGGAAAATGAAAAGATCTTGGCAATTCTCGTCTTTTAATTTTCCTCCGTGGCATCAGCTTTATATAATATTATATATATATAATATATATAGATATATATATTATATATATTATATCCCTGCAGGGCTATGAATATACTATTTCCAGCCTTCAGTACAGCGTAACAAAGGAAACATATATATAAATGCTTTACAAACAATCCACGACGAAGAGCAAACACTTCACACAACAGCCTCCCTAAAATCAGTGCGCGCACTGCGTAAAAAAATAAAAAAAATAAAAAATAAAAAACAAACAAAAATAATAAAAACATGTTTGGTTTCCATTTCCATCGTCCCCGTCTCCCTGTATTTAGACGGAGTCATTCATCATCGAGAAATAATAACACTAATCCCGTTTCCTATTTCACGCCTCTTTCATCCTACATAAGCAAGAAAAAAAGGGGGCCCTTCCCCTCACACTTCCAGCCTTCCCCAACCGTCCCCCAACTTCTGGTGTTCATTTTTCCCTCCTCTTGTTTCCTCTTCATACGTTAAACCACCAATTAATAAAATTCGAAAACTGCCTACCCTGGTTCTCCCCATTCCCCCACCCAGTCTCTCACTCTCTCATCACTCATTGTTCCTCTCTCTATCTCTCCCTCCGAGATTTCTTTCCTTCATTCGCCCGTTTTCTCCTCTCTCCTTCATATATGTTCACTGATTGGATTGTACATGCATATAATGGCTTGCTTGAGAATCGGAAGGTTATTAATCTCTAGAGCAACAATTCTAAGAAGAAACGTGAATAGTGATAAAGCACGAAATTACTATATAATTATTATATTATATCTAGATATATATATATATATTATATATATATATATTAGATATATATATATATCATATTATAATATAATATATATATCTATATAGAATAATTAATATATATTATATATATATATATATATATATATATATATACTATATAGATATATATATATATATATATATATTAGTATAGGAAAGTGTCTGTAGTTTGACTGTGTGTGTGTGTGTGAGACACCTGAAATTTGTTTTTTTCCACTTTGAACTCCGTGTTTTTCAATTAACATTTGGCTGTGCTGGCCTATATCTAGGAGTAAGAAGGCCATGGGTCAGTGGCAGCAATATTTGTTTATTCCTTCAAGACCTCAGAGTAACTATAAGAGCAGAAAGAAGACAGAAACACTGCACATACAGTAAAGAAAAAATGTATGTTTTTTTATATGTATTTTGTTATATCTAATCTAACCGCACAGGCGACTGAACTAAATATAAATATATAAATATATAACCTCCAAGTGAAAACGAAAACTAGCAATGAATGCTTTTCATATAGTCTCTCCTCTCTCTCTCTCGTCCTCTCTCTCTCTCTCTCATCTACTCAAATGCAAACCACTCTAAATCAACACCTCTGGTTACCTCATTCTACTTGCTCCCCCTCTGGAGACGCCCACCCCTCGACCAATTCCCAACGGATTCCCCCCCCCCCCCCACACCCCAAAAAACCAAATCCACTGCACAATGACGCCATAATCCTCTCCCCTCACTACACCCCCCCCCCCTCACCACCCCTCATCATCAACAACCGAACTTTTTCCCCTAGCTGACATTCCCTCTCAGTCAATCTATTCGTTTCTGCGATTTTGTTTTTAATCAAAACCGCTCGCCCGAGCTTTAAGCTCAGGTGCTGTGCCCTCCGTCCATACCACTCCACAAGCCGGTTTGCAATTATTCTCTCTCTCTCTCTCTCTCTCTCTCTCTCTCTCTCTCCAACCCAGCTCCCTTGCTTGGAATCAAGTTAGCAAGACACGTATCTGCCTACATGCACACACACAAATATACTATATATATATATATATATTATATATATATATATATATATATATATATATATATATATAATTCAGCTTTTAATAATGCACATCAATCTGGTGAAGAAATATATTTTATCCACATACACACGCACGAGCACGAGCGCGGAGTGCAGACACACATACACACGCTATATATATATATAATATATATATATATATATATATATATAGATTACTATATATACTATATATTATATATATGTGTGTGTGTGTATAACTGAATCACGAAAGTTAGGAACGTGATAGATCCATAAATAAAGTTATATGCCACGAAGGGAAAATAAACAACGGAGTATCCGCGAGATTTTTCGACGTTCAAACGTCCCTCTACTTAGTAAAGGACGTTTTAACGTCGAAAGATCTCGCGGATACTCCGTTGTTTATTCTCCCTTCGTGGCATATAACTTTATATCTATTCTATCTATATACTATATAGAATATAATTATAATATATATATATATATATATATCGAGCTACAATGTCCTTTAATATCTAATTCGCTCTAACCTCGGATTAATTATATTTTCATATATGCTTAACCGAAGGGGAATTTTTCTCGATAATAGATTTGCCTGGAAATGTGATATGACTTATATACTATATATATATATATATATATATATATATATATATATATATATATGCGTGTGTTTTGTTTTGGCGTGGATATTAAGATAAAATTCAGCCTGTATCTCACCTCTAAGCCACACACACACACACACACACACACACACAAATCAATGTGCTGTACAGTGTACATATGTACCTAATCTTATAGCTGTTCCTACCAAAACGAAAAACGCCCAATATATTCGTATTTTTAAAACATACAGTTATAAGCTTTAAGAATTTATTAAAAAAAAAAAAAAAAGAAGAAAGTCCAGCAAAGAGGGAAATAGATTTAAATGAATTAAACAAAGTCCAGAGCGTTGTCTAATTCGTGAACTAGTCAATGGAGTAAAGCCTGGGCCTTTAAAGCGATATAACCCGTCTATTCATCATAGCAGCCGCCGGCATAGTGAAGCGAACTCCCTATCCAAAGACTGAGGGTCCCGGATGCCCGATCCTTTATTCACGCGCCTAATTGAAATGGGCTTCAGCAATTGCAGCTGGCATCTTCCCTCTACGTTGGCCCCCCCTCCCCCCCGGGAACCACCTCACCCCACCCCGGCCCCCCTATAGCTGCCTTTCACACCTTTTCTTTCTTCAGCTTCTCTGATTTAGTCACTTTCATTTCATTTCATTTCTTCTTTATAAATACAATTTTCCATCACTTCCTCTTATTTTTTTCATCTGAAAACGAAATAAAATTCTTCATGTCAAAGTTCTGCACTAGAATCCTTCCAGTTTCTTGATTCCGTTTACCGTCTACACAGCAGCCCTCGCAATTTCTTGGGGTTAAATACTTTATCAACTATAAACCACGCATTTTCTTTTCCTTTTAAAGCTAAAAGATTTATACTTTAAAGTTTGTTTTATACGATTACTCTCTCAAGGCTCAGAATTCCTTCAAAAGCGTTACCCAACGTATTCGTACCTTTACTTTCTTAACACTTTTATTCCTAGCAATTCCAAATTACATAACTAATGAGTTTCACAAATTCAGTTTCTTAGCCTCTAACCCCAAATATCTTTGCTATCTGTCTAATCTTTCTTTCCAAAATTCCCCCTTCCTCAATATCATCATGGTTCTCATTCGGTTCAACAGACGACCCCATTTATTCGTCAGTTACAGTTTCCAATTTTCCCATGTATTAGGTCTTGACTAAGACCCTAGATTTCATTTCTTTTCAGTAATTGCGAATTATTACATTCTTGGTTACCTCTTAATCAATTCCTACAAAAGTCAGTTTTCGAGCTTATGCTCAAAGTGGGTCTGGAAAAAGTAAAAGATGAAATGGCAGATAGTAACAAAATTTCCATGGAACCTCTCTCTCTCTCTCTCTCTGTCTATAAAGGGAAGTGCTTCATTTGATTCAGACATCTCTTTCTAGCGATGCTGAGTTATAGCTTGGCTGTAACAAGATATTGAAACTTGGAACAACATATGGTTTCCGTTTAAGGGAAATTTTGAGAATTTATCACTTTGGATCTCAGGATGTAAGTGATATCTTAATTTTAAAGACTGCTGCACTTTTAATCTTTCCGATATGCTTTGCTAGAAAATATAATTTTAATTAATCATTGCAAGAGGCAGTCACTTCTTAGTTCCAATCGTCATATTTTTACGATGACTGGACAAATGAAGATTATTTACTAACATTTTTCAAAGCGATACAGACTTCACTTAAAGCGCGCTAACCTGCGGAATCCAGTCTCCACAAAAATTAATGCAGCCAACCTCAGTGGTTTATATATATATATATATATATATATATATATATATATATATATATATATATATATATATATATATCCAAAATAAGCAGAGGCCACTCGGCAGAGTCATAACAAGCAGATGAAGGCAGGCGGGAACACACAGGGATTTGACATTATGACATTTATTCCGACGTTTCGCAATGCATTACTGCATCCTCAAGGAATTCTACAATAGATATATAAATAAAATAATTTTCAAAAACGTTAAAAAAATTACAAAATTAAAAATAATAGTTATCTATAAGTCAACTCAACAGGAAACCATATTTAAAACACACAATAAGTTAAAAGACACGTTACAGTAAAAAAAAAAAAAAAAAAAAGAAAGAAAGAAAAAATTTAACATTAATCTACACTTAAGCAAGGGTTACTGACAAGGTTTTATTTATAAAATAAGAAAATAATAATAAATAAATAACTAAAGGGAGCGAGGAGCTAACCAATATATATAATATTGGAGGTTCAACCACAGCAGAATGTATGCAATCACCGCCCGAAATAGCAGACTGAAAATAAAGAAGAGAAGAGAATGAGACAAGAGAATGGCGCCTAGACTTATTAGGAAACGACCAACCAAACTTAAGTCTTCAAAGGAAACTTTTAAAAGATTTGAAACTGGGGCTGGAAGGGACTGCAATATCGCAGCAGGTGACTGAAGCAAAGTCTACTGCTACGATTCAAGCACTGGGACCTATGAGGTGTATCGCCAGCGATTTGTTTGTCATTTATCCAGACGAGGAGCAGCCGTTCCATCTCGTCGTGCACGTGGCTCCTCTTGCTGGAAAGGAAATTGAGAGTAAGTAAGTTTGGAAGGTGTAACAGGAGGAAAACCTCGCATCTGCTCTATGAAATCATTAGTAATGCCTACAGTGCACCCCGTGATGACGGCACTACTACTCCCCTACGGGAGTACAAATGGTAAGGAGTAATACAAAACTACCAATGTCTTGCAAGCAATCGTCAGAACAAGCACTCTTTAATTGGAGAGAGGGGCTGTAAACCAGACGTTTTTTGGCGTTGATCTGATCTGTCAAAAATATATTATGTTCTTTATAAGTCAGAAACAATCCTCCAATGTCCATCGTAACCAGAAAGCGTTCTTCCTTTCCTGCTCTTGAAGAATACGGAAAAGTAAAATCTGGTTGGTTTACAGCCCCACGGAAATGACCCAACTCGCTTGCTATTGCTAACAGTAAGAAATGAAAAATACTCCATCCCATCTAAGATAGCACTGCGAAATAAAATCTCAATAGGAAATGAAAAATACTTCACTTCATCTAAAATAACACTACGAAATAAACTCGTCTAACAAATAAAAAAAAACTCCACTTCATCTAAGAGAGCATTGCAAAATAAAACTCAATAAAAAATGAAAAATACTCCACCTCTTCTAAGATACATTACGAAATAAAATTTGCCACCCAACACTTCACTTTATATATATATATACATATATAGTATATATATATATATATCTATATCTATATATATATATATATATATAATATATATATATATCATATATATATTATATATATATATATATATATATATATATATATATATCTATACAAAACATGGAGACACTTTTGCTCTTCACGCGGCAAATATACTGAATACCTGGCTATTAATACTGTCATCTATTTACATCTACTGTACATAGACTCCCAAAAACATAAGAGTTTAATTATACATAAATACACAAGCTACATTTCGGAAAACTAAGTTATCTACAGCGAAGATATGACAAAACAATATTTTTTTACATCGCCTCCAATACGACCTTTCCATTACCGCAAATGAAAGTAGAAAAAAAATTCAGTAAACGAAACGGAAAATAAATAAATAAAATTCTACACCGGATGTCCCAAAAACCTAGAACGTGGAAGAAAAATCAACTCCACGTTAAGCCTAACGGGACCTTCAAGGCGGTATCAATTGTTAATGACGATGAAGACTCAAAACTGGGTCCAACTTAGGCCTAAAACCATCAGATGTTTGTGATAATAATTACTAAAACGCTTCGGCGATGTCGAGGAAGGCAGGTACGTCTTCTAGCAAAGTCAACAAACAGAAAAACAAATTTAAGCTGGAAAGTCTACACGGGCTATTTATGAAGTATTTAATACTATTCGTAAATAGCAGCTACTAAACGACGGACTAAATAAGCCAGAGAGAGAGAGAGAGAGAGAGAGAGAGAGAGAGAGAGAGAGAGAGAGAGAGAGAGATTTACCAACAGAGGTCTAGAATATCTAATGAATAACACCTCACAAAACAGGTATGTTGACAGTAAGGGGCACTCATCTTAAGAATAGCTACTAGGAGAAATAGGCCTACCTTTTCCAATAATGTAGGACATCCAACTGCAATAATCAGACTTTGGATTCTTGTATTTCAGAGTCTTACCTGTGGGAAAGGAAGAAAAAAATCAGAATTCATTCTTATCATGAAAAAGTCAACAATATGTATAATAAAAATAAGTACGGTAATTCTGCTCGGAAAAAGGGAGTGTCATTAAATCTTACCTTATCAGAAGGTCAGAATCCACACACACACTCACACACACATACACACACGAGCATAGACCTTATAGAATTGAACTGAATATAGAATTTTGGCCAAGGGCTAAAGTACTGGGACCTATGAGGTTATTAAGCGCTGAAAAGGCCATTGCCAGCAAACGGTTTGAAAGATGCAAGAGACGGTGCACGCTGCAAAAAACCACAAGTAATGCCCAAAGTGCACCTCATGGGGTGCACTGACGGCACTACACCCCTACGGGGGATAGGCCTTAAACTGGTAAACAAGTCTGAAAGTCCACATAAGAGAAACGACCGATCAAAGAGATTCAATCAGTAGAGGAAATAACAAACTACCATATCTCCACATACGGAACACAATGACAAGGGAATTGGTGTGTACCAAAAATTGCTCTTATACAACGGATGCTGCTAAAATTAGCTGGGAACTGTTATTCTTTTAAATATCTTTGTAACCCCGTATTTACATTTTCTTTAAGGGGTTTCACAGACGTACTGTACTTATATTATCATTATTTCCGTAGATGTAATTTATTCACAAGGAACAAGCACACCAAAGGGGCCACTGACTTGAAATTCAAGCCTCCAAAGAATGCTGATTTCAACCTCCCACCGCAGACCCCACAATGCAGGAGTAACTAATCATGACAACAGAGCCAGTGATTTTTCATCGCCCTGGTGGAGACGCGAACCTGTAACATCTGAGTGGCATGCCACGACACTAATCACTAAATATTCATAATTCTCTGTGCCTTAGAGACAACGGTAGTAATTCCGGTAACATTTTCGGACGCAAAGCAATCAATTTACTTTACCGAGAGTTACACGTTTTTATGGTTATATTTTTATTTTTATTTTTATTGGGACTCTGGCTATCATCAGTTGATCATTCGAAATGAAATACCGAAGCTGTCGCCAAGAATTCTTAATATAAATGTTGTGGACGGCTTTGCGTGACTTAAATATTCTTAGGACATGGAAAATGAGTTTAGCATATAAATATCTACATAGACATTAGACATGTACATTATATATAAATGTATATGTATATACAGACACACACACACACACACACACACATATATATATATATATATATATGTATGTGTGTGTGTGTGTGTGTGTGTGTGTGTGTGTGGGCGTGCGTGTGGGCGTGCGTGTGTAAAGTGCGTCTGTGAATGTACACAGGTATATACAATTTATGGGAGTCTGATAAAATATGAGAACAATCTTACTGCGTAAACAAATTCATCAACACGGGCAAAAGCAAAATGGTAAATATGAACCCGAAGGAAAATTCTGAGAAAGGAGATAAATCCCACTGCAAGCACCCAACATAAAATTGGAAGAGTAATTTATTAAAATCAACTAAATGGAAGTGGTGTGTGTGTGTGTGTGTGTGTGTGTGTGTGTGTGTGTGTGTGTGTGTGTTTGCAGGCTGTCACAGAAGGTATTCAAGAGCTCTGAGCCACAACCGAGTCCACGGGATCTACGATAATCCCCCCTGTCAAATCTAAAGCCTCTGAAAACGGACACATCCTCGCGCTCCTCAACCAGTGCAACGCCATCAGCAATTGCATTGTTCGGTGTTCTATATGAAAGATTTTATATATAAAGTCCTTCCTACAAGTGTACGTACCAAACGGTGTTCGAATGTTTATATATGTATATACAGATATGACACAAACACACACATCTTTATATATATATATATAATATATAATATATATATTATTATATATATATATATATACCATATAGATTATATATACTATAATGGGCAGAATGTCTGTCTGTCTGTCTGTCATTCAATCACGGCCAAACGGCTGGTCAGATGGGCATGAAACTTGGCTGGGTTATGGTGGGGACCCCTAAGATGGTTTGTAATGGGGTTTCATCCTACCTACCCCCCTCCTTTGTAGGGGGTGGGGGTGAGAAGGGATTCCCTGAAACGGAGCTGTTTTTGGCCGTGAAACGAGGCTGGTTATTCCCGTAGACTTAGTTACTTTACGATTTTTCATACATAATTTCTGTACAACTTCCCCGGAGAAAGTCGCGAATATTTCAGCTCGGACACAACAGAAGATGATAATTATCATCAATATCCGCAAGATTTTTTGAATAACTTAAATCCATCAGGACTGCCAGTGCACAAAATAAAGTTGAAGAAGTACTGCCCGGTAATGTTGCTTCGGAATTTCGATCCTGCCAAAGGACATTGCAACAGAACGAGGTACACCGTTATGGAGCTAAACTCCCACGTCCTCGAAGCAGTGATAGCAACGGGCCCTCAAACCGGCAAATGTCTGTTCATCCCCCGGATTCCTCTGATTCAGCTCGGACAACCAGTTTCCGTTCCAGTTACGGCGCAGGCAGTTTCCCATCAACCTGGCCTTCTCATTCACTGCAAACAAGTCGCAGGGCCAGACTTTGGATCGTGTTGGTGTGTTTCTGCTGTCACCCATGTTCATGCATGGCCAACTGTATGTGGCAATGAGCAGAGCAAATGACTCTGCCAACTTGAAATTAAGTTGTGGACAAACTGAATATTGTGTACAAAGAGGTTCTGTAGTAGGTATGTATAAAAATCGCCCTTATTTTAATATTGCTGAACAAATAGTACATATAAATTTTTCACTTCTGCACCCGTATTTTATTGGGTAAGTTTGCTAGTATATATAATATGAAGAACAGGTGACAAGGAGACAACTTAGTTGGCAGGAATGATTCCTTCATTTGCCAACGCGTTTCGTAACTAGTAAATTAGTTACATTATCAGAGTTGAAATAAATCGGACAAACGAGTTAAAATACATAACACATAATTAAAGCATATAAAAGCAACAATTCGCTATTAAAAAGTCCCTACTAATTACAATTGTACCAAAAAGAAAATAATAATAAAAAGTTAATGACAGTATTAAAAAAAGCCCCTGTTCTGTCAGAAGATGACAGCTGAATGGCGAGAAAGGAGGGAAGGCAGTGCCACGAAAAAAAAAAAAAAAAATGCTCACGTCAAATACAAGGGCACAGAAGTGCTGCGCGAGTTCAATCCCGGTGCCAATAGCTTAATGTATAATGACTCAAGAATGGGCAGTTCGCGTGAGTGGCTTCTTTGGCCCAAGATAGAAAAGTCAGAGTATTTGATATCAACATGGTAGATATATATATATATATATATATATATATATATATATATATAATATATATATATGAATCACGGTGATGTGATCGGACTCAATAAATTGACTACGTACGACCACGTTCTAGATACAACTATCTGGACCGTGCATACGACAAAAGCACTACACAGTTGTCAAGGTCGAGGAGGGTTGATACCGACTCCAAAACAACGAATACCTGAGCGCAACAGGGATTTGTAGGTGAGAGGCGGTTCGTTAACTTATAACATCGTGGTAGCTTCTGGTTAAAAGCCTTCACTGTACGTCCTGATTTCTTGGTTCCTAGGTTCGCGCCCGGGAGCCGACGAAATTATTATCAACTAAAAATTTCCCTTTCTTCAGATAACATATATGAAAATACATCAATTGTTAAGTAGATCGAATTAGATATTAAAGGACATTTGTGGCTTAATGCGTATATATGAATCACGGTGATGTGATCAGACTCTCTCTCTCTCTCTCTCACACACACACACACACACACACACACGATATATATATATATATATATATAATATATATATATTAATATATATATGTAAGTGTTTACATAATAAAAATATGGAATGTTAGTCCATATATATAAAAGATTGCTTGCAGGAATGTGATCAGACTGGAGACGCTAAAGATGACGTATACAATAAGTATGTAGGCTAAGATAACATGCCGTCATCTGTGGTCATTCATTTTGTTTTGAAAAACAGTCCAAGCTCCCTGCTTGAGACAACTACCCCGACCTATAATTCAAACGGCCTACGTGATCTGTAGCGTGTCTCATTTGATTGTGTGTTCGTATGAAACTATGTCATTTGTATGTATGTTCATATGTTCGAACTACTGTCTGTTCCTTCATAACTTGTAACAGAGATGGTAGACAGGAGAACAGAGTTAGCTATCGTCATTAGAAGACCTGTACCTCTTTACCTAAGCTTTATCATGTAGAGGGAATAGGATTAGCCATCATCATTGCAGAAGCGATCAAGCTATCGTTATTAGAAGACTTGTACAATCATATCTGATCTTCACCATGTAAAACTTCAGAAGAATATATAATTTTTCATACTTAGTGTTTTCTACAAGAACCTCCTCACCATGAGTTTAACACATCGTCGTCATAACCAACAAGATAATACCGACTTCGTAATGATCTACAAACCCCAGACACTCCATTGAAGATGGAAGTGCAATACCAACCGACTTAGCGTAATATTATCGCTAGTCTAACATTACCTCATAGGGCGCCTTATCATACAAGGCACAAGCCCTAATATTGGTGGCCAGCGTACCAGAAGAACTCTACAACGTCCTATGAAGAAAAACCAGAATAATAAATCATGTATCATAAGAAAGTCAACGACGACGAAAAGCAGCAGATTCTTCAAGCAACATTAGTAATCATCCGTTAGTGAGCGACTTCAGAAAACAATAAGAACTCTTCAACGACGACGAAAGCAACAGATTCTTCAACCAACTTAGTATCATCGTTAGTGAATAACTTCAAGAAAACAAAAAACCGACGTGTCCTTTTTCCTACGACAACGCAAGCTTCATCTCTCGTTAGAATCATTCAAGAAAACATCGTTAGTGAGCGTTTCCGGCACTCCAAGAAACAAACCGAACGCGTCTGCAGCATCGGATCTTTCAAGGGCTCGAATCATCGAAACAACGCGCACGGGGGAAACTGAAGCCAAACCAGGTCGTCCGCTAAATAGAGAAGGAGGACCAAGGCCGTGTGTCGTTATCGGAACACCGTGACTTCCCACAAAAGCAAGCTAAGTACAATTTTTTTATTCATTTGGAGTAACTTTGAGTGTTTCCTTTGCAGGTCGAATTTCGTTATTCCTGTGGCTGAAGTTACGAGACATTCTTAATCTTATTTTTTTTACAGAAATTATCTACATCATTGAGATATTGCTACTGCGAGTTTTTATCTTTGAGTGTCTGTTTCCAGAAGTTCTACTGAAATATCATAATCATATACTATGTTAATTTTATTCATTTTGGGTGATTATTAATCCCTTACGTAACAAATCATATTAAACAGTGATATGCGTTTACGCAGTGGACGTCTGTATTTATACAGATGCATGGATAGGGTCGTTAAGCACCGTAGTGATTAGAAAACACACAAAAAACAAGTGGAACACCCGTACAAATCTATATAAATTAGAGGTAACACTATTTCGGGTCATGACAATAAATGCTCCTTTGCAAAGTCCCGATCGCAGTTTTAGCCTTGAGTTTTTTTTAGTTATATAAATATCGAACCTCAATGACTCAACTTAACTTTAAAAATATGGCTGGATTGCAAGGAATAACATGTCTGTAAAAAACTTTCATCAGGCTAAATGCGCTGACCAGGATCCCTCACTATTTCAAATTTTAGCAAAGAATGAAGTACAAACAGTTAATATTGAATGCAGTAGTGATAACTTGTCCTTGATTAGTTAATCAGCTCACCACCAGTTCCTAATAGTTCGTCTCAATTTCATTGCTTTATACGTAACCAGCAACATAATGCTAAAACACACAATACGTTGCCGATGGTAATAAAGAGAAATATTACAAAAAGAAATAGAAACAGTAGCCCGTTCAGAATCAAACAAGCAAACTCGGTGACTGTGTCACCTAGTCAAGCGGTCAAGGTCAGTCAAAAACTGCCGAAGTGTTCAAAGCATAGCAAATTCCATACAATAAGCGACTCTAGCAGAGTGGGGAAAAGCGATGTTGGTTCATACATACCGATATCTTTTTGAATTAAAAAGGATTTTTTTCCTATGAAACACACGACCGTATAAAGTAATCAGAGCATTTTGTTTTCCGTTTTTTTTTAATACGTAAGTTATTATAAGTATTGGTGGATAAGCCGACTGTACGCGCCGTAAAAATTAGAATATCTTGTTTATTTCTTTAGTAGACGTAATATCCTGTATTTACGGACTCACCGCTGTTGTTCGAACTTCCCTAATGAGAAGTCCGGATAAGCGAGCGCTTACAGATACCTCTATAGTTATAAAAAACATTGATCTGTATCTAGTGTAATTGTAAGATCCATCTAGGGGGTATACAAAATATTATCTTACATCCTGCAAAATAAGGCGTGTTTATCAAAGGAAAATCCTATAACCTTCAAACATATTAAAATCCGTTTGAACAAAAATGAGACAGTTAATCAAATAATAACTTATATAAAGGAACTATACATTTGTCTCATAAATCGTAACATTGTTCAAATGACCCAACAGAATTCTCCCACAACCGCAGTCGCACTTTGCACGCAAAAATCTCGAGAAGCATGCACCCTCGAATGTCTTAGTGCGTGTAAAAAGACTTTGCTGGAAATGAAATTTTAATCCTTCCCGACACTCTGAATATAACGATTTCCGCGAACAAAGCCCTAAAAGTATACATATCGTGGATACGGAGTTATAAATATCGCATTTTTTATTGTTGCTAATTTTTAATCACGCCCAACCAGTCGTGGATGAATCTCTCTGATAATCTATCTAAAGTAATATCCGTAAAGTCATTCAAGCAGAGGTGATTCAGCAGAATTTTTTTTTATCTTCTACCTGAATACCAGGAAGTTTCTTTTCCACTAGCGAGTGATCTCTGGGAGAAAAACGGATGTCATTGAAAACAAAATACGGTCTAAGGACAAACATAAAGCTATATACGTACCTTCGCATAGACTCTCAATGAAATTTCAAAATAGAGATAAATGACGAAGTTGAAAAATGTTAGTAATAGGAGTCATTAGGAAATCAAATAAGCCCATATAATTTTTCCCTCAAATGTCATGCCATAAAAGATCGGATTTCGCGTATCTGCGTAGATTCTGTCGCTTAAACAAGGAAACGACTCCCGATAGTTTTCCAGTGCTATGTACCGACGACATCTTATCTCTGTTAGGTTAGAATAAATTTTTTTCACCAACTTGGACTTACTTAAATGCTTTTACCAGATACCATTACCTAAGTGATTGTACCTCATACACCGTTTTCAGCACACTCAGGGGACATTATCAATTTTTTACGTATGCCTCCGGCTTACGTTTGCGCCCCCAATTACAATATAGTGTTTGGGAGACTTTTAGGGGATAACCTACATGCCTATATGGATGATCTTGTAATCCTTTCTAATACCTTAGAAGTACATTCACATAAACTAGAGCTAGTGCTACAGAGACAAAGACAAATAATCTCAGAGTAAATATCTAAATGTGAGTTTTTTAAAAACCGAACATGTTTATCTAGGTTTTATGTGTCTAGTCAAGGTCTTAAAGTAG
>NC_061098.1:20846637-20906637 GCF_015104395.2 Macrobrachium nipponense | reverse complement strand
TAAGCTATAAATGTCATTTTTTTTTACATGTTACCACAAAGTTGTAATATCACAATATAGACTCCATAACATGACGAACGGCTGTCAAGATAGGTAGGGGTGTCCCTCATTAAGACGATTTAGCTTTTTTGACTAAAACCAACGAAAAGCAATTTGTTAATAGGTTATCAAAGGACAGTTGTTAAAAATGCCTTAATTATAAAACATGGAAATAAACTATCAAAAACAAGGTATTTAAGTAAACTACCACAATAATTAGTAACGTACTGCCTTGCAAAAGTCAATAATGCAATTATAAAAAGGAGACCAAAAACTTTACGATGCAGTGAGAAAAACACTACGTTAAATACCACCAACAATTCAACAGAAACCTGAAACAGAAATTAAGCGCATCACTGAAAACCCCCAGGTACGCTAAAGGCAATTAACGAAAACGGTAAAAGCGATGAAAAATTAAAATACCTTAAAACCTTACGAATTAAAACAGAAATAAGCGGCAAAAATACAAAACGATCCTTCCTGTGGCGCAAAAAAAAAAAAAGACGAACCATGATTAAATTTCAACACTGCGCCAGCATATTAAAATGCGAAGAACAATATGTTCCGTGATTATTCAGGCATACATGCCTCTTATATGTTTCAGGCAAATATTAATATTAGACACACCACAAAGCTGTACTTCCGCATATGAGCGCTCGAGGTCTGGTGGATCTGCACAGGAATTAATGGCAAGCCGGTCTTTGTGATGGTTCTATAAATAGGGCGGAGAATGTTTACATAATATTTACAATGGCAATTCTAATGCCGAAAACACAAAGAAATATTATTGATATTCAATCTTAAAATGGTAATTTTGACAATGAAAATGCGACTGATAACACAACTAATAATAATAAAATAATAATATTTTTCTTATCATATCATGATGTGTAAATAAATGTATAAGCCACGAAGGAAAGATAAAAAACGGAGTAACTGTAAGATCTTTCGACTCAACGTCCTGTACTTAGCAGACAAACAGTTTGTCTGATAAGTAAAGGACGTTGAGTCGAAAGAGCTTGTAGTTACTCCGTTGTTTATCTTTCCTTCGTGGCTTATACATTTATTTATGCATTTATCACGTTTCCAAAATTGTAATTCTGAAAATATAATATTACAGTAACGTACACAAAGTGAAGACATAAATGATAATGCATTTCACTTGGTTTGGGTCCCATGCACTGTCCGGTTAATAATAATAATAATAATAATAATAATAATAATAATAATAATAATAATATAATAACTAATAATAATAATTTTTTGACTCTGTATTTGATCATGACCTCCATAGGCGCTCTACTAGCCTGTCTAAGTAGCACGGAAAAAGCCGCTATTCGGAAAATAGAGAAGAATCTCTACAAGTGTAATGCTGCTGAAGTAGCCATTACTTTTAATAAAATAATAATAATAATAATAATTTGGCCTGAATATAAACCCAGGGAAGGGTTCGAAAGGTTTTTGTAAAGTCTTACAAATTATACACGGACTCTTAACCCTTTGAATAATTATTGTGGACCCTTTAGAACAGAAAATAATAATAATAATAATAATAATAATAATAATAATAATAATAATAATAATAATAATAATAATAATAATAATTATAAAAGAAATGTGAAAATGTAATGTGGTTTTGATTTTGGTTTTGTATATCTTTTAAACACGCAAAACACCAACATTCTACCATTTCATAATAATCGAAGGTATGCAATAATTGCATATTGCAATAGTCTGTCTACATAGGATGGACTGATCGTATTTGGATGCCCTCTTTAAATGGATGACGAAAATGCAAATGATCGCACTAATGTAAGCTGACCCACAACCAAAACATAAAAAAAGCACAAGAACCACCATTAGAATATACAAGTATAGGTCACTTTTCCGGACAACCAAACACACTCGTGAAGGAAATATATCGAGGATCATTTCCCTTTACCTTTCCACTTTCATCCAGTCGTACAAACAAACTATTAGCAATCAGTATGCATATTTTCATTATGCGTTTTTCATCTTCTCAAAGCGAAAATCAACTACATCAAATGACGATAACCTAACCTGAAACGCACAAAGCTAAATTTATACCTCGTACAGGGGATGTCATCCAGAATATACAATGCCATTTCTTGAAAAAAAAAAAAAAAAAAAAAAAAAAAAAAAAAAAAAAAAAAAAAAAAAAAAAAAAAAAAAAAAAAAAAAAAAAAGAAGAAGAAGAAGAAGAAGAAAAGAAGAAGAAGAAGAAGAAGAAGCTAGTTGCCACCAGCCCCCCCCCCCCCCCCCAAAAAAAAAAGCCGGGACCTTATCTATCTTTCTGAAATGGGCGTAGAAAGCTTTTCTACTTACAGAATAAGGAAGTTCAACCTATTCAACAAGCGTTACATCCAATTAGGAAAAATAAAAGTGAGAGAAATCTAAGTTCAAAGGACCTCAC
The DNA here is from genome assembly GCF_015104395.2 of Macrobrachium nipponense. NCBI lineage: Eukaryota > Metazoa > Arthropoda > Malacostraca > Decapoda > Palaemonidae > Macrobrachium > Macrobrachium nipponense. The sequence continues at coordinate 20,904,164 of NC_061098.1, read as the reverse complement.
TCTTTGTAACGAAACGCTAGGCGACAAGAAATCACCAGTGGAGGCGGATTTAGCAGCAAAAGTCAACGATAAAAGTTGACGGGATAACAATACCAGTTATACTTAGCGCCGGTTATCATAATGCATTTCATTCACTGACTTTTGTCACAAGGCAAATAACAAAACTTGGCCAGATGACCTTATCTTTCAAGGAAAAGTTTACACTTACAATAGCGTTTCTTTTAATGAAGACTGTAACCGGGGCAAGGAGAGAGAGAGAGAGAGAGAGAGAGAGAGAGAGAGAGAGAGAGAGAGAGAGAGAGAGATTTCACTTACGTTCTTCATATTAACCGCAGGATCACCAAAATCGATGATACAGGTTGCAAACAAATTGGTACATAAATATCGTATGAAAAAATAATTAAGAGTAACGATAACAAAATTCACGTTCAAATCGAGCCTAGCACAAGACAGAAAACACAATAAGACTTAAAGAGTTCAATGATACACCCAACTGTTCAAGAATAACAAATTACTGCTGCATGTAATTCGTCAAGCCTCCTATTCATGATCAGTATAAACACACAGACCAAGCTTCGGAATCAATAGGGGGTCGAGAGAGATGGCGTCATAGATGAAAGTACTTCATTCATAAGGAAAAAGCAACAAACAAAACGTGAAGTCAAATGCAGTACTTATTATATTTACTGCCCTTCCGTGAATTGTTTGCTCATTCAGCGTCGAATACGAATTTATAATAAATCGCCGGTAGCCTATAATAGCGGCACTGCCTCGGATATTATAGGCCCTAAGTCACACCTCTGCAATATTACAAACAGGAGGCGCAGTTACTCCCGCTATATTTAAAGGCAGCACAAAGAGCCACACAGCGATCACGATGGAGGGTCGGGGGGCGGGAGAGGGGGGGGAGGAGGGGAGGGGGGCAAAAGGGGGCGTACGCGAGGGAGAGAGAGAGAAAAAAAAAGGACATCTGAAACTAATATGAGATGGGCTATGTTCAAAGTTGAGCGACAGAGAAACTAATTATGTAGGTCATCTGCAACAGCAAATAACAAATAATCGATCCAGTAGGTCTCTCCAATAACGAGAGAGAAGAGAGTGAGAGGGAGGGAGGAGGGAGGGAGGGAAGGAGGGAGGGAAAGACCGTTGCAGCGGAATTCAACAGTTCCCAGAATACACGTGACCTACTATATCGTCCATTACGGACACTTCAATTGCTCAAAGCGAAGGGTCTCCCCCATGGCGTCTCTTTCCTTCCCATTGACGATTTGGTGTTCATTATCAACACCCAGCGAATGAACACATCAATGAAGCTTTGTTTTCCTCATAACAAGCCACCAATTAAACACGAGAACTGGGTTTTTAGTTTTCTGTGAAAGGAAACTATTGAGATGGCTATTTGTCTGTCCGGCCTCAGATCTTAAAATCTACCGAGGCTAGAGGGCTGCAAATTAGTATGTTGATCATCCACCCTCCAATCATCAAACATTTAAAATTGCAGCCCTCTAACCTCAGTAGTTTTTATATTGAAGTTAAAGTTAACCACAATGGTGCGTCTGGCACCTCCTAGGGCCAACAACACAGGCCGTGGCTGAAAGTTTCATTGGCCGCGGCTGAATTTCACGGGCCGTGGATGAAAGTTTCATACAGCATCATACGCTGTAAAGAAAGATCGATTGCAAATTTCGTACTTGTTGTCATTATCATGGCAAGCAGTAAACTGAAAGCAGCCAGGAGGTCTATCGGAGACCATCGCTAAAGGCACGAAAATTGGAGTAAGTAAGCAATTGAACGCTACCAAGACATTTAGCATGAGACAGGGACCTCTTCCAATGAACGCGCCCATGCAAGCACCGCTCAAATGACAGTGAAAATTGCAAAGGGTGACACAATGAGGCAAGTGAATTTCACTGAATCAGGCAGCACCTTCATTCCAGGCTATTCATTTCTTCAAAGTTCATGAAAAATCAGCGTAGTGTGTATTTAGCTACTGTTCTACGCAAGTTTTTATGCATTTTAGTTATTCATAAATTATCAAAGACTTCCTAGATAAGTTAATATAACTTTCACTCAATGCGGGTGTCAAATGTGTATGTTGTAGATTAGGTCATTCTAATCTACTGTGCGTATAACATGACACAGCTAATCCAGGCTGTTTTGATCCACATAAATGTTTATGATCTACACCGATAGCAAGGTCGAACCTCTCCATAAAAAATAAGAACGTTTTTCTCGGAACGTTGACAACGGTTTAGATTTAATCCAACATCTCTGAAATTAATCACCTGATGTCCTCTATAAATATTTCCTTATCAGTACAAATGACCAGAAGAAATAAAGAGGCGACTTCGCTTAAAATGACTATTAACAAAAAGTCAATGTGACAAGCACAAAGGCCATGTGTAGGAGAGAGAGAGAGAGAGAGAGAGAGAGAGAGAGAGAGAGAGAGAGAGAGAGAGCAAATCAAAGCAAATCCGAAGTCGTATAAGCGCTAACTTCTAAGAAAGACTGACGCAACACTATATTTTACAAACACTAACAACGAAAAACAATAAAAAAAAGACTTCAAGAAAAATAAGGCCACAAAAGCATTATTCCAATCAACGTCATTCAATAACACAAAACAAACGAATGATATATATATATATATATATATATATATATATATATATATATATATATATATAGATATATTATATATACATGTAGTCTAAGTCTCACAGGCTGTTGAATAATTTCACGGATGAAATAAATAGAGAATCCACATTGAATAGTGTAAGAGGGAAGGACTGAGCGGAAGGGGGGGGGGGGGGGGGGGGGCGGCGGTTGATGGCCAGCCCCCTGTTGAAGAATATGGAGCTGCTGATGTTGTGAAGGTTTTCTGTTCGGAAGGTTCGTCCTTGGATTCCTCATTTAACTGATGAATCTGGCATATTGGTAAAACTAATGATTGATTCTGAGGACAGAGTGCCAGCACACAGTTACATAATCATTTTACAATAATCGGTTTTCTTGCTTGAAACGTACATCATGGTAAAAGTATAACAAAGTACCCTTGGGTGCAACTGATACCACAATTGCTGTCAAGAACGCGCAAGGCACTTTTAACAACGAGTTTACACAAAGAGGCACTGAAGCAATTTCATTAACCCATCATCATTTTATATCGAATAAATTTTGGATTAAAAAAAAAAAGAAAAAAAAATCACAAGCTCTACCATCTGTTAATATTTATGATTGAAATTCATAGAACGTTTTCCGCAGTGGCAGAGCTCCCTGTAAATCCCTCCCCCACTGAAGCCAACTCCTGCCGGATCGCTCCCCCTCACACCCCCCCCCCCCCATTTCCTCCACTGCCAAAGCCTCCCTTTACAAAGGCGGTCACACGTTCCCCTCCCCCTACCCACTGTTCAGTATTTTGTAGCACTCCATAAATTCCCCAGCGTTCATAATGCACGCGCCAATGAACAAGATGTATCAGAGGAGGAGGAGGAGGAGAGAAAAGAGAGAGAGAAGAGAGAGAAGATGAATTATAGGAAGTGGAAGGATAAGGGTTTTTAAGACCATAAGAGTTCCACAGACGCAAAACAGACAAATAAATGTCTGGGAATATGTTTTTTTCCGGTCCCCGGATAATTTATATGACACACACACACACACACACACACATTATATATATATATATATATATATATATATATATATATATATCTATATATATATATATATATATATTAATATACGCATATATATACACATAATGTATATTTGTATCATACAACTTTTTTAACTGCAGCCCATAACCTAGGTATCTCCCCTAAAACAAGGCATCAAAAGAAAATGGTAACTATCACATCCAACTAGCTACTGAATCAAGGACGAGACCCTCGTGCATCAAATTTCCACAGCATCAGCCACTTGCCACATTTTCACAGAGGGCCCATCATCAGTGCAGAAACCCCTTAAACACATTTATTTATCTATATCTATCTATAGTTCTCACGTGCCTCATTCGTCTACCTGGAGCACTTAGCCTCCTCTTTATTTGGTCCAAAGCTCTGGAATTACAACGGCCTTGTGCAGCCTATCTTCTTTAATTCTTTCTACATTACCGAACTACCACAAAGCCCCGTGATCTATTTTTCACTTGAGCTAATTAAAAGCTTTTAGGCACACTATCCCACTCACTGTTGTCCATTCTTTAACTATTATTATCATTATTATTATTGTACTTAGGAAGCAGACCCTCTCTCAAGCATACTTTATTAAAAGTAATGGCTACTTCAGCAGCGTTACACTTGTAGAGATTCTTCTCTATTTTGCGAATAGCGGCTTTTTCCGTGCTACTTAAACAGGCTAGTAGAGCGCCTATAGAGGTCATGGTAAAATACAGGGTCAAAATAGGTGTATATATTTGAATTTTACAGATAAACTATGATACCATAGTCATCAAAGTCATTAACGATTTTCTCTCTCTCTCTCTCTCTCTCTCTCTTTCTTAAAGCGAGCTTTCGTCTGGAGCTGCCAGACATCCTCGGGCTGGGAAGCTGAGGGTGGACTGATCTTGGTGTTGTTGTTGTTGTTGTATTAAGCCAACACTTCTTGTTGGCACGGGCCTTTCCCTTGTTCGGCCCGTAAAACTTGGTGCGGTGTCCGTCCTCCTTATATCTGTGGCTGACAGCAGGGGGTCTGCCCCATAGCTGTCTCCTATTGGCTGGTGGCGGTGAGTCTTGTTTTCATTGGCTGCCTGAGCCAGGTCTCAAGCCACTTTCTTCGGGCCGATGGTTGCGTTGCAGCATATCCTGCAGCCGCCTGGACCTCCTAAGCGGCGCTGTAACATTGATGGGCGTTGCGCTACGCTGTGGGACGTCACGGCTACTTTGATTTCCAATGGCTGCAGGAGTACCTCGTTCGGGGGCGTTGTCATCCATAGAGTTGTCATGATCGGTGGTGTCATTGTTGGTGGCAGGTCTTCTCATACTCGCAGGGAGGAGAAATTCTTCCTGTGTCGTATTCAGATTAGGTTTTATTTGCTGGATGAGTAGCGCCTCCAGCAGGCGCAACCGACGGGCATCAGGGGCCTTCCCGATGATCTTCGTGTTCTTTATGATGACATCTCGGGAGATGGCCTCGTGATGTTTGGTGCGGGCGTGATTCTTTATAGCCCCCTCTTTGGGCGTGCACGAGAGTCTCTTCGACAGTCGCATGGTAGTCATACCTACGTAGGCGCCGCTGCATTCGCGGACTGGGCATGTATACTGGTACACTACATGCGTCTGCTTCAGGGGTTCTCGTGCCTGTGGAGAGGGGTTATTTTTCATAAAAAGATCGCGCGTCCTCCGATTCTGGTAATATATGATTAGGTCGATATTCTTGGTGTCGTCAGTCGGGGATACATTATCAGAAATAATTTTCTTAATGGCGTCCTCTTCTTCACGGTAATGGGAACTCATGAAGGCTCCGTAGTACAGCTCGATATTATCCCGGGGGCGGGGCTGCGGGCTCTCACTACCGTACCATTTCTCCAGGGCTGTGCGGACTTCCTTGCTGATTAATTTATTGAGTACCCGTTATTCACAAGTACTTGGGAGGCGCGGTCGAGTTCCTGGTGAGTGTCCTGCCAGGTTGAGCAGTGGGAGAGGGCCCTCCTGACGAAGGCCCTGACGGTGGTGCTTTTGAATCTGGCGGGGCACTCGCTGTCTCCGTTGAGGCAAAGTCCTAAATTGGTTTTCTTTGTGTAGACTGAAGTACGGAGACCGTCTTCCGTCTTGCTTACAAGGACGTCGAGGAAGGGGAGCCGATCGTCGGAGCTGCGTTCGACTGTGTAGTTCAGCACACATTATTATTATTATTATTATTATTATTATTATTATTATTATTATTATTATTATTCTGAAGATGAAACCTATTCATATGGAACAAGCCCACAGGGGCCACTGACTTGGAAATTCAAGCTCCCAAAGAAGTAGCAGAAAGTAATAGGAAATGCAGAAAGAAGAGATCAATGATTCAAAAGGAAATATAAATTAACAAATTAATAAATAAACAGATAAAAATTTAAGTAAATAAAGAGAACTTTCCCATCTTTATCTTCACATTCAGACCACATTCTTATCACTTTTAGATATTGGATCACCGATACCTCAGAACATTCCACCTTTTACTTGCATAGCAAATTTCCTCTTACTCCTTGTTTTACGTATTCGGTGTAAATCTCTCGCCCTACAATTATTCATAACATTTACTTTTATTCTTTTATTTTTCTTATCAACAGTCGTCACCACATTTTCTAAGCGCCCATTTACCCATGTGATCTTGTTACTATTCCCTCAAAACATTTAACTGTACAAACACTATATCTATCTATCTATCTATCTATCTATCTATCTATCTATATAAATATACTATATATATATATATATATATATATAGAGAGAGAGAGAGAGAGAGAGAGAGAGAGAGAGAGAGAGAGAGAGTGCTTGTTTCTCAAGCGTCTCTTTATTATCCCCGTTATGGAATAGTGCCGTCAATGCGCCTCATGAGATGCACTGTAGGCATTACTTACGGTTCTTTACAACATTCCTTCGGCCCCTAGCTGCAAGCCACTTCGTTACTTTTATAGTACTTCTTTTCAAGTCTCTTTCTTCTATCTTACTTTCCACCCTGTCGTAACAATTGATTCATTACTGTTAATTTCCGTTTCAGCGCTCAATGATCTCATAGGTCTCAGTGCTTGGCCTTTGGCCTGAATTCCGTATTCAATGCAATTCTCTTTATTATCAAGAATTCACCAAGTATTAATTGATACGCATTCCATTTACAATCCTTTATATCTTACACCCATCCCCCTACCCACTAACATGCACATATATCAGTTGTTTCCTTGACTTTCCTCATAACTCCTAGTAACTCATTCCATATTTACATTGGATAACCTATGACGTAGCAGACCCCTGCCAGACATCTAATTACATTGCAAACCAATCGCTCTCCCGTCTATGTATTTTCAAAAAACGTCACTGTCATAATGTAACTCAAAAATATATTACCAGCATCTTACACATTTTATCTATGTCAGATCTAAGTCAAAAGTGGGCCATATTCAATTTTCTCCTTTTAGTCTTCAACATCTCGGCTCTTTCGTAATATATAATTTGAATTAAAAAAAACATTCTTTTTATAGTCGAAACCCATCCTGCTTTAATGATTTTCTTTGTCGATCGAAAAACTTACTTGCCTATTTTTAAAAAATAACTCTACTTAAATTATTTTTATAGAATAAAATCTATTTTTGTAGCTTGGAGTTGAAATCAGTAGCCTACGCAAATTTAGTGTGTGTGCATGTATGTATGTGTATATATATATATATATATATATATATATATATATATATATATATATATATATATATATATATAAAAAGGTAGAAGCCACGAAGGAAAAATAAACGACGGAGTTTCTGCAAGATCTTTCGACTCGACGAGTCGAAAGATCTTGGCAGAAACGCCGTTATTTATTTTTCATCCGTGGCTTATACCTTTATTTATGGATTTACCACGTTCCAAACTTTCTTGATCCAGTTATACATACATACATACATACATACATACATACATACACACACACACACACACACATATATATATATATATATACAAATTCCGTAGACAGATTTTTATACATAAAGATCATCTAGGAAGTCTCCAGCCGCATGCATTTATAAAGAAACCAAAGCCACTCTTACATACACATACATATCCATATGCATATACAAGTATACAGAAGAACACTTATCACAGAACGTCTACGTGCCCAAGAATTTCCCGAAATTCGAGCATAAAACCTGATATTGAACAAGACCCATCAAATTACTCTTCCGGAAGAAAAATCCAGTCACTGACCTCGTTAGAAACTGAAGCCTCTGATGAGGAAAGACTTCTGGAGTGGTGAAATCTGTCTCAGAATTATTATAGATATATTGATTATACTGCTATCACAAACTGAATGTGTGGTTTGTGCTGTGACGTAATGTTATAACATTTATGGTATAATTTACACAATAATCATGTTAAAATATCGCAAAGGAAACTCACTAATACTGATGTTACGAAATGCGCTGAAAATATAACATTTAGTATCACAAATCCAATAATGTGAATATCACATTTCAAGTTATGGCTGGCTCATTTCACCAACTGCACAAACTGATTAACGTTAATAAAGATATGTGTATGGTCTATCCGATATAGTATACTGATCCATCGAAACTCCATAAAAAATGCTTTCCATTGAAGTCTTGAATCAAGCAAATGAAAAAAGGTCTACTCGTGGTGACCAACTATAATAACTGCATGCAACAATATTTCCCAATAAAATCGAATTGCAGGATCCCTCACACGGTCCAACAGCACAACCAAAGACGGCCCCCCCCCAAAAAAAAAATAGTTTTAGCTTTCTGCAAAAGGAAACTATTGAGATGGCTTTGTCTATCCGTCCGCACTTTTTCTATCCGCTATCAGTTCTTAAACATTTCCGACGCTAGAGGGCTACAAATTAGTATGTTGATCATCCAGCCTCCAATCATCAAACATACTAAATTGTAACCCTCTAGCTTCAGTAGCTTTTATTTTATTTAAGGTTAAAGTTACCCTTGATCGTGCGTCTGGCATGATAACAACACAAGCCACCAAGGATGGCTTAGAGTTTCATACAGCATTAAAAGCTGTATAGAAAACTCAATTGCTCCCGAAGACACTTCGGCTCCTTTTTTTATACTTGTTCCCTCCTAAACTTTGTGACCTTTCGCTGCCTAAGGTGATGATGACTGGCCACAAATATCCCTGGTAAGTTTTCCCGGATTGCGGTCTTACCGTGCTACATTTATCTTTTGAGAAATTCATATACATCTACTTTATTCAAACCATTGTAACTATAATATTCAAGGGGTTTTCCCAAGAAATGGCTCACTTGAATTAACATTAAAAGGTTCATTGAGTAAAAATACCAAAAAGTTGAAGTCACGTATCATTATACAATTAGTCCATTAATGTTACTGAAAAGTTGGACCGAATAAAAAACTTCAGAGTTCGACCGGACTACCAATATTAATACGCTAAAAATGATAGTAGTCTCAACAAAACACTGAGGAAACATGCTAACTGGTGAAAGGCCTAAAGAAAATGATATTTGAGACTGTCATGCGTTGGAGAGACAACTTGCAAAATATTCCTATTTTATTCGATGTGGTATTTTTAACCAATAAATCTTCATTCTTTATCCATCTATTAAGAATGATTCTTGAGTTCTATTCTCAGACACTGATGCTCTTTTGGATTTCCTGGAAATGTGTTCATTCACGGATTCACCATTACTCCCTATTAAACAACTATCGTACTCTTCGTCCACCTGATCCTTTTTCTTACATGTTTCCATTTGAATTAAATTGAATATAGAGTTTAGGTCAAAGATCAAGCACTAAGATCAATGAGGTCATTCAGCGCTGAAACGGAAATTGACAGTATAAGTCTGAGATGTGTAACAGGATGAAAACCTCGCAGTTGCACTATGAATCAATAATTGTTAAGAGAGGGAGGAGAGTAAGATGGAAGAAAGAGTATATGACCGGAGGTACTGTAAAAGGAACGAAATGGGTTGCAGCTCAGGGTCGAAGGCAGGCTGCAAAGAACCTTCTTAAGTAATGCCTACGGTGCACTGCATGAGGTACGCTGACAGCACTACCCCCTCTACGGGTATTTCCGTATGGCTTGGGACATCTATGGAACAGAGTTGCCCATCCCATCAGACTGCAAAATGAGTCGTATATTGTTCCTGAATATATCATAATGCCGACATTGTTCTCTGGCTTTCACTGAAATTCCCCATATGCTTGATTTTAATTAAAAATAGCAGGGATGATGAACGCACTGAGGTGACTGGCTGCAAAGCCACAGAATTTCTAATTAATCATCCAATCAACCGAGGTAAATGGATTCATCAACGGACGTCATCATCCCTGTTTGTCTACGTTACCATCAACAATGACCATCAGTCACTATTGATAACTATCATCGGTGAAACGCTTCGTTAAGTAATGATAACGATATATTTTTGCACAAATAGTAGCAATTAGTTCGATTGATGTCTGTCATATAGTGACGTAAAATGTTAAATGACATTTATTGAATTTACCTATTTTTATCCTAGTTTCTTTCCAAGTAACATAAATAACACTGATTCTTGTATATTATTATTAATAAAAAAAAAAAAAGTAGATCTTAGTTTTACCAGACCACTGGGCTGGTTAACAGCTCTCCTAGGGCTGGCCTGAAGGATTAGATATTTTTTACGTGGCTAGGAACCAATTGGTTTCGTAGGAACGGGACCTACAGCTTATTGTAGGATCCGAACAACATTATATAGAGAAATTAATTTCTATCACCAGTAATAAATTCCTCTGATTCCGCGTTGGCCGAGCGGAGAATCGAACTTCGGACCACCAGATTAGTAGGCGAACACAAAAACCACCCGTCCAACAAGAGGTAATATATATATATATATATCTATATATATATATATATATATATATATATATATATATAGTTATTAATATGGTCTCTCGTTGGACGGGTGGTTTGCGTGCTCGCCTATTAATCTCGTGATCCGAAGTTCGATTCTCCGCTCGGCAGGTGCGGAATCAGAGGATTTTATATCTGGTGATACATATAATAGATAATAGACATATCATATATGCATATATATATATATATATATATATATATATATATATATATATATTGTATATAAAAGAGAAAACTTCTCAAATCCATTGGACTTCCCTCCTCTCTGCGACGTAACTAAGTTTGTCTGTTGCCCGAGATAGTGATCGAGAAAATGGACCATCTTTGAGTAGGTCTCCGCTCCCTTAACGCATCTCCTACAACCCTACATTCATGCTCCACATACAAATGATGGGAAGGAGAGACAGAGAGAGAGGGAAAAGAAAGAGAGAGAGAGAGAGGGGGTGAGACCAATCAAGTATTCCAGACAAAGCTTGCCGTTTCCATTCCTGAATCGTAATAAAATATATGTATGATGGCATAATTCTACCTCTTTTCTGATAGAAGCAAAATCAACAATTATATTCCACTAAATTCTAATAATGCAATCACCAGATCAGGTGCAATTTTTACGTTGAAACACAAAATCCTAGGTAGTGTTTTCCTTAGCAAATATTTTTTGTTATTGGCAGGACACAAAACAAGCAATATATTTTAAATTCATTTATAAAAGTCACGGTTCCGCTGGTAACTACTATCAATCAAAACATTGTAATTTAAACTGAATTTATCGTTTTCCATGACATCGAACTTCGTTCTTTAGGAGTGAACACTTTCCTTGTATCTTGTGGAAACTTTCGAGGAATCTCTCTCTCTCTCTCTCTCTCTCTCTCTCCTCTCTCTCTCTCTCTCTCTCTCTCTGTGTCTGAAAGCTTTCCGGGAACATTAGAAAAGGTAACATAATCTTATCCGAACGGCCAATTTTACATTACCTTTATGACAGCATTCCTCCAGGGAGTAGCTTCGCCATCCGCATACAAATCCTCCTCCTCCTCCTCCTCCTCCTCCTCCGCCTACAACCTCTTCTTCATCCTCTCCCACTCCCTCCCTTCTCTCCTCCGCCTACTCTCTGCCTTCATTTTATATGATTGGTCATTGTCAGCTGTTGAAGGCAACTGTCAAAATTTATTTCCTACGGTTTCCGCAACTTTAAGACTAAGAACGATCGTAAATACATATTCTTTTTATCCTCTTCTGCTTTTTTCAATTTGTCTCGCTTGTAAGCGGTGTTACCATGGATCTAAAATATTGTGTAACAGTATATTGAAGGAATGAAGTGAAAGTCTAATAAAATACAAAAGAGGATGTCAACATATGTTGCACTCATACAAACTAGAAAATGATCTCGGAAAGTAAAAGAGGATGAATTTTCATATTCAGAACACAAGTTGAAACTTTCTAAAAGCTGAGGATACAAAAATGAGCAACTGATTACAGCCTACATTCTAGAGAGAAATGTCTTTAGTGAGAAAATTCTAGGAGAGAAACGTCTTTAGTGAGAAAATTCTAGGAAAGAAACGTCTTTAGTGAGAAAATTCTAGGTGAGAAACATCTTTGATGAGAAAATTCTAGGAGAGAAACGTCTTTAGTGAGAAAATTCTAGGTGAGAAACATCTTTGATGAGAAAATTCTAGGAGAGAAACGTCTTTAGTGAGTAAATTCTAGGTGAGAAACGTCTTTGGTGAGAAAATTCTAGGAGAGAAACGTCTTTAGTGAGAAAATTCTAGGTGAGAAACATCTTTGATGAGAAAATTCTAGGAGAGAAACGTCTTTAGTGAGTAAATTCTAGGTGAGAAACGTCTTGGGTGAGAAAATTCTAGGAGAGAAACGTCTTTAGTGAGAAAATTCTAGGTGAGAAACATCTTTGATGAGAAAATTCTAGGAGAGAAACGTCTTTAGTGAGTAAATTCTAGGTGAGAAACATCTTTGATGAGAAAATTCTAGGAGAGAAATGTCTTTAGTGAGTAAATTCTAGGTGAGAAACGTCTTTGGTGAGAAAATTCTAGGAGAGAAACGTCTTTAGTGAGAAAATTCTAGGTGAGAAAAATCTTTGATGAAATATTCTTTGGTGAGAAAATTCTAGGTGAGAAACCTATTTGGTGAAAATATTCTAGGTGAGAAACATCTTTGGTGAGAAAATTCTAGGTGAGAAACCTATTTGGTGAAAATATTCTAGGTGAGAAACATCTTTGGTGAGAAAATTCTAGGTGAGAAACCTATTTGGTGAAAATATTCTAGGTGGGAAACCTTTTAAGTGAGAAAATTCTAGGTGAGAAACTTCTTTGGTGAGAAAAATCTAGGTGAGAAACTCTTCGGTGAGAAAATTCCAGGTGAGAAAAATCTTTAGTGAAATATTCTAGGTGAGAAACATCTTTGGTGATAAAATTCTGGGTGAGAAACGTCTTTGGTGAAAAAATTCTTGGTGAGAGACGTCTTTGGTGAGAAAATTCTTGGTGAAAAAATCTTTGGTGAGAAAATTCTAGGTGAGAGACGTCTTTGGTGAGAAAATTCTAGGTGAAAAACATCTTTGGTGAGAAAATTCTAGGTGAGAAACGTCTTTGGTGAGAAAATTCTAGGTGAAAAACATCTTTGGTGAGAAAATTCTAGGTGAGAGACGTCTTTGGTGAGAAAATTCTAGGTGAGAAAATTCTAGGTGAAAAACATCTTTGGTGAGAAAATTCTAGGTGAGAAAATTCTAGGTGAAAAACATCTTTGGTGAGAAAATTCTAGGTGAGAAAATTCTAGGTGAAAAACATCTTTGGTGAGAAAATTCTAGGTGAGAAACACCTTTGGCGAGAAAATAAGTGACTGAATATCAAATTGCGTCGTGAAATACTGAACAGCTTAGGCATAACTCATATCCAGAAACAACACTACTTATTAGTTTTTCGTGCAGATTACTAGTCTCTTTCGTTCAATATATTCATAATTTAATACAAACTGTGGCTTCATTTTGATTCTTCTCCTTAAATTTCACTCCATCCAACTATTTTCACAGTTCGGTTTTACTGTCATTTTATTTCATTTTATTTATCTTATTTTATTTTATTTTTATTCATTTATTTTATTTATTCATATTATTATTATTTTTTTTTTTGCTATCCCTTCAACTCAGATCATTGGTGACTTTATGAAACAGATATGATTCATTCACTTCCAATATTAATTTCTCAGTCTGGTATGCAGCCTGTTTCAGTACAGGATAATCATTAATTTCATCATCAACCTGTACACTGTTAGCAGGCGTATATGCAAACAAAAATATTATATTTAACGTGAAAGGCAACAAATAAATGCTATATGCGTTCGAATGGACAAGAAATGCACGAAATTTCGTTTAATACATCTCAACAACTTAAGCGTGGGTGATTTTCGCAACACAGACTCGCATTAATGGTTCACCACTTTATACCTTCTTCACAAATACTTTGGTCGTAATCCATGATTTTAAGTTATATGAGAAACATCTGGACAAAGAAGTGTCTCATTGCAATAAAAAAAAATAAGTTCCAGTTATTTACAAGTTTAGTTACGTAACACAATTCAGACTCGGCAAATATACGTATTGTGTGAAAATACTAACGCGCGTCAAGATGGGCAGGGCAATCTGCAGAGCTGGAAAGAGGCTTTGTTGGTGCACAGCTTTTTCTGTCTGAGCAGTCTTTAGCTTCTCCAGTCACCCCCTCCTAAGGGATTTGATTTGATTTATATAGATTTGGCATTATGCCAAGCACTGGGGCAACTAAGACCATTCAGCGCTGAAACGGAAATTGACAGTGAAAGGTTTGACAGGTGTTACAGGAGGAAAACCTCAAAGCAGTTGCACTATGAAACAATTGTTAGGACGAAGGGACGCTGCAAAGAACCTTAAGTAATGCCTACATTGCACCGAATGAGGTACACTGACGGCACTACCCCCTCCTAAGGGAGACATATTTACCAATCTTACGAGAGAGAGAGAGAGAGAGAGAGAGAGAGAGAGAGAGAGAGAGAGAGAGAGAGAGAGATTCACTAAGGTAACAATGATGGTTCTCATTTCACAAGAAAATCTACAGCTGAGTTTCTCTGCAATAAGGTCACGAATTAATTTCTCCAGTGTCGTCTCGGTTTGAGAGCTTAAGCGTAGCCTGCTTTACACACAGCTTAGCTATCTGTTTCCGGAGAGCCCTGAGCTATACTCATCACATTCCCTAATAATTCCTTGCCTTCACTGGAGAGCTTGCGTGTTCCCTGCTGAGCCACCTCATAGAGGAATTCACCTCGAAATTCACTTCAACATACGAAGCAAAATTTCAATAATGACTAATAAGGGGACAACGGGTCTATTTATAGCCAACATCAGTTTCAGAAACTAATCTATGTCTGGTATTAGTTCCCCAAGTTCATTTATATCCAATACGAACCACAGGATTCACTCATTAATAGTTTAAAGATAAAATAATTCTTTAAATTCATATGTAACTGTTATCAATCGTATTTTCGGAATTCGATCAAAATCGTAATGAAGCTAGTAAAACTTTTAGAAGTTTAGTTAAAACAAATATCACTTGGTGATTATTCAAACCGAAAGGTTGACATTTAGGAAGGTCGCGAAGAATAATCTCTCTCGTGCAGCTATGCAACAACCGTATTTTAATGAATAATAAACACAATTAACATTGAGACTCCGATTAACGCAGTCTCTTTCAAGTGCTCTCTTTCATTTCATAAAACCATTCTCTTTGTGGCTCAGACATCTAAATAAAACTTGATTTATTGGTAGCCCAAAATCAAACTCATCAAATACCTATCTCAGAGTTCACATAATAGATATGTTCAAATACATTTACAATTTTGTCGAGGAAACAACTCTACTCACATGGAATACCAAGGTCCAAATTAACGTAAAAAGAAATGAATGATACAATTCGTTTAGAACCTGTAGCAACGCTTGTAATCATTTAACGTATCGCTAACACCTATGACTTACATCAATGACAAAATGTCTATAATAAATCAGACAAAATCACTTTTATGACATATCAATAGCAAATTTATTTACATTGATTACATTGGCAAATAAACCAAACAATACGAGTAATGCACAAAATATTCATAGAAGTTCGTGGATGGCAAAATGCAATAAGATGAGTGAGTTAATAATCGAATGAATGACAAAGTACAAATTTATAAATACTATCCATGGTAAGAATTCCTTTACAACAGACGCCATTCCGTAGAAAACATTACCAAATAAAACTCCACGAGGAAGATAATTACTATCTTACTGATACTTTGAGAGAAATATATATATATATATATATATATATATATATATATATATATATATATATATATGATTATAGTAGTAGTAGTAGTAGTACAATCTTATACCTGGCGACTACTATGGGTGAAGGACGACTTAGCTACCCAATGATTTCAGCCGACAGTCAACAACCAACCATTACTATTACAAATACCCGTCGTCTTCAACTTTACGGGTATCTAAGAAAATTACGAGGAATTGTTGAGGCGCAACATTACTAACATACTAACAAACACCTCATCAACTAAAGAATTATCGAAGGTTCTCCTTGCCGTGATACGTCTCCTTTGTTGGGTCGCTTTAAAGCCACCAACGTCTGATGACTTAACCAAGAGCAACAACAGCAGCGTCAGTGATTCGGCGGAACGAACACATTATTAAGGTTGCGAGACCGAACAGAAATTCCACTAAACCAGCTCAAATATTTATCGCAAACAGAATGAACGCGGATAATCGCAAATGGCTTCACTCGGAAATGAGCAAACAAACCACTCAATCAACGAGCGGTTTTGACGTCGAGGAGATGAAATAGATGATTATAGGACCAATCGGGGAAATGGCCGACAATTCGCCTGATGAACTATCATTACTCGAAGGAACTATTCCCAAGGAGAGGACGCTTAGTAATAATAGCTATCTAGTCGCTGCTGAGACTTCGATAAGTATTCAAGCGAAAATTTAGCAAAATGCCTATAGTGTCTCATATCTATAGAATTACATAGAACTTCAAAATGTAGGGCATTTATAACAAGCAAGCTGATGTTAGCATTAAGAAAGTAAAACGTAAAACAGAAAGTAAAAAAAAGTATATGGAAATTTTAAAAAATCAAAACAATAACTTGAGCTAATCTTAAAAAAGGTAAAAACAGGACCGTGGAAGGAAAAAAGTAGAAAAAGCAACATAAAAGATAATTACCATTCGCAGCTAACACAGAGTAAACAAAATAAAGATAAGGCAACGTACAGCGTAGTACGTACAAAACCAGTAATTTGCATTAAAAAACAACCTAAATAAAATAAATGACAAAAAATACAAAGTCATGTAATGTATGAATGAAAATTCTTTTAAAAAGTCTCAAAAAATAAATAAAGGAAATGACTAGTGAGTTTCCGAAGGGAGCTCTTGCCTAATCATCTAGAGACACAAAACAAACAGCAACATAAAGAATGGAGAGTTGTGCAATAACACTGCAGTTGCACAGGTTTTCCACTGCATGGAACAGTCAATTAAAAACTGGGGAAGGGGAAGTGAGGTCAACAAGACTATACGACCATACACAAAAAGAAGAAAAAAAAGTGAGGAAAGAGGTCGACTCACATACTAACCAGACACAAAATAGTTAGCTTTTGTGATTTCTGGCTGACGTATACTTGTATGTACTATAATAAAACATACTCAACACTCACACACATATACACATATACATATACATAATACACACACACACACATATATATATATATATCTATATATATATATATATAGTATATATATATATGTGTGTGTGTGTGTATATATATATATATATATATATATATATATATATAGAGAGAGAGAGAGAGAGAGAGAGAGAGAGAGAGAGAGAGAGAGAGAGAGAGGACAAACCTTCACTATCTGTTAAACCTCCTCTCTCTCTCTCTCTCTCTCTCTCTCTCTCTCTCTCTCGTGCTGTGACGAGACCCCTGGACGAAAAGACGAAAAACCGGAGCTTTTACCATTTTACAGGACAACAGCACCAATGCAATATAGAAGAACACCAATCACCCCCAGGTCAACAAGTTCATGTACAAACAATCACTTTGTTTATTTTTCAACAAGTTCGCCTACAAACAATAACTTTATTTATTTTATTTCGTACGCGAGCTGTTGTCGCTCCTGGGGACAAACCCAAACGGTTTTTCCTCTCTTCATTTTCCACTTCTCATACAAATGGTGTCACTGTGGAATCAAAGTCAACGGAGCACGGCGTGAAAAAGCGAGCCGTGTTTTTTCGAGCTGTCTCCATTGCCCGATACGAGAAATAAAACTTTTTGAATAAAAAAATATGTATACATATTTAATACAATATAATAGGATTCCGATGGAATCAGAACCAGGATTAAAAGCAATCTAAACTGGAGATATTTGATTTATACCTCGAAGTCATTTGACTGGTTTTTATATCAAGGAATATGAAATACACTGACTGTTTTAAAAAAATAACACCAATGTATTCCTTTCTATAAAACTACAGACAAAATCTTTTTTTCGGATGCGTTGAGAATTACTCGTTTGACATAAATGGCAGGGACTGATGAAAACGATGCCTTGACCCAAGCTGGAAAATCTTTTCACATCAAAATATACTAGTAAAGTTACTTAAACATGAAAATATAAGCTATACAATCCTGTTTTCGTGTCCAACTTTCTTGACGGGAGGTTTTTAATTATTTAAATATCAAAATTAAATTCAGAAATAGTCATGGATTATCAATCAGTCAATTAGCCTACTTCATCACAAAACCAAATGCTCATAAGCATTGCCTTTGAAAAACTTCAGGGCAAATGGCATACATTTATAAAAAAAAAAATTACGTTGAAGGACCTTTCTTTAAAGCACATGAATGCTATGGGTGTAGTAATAATTAATATGAGCATTTGCCGTTTAGGCATATATATCTCTTATTACGGTACCTATGAGGATTAAGGAAATCATACAGCATTTCCAATAATAATGAAAAAAAATTACAAAAATCTGGATACAGACCTTTTTTTTCGGAAAGTGACGAAATTAAGAGCATCTCCAAGAACTTATTCCCGCCCACTAATAATAATAATAATAATAATAATAATAATAATAATAATAATAATAATAATAAAAATAAAGGTGGTCGACGACCTTGAAATCAAAAATGATTCTTCGGACGCCAAGACCCTCACTCCTCCCTATATGAGAGGCTAGAAGTCAAACAATTATTTTTAAAGTAGTTAGAGCAAGTGTTAAAAAAAATTAACCATGAAACGTACAAAACTTATATGATGAAAGATGCGTGTCAACTTCTAAAGACCACATATTACACATATTTTCTAAGATAAAAACGTTCAAAGAAGACACTGCCAACGTTTGTACATACCGACACAAACCCACCCATAAGATTTATCAGATTCCCGGTGCCACGAGGTCGGAGCCTTCCCGTTCTAAGCATGTTTTTAAAAAAGATGAGGCTATGCCCATGCCCGTCCACGACGCTAGAAAGGCGGGGAGTTGATGGCTAGCACAGGAAAAGCAATCTCATCTCAAATACTTCCTAAAAACCGAAAGCTAAGCTAGAGAAAGCAACCCCTCAAGGTGGCAATGCGTATATGTGAATATTAACAAAAAGATGGATGGGTGTTTTGAGAATCATAGGCGATGATACGATGATGTAAAGGTATAATTCAGAAGTGTTTGGAGAGAGGAGGAGGGTGGTGATGGAAGAGCAAGATCTAAAACGAATTGGACTGCCGAGTCCCAAAAGATATCTGCCATCATAACAAGTGTATGCAAGACGGAGGTGAATGACGTTGCATATGACCAGTCTTAAGAGATCTGCTGCTAAGCTGTCAGCGCAGCTGCACGAGTCACATGATGTTTTTCAAGCTATTTGCAAAGGTGTTCAATCTTGAATTTGCAGTTATAGCCAGAACACGAAAACGCCTGCTGTCTTAGTTTTTCTCTAGTCACCTTCTACAAAGAGAAACGGTTTAATTCTGATATACATACATGTACATATATATATATTCGCACGCGCACACACACACACACACACATATATATATATATATATATATATATATATATATATATATATATATATAATATATATATAAATCACGAAGAAATAAAAAAAACGGGATGATTATACGAACAAAGTTACAGCCACGAAGCTAATTGAAACAAAGACATGTTTCACATGTCTTGTTAATAAGGCGAAGATATATATATATAATAAATATATATATATATATATATATATATATATATGTAAAATTTCGAGTAACAACAGCATTTAATGAAATAAGAAGGACAATAAGCAATGAAAAGGAATAATGCATGAAACAGATGAAGTCTCACACACACACACACACACACATATATGTGTGACTTCGTCATTTCTTTCATGGATTATTAATGTTCATTCTTATTGTGTTTCTTATTTCAATTAATCCTGTTGTTACTAGAAATGTTGCTGATATTTAATATATACACACACACACACACACACACACACACACATATATATATATATATATATATATATATATATATATGTGTGTGTGTGTGTATGTGTGTGTGTAATGCTGAAATAAACGAACGAAAGTCCATACGCAAAACCGAAACGAATGCAAAAAAAAAAAAGCAAAGAGGATAAGAGAAAACTCTTCCTTTGGGTATCAGCAGGAAGACAGACCCCTTTTACAACCTCTGCCAACCCAGAGAAGCAGGATGGAATGAAATCCCAATTTCTTTGCATTTCTCAGAAACTTTGCTCTTACACTCCGCTTAAAAGTGAATACTACAAGGAAGTAAAGAATGGAACACAGAGAGCTTACAAGATTTTTTAATCAGACAGGACAAGTGAGAGAGAGAGAGAGAGAGAGAGAGAGAGAGAGAAGAGCAGAGAGAGAAGTAGACAGAGAGAGAGAGAAGAGAGAGAGAGAGAGAGCCTTTTCAAAATATATCAATACGATTTGTAAGAGCCATTCTAGCCAGAAAACAGAAACAAATACATGAGAGAGAGAGAGAGAGAGAGAGAGAGAGAGAGAGAGAGAGAGAGAGAGAGAGAGAGAGACTTTCAAAGGAGGGTAAGAGCTCTTCAAGAGAAACAAACTTCGACTGCTGTGAAGGTTGAGGGGTGAAGCGGATGGAATATTGAATTAACTAATTGCGCGCGGAGCCTCCGAAAAGAAATATAGAACCGTAAGGTGATCTCATTGCTTTTGTAGGGATTACCTTCAAGGCGGAATATAAAGAAACTTGTCTCAAAAGTTATCGCCCTGTTTAAATAAGATTTTTTATACTGAATGGCTGTCACAAGCGTCATTTTTGTATGGAGGATACGAAAACAGATGCCTCCTACAGCTCCAAATATAAATACCAACATGAAAATATACTCAGATTTGTGTATATTCATCTTATTTCTATATCAATATTTTCATAATATTAAGATATGATAAAGAATGGGACTTTATACCGGCAAAGTCATTAAGCCTCACAGATTAAAAATCATATATTTTCTAAATAATGTTGAGTTACTTATTCTGATACTCACTAGTGGCTGTAAACATGATAAATGTACTAAAGTTTTTTTTTCTAATATACAAAAACTGAAAAATAATAAAATTATATAAAGATCACTCAGAAGCAGAAGTAGTAACAATATAAAATCAATATCCGTAACGACATAAATAACGAACTACATTAATGTTAAGGACAACGATATCTCCAACAATGCATGCAACCTTTTATATATAAATAAAAACTCGACGCTCCCGAGACGCTGGAAGTAGGTCACGTTAGTAGGTACTGAAGTGGGGGAAGAGCTATTTTTATAACAGGAAGAGTTTTGCACGGAAAGCGGCGGCCTACTCTCGTAGACATTACACTGAACGCGCCGTCATAATCAATAACAAACAGAAGTCAACGAAGGGCTTCAATTACCCTAGGGCTAATCTAGTTCGGCCGGGCACAAAGTACGTACGTGTGTCCTCCTCCTCCAGGTACACGGGGTTCTCTCAACACACTGACGATGGGGTAATCAGATATGGTTTCAATTCCTCTTAAGAGCTTCACTTGGAGAGGTTCTCGGAGATTCCACGAAGCAATTCCTCGCTCAAGGAGGATCACTGATATCGGTAACATCGGTGGCACCCCAGCAGTCAATTATATCATAAGCTTACGAGTATGTCCTTATTCGCTTTATTAAAAACTAGCTGAATTGTTATATGAATCGCTGGAAACCATATATACATATGAATTAATTAGTATGCTACACAGATATCCCACAATCGTTTACGTTTACTCAGAACTCCAATGGGGAGGGGGGGGGGGGGGTAAGGTTATGTGGGTGGAGGGTGCCATCATACACCTCTGAGTACGATCAAATATCAGTCAAAACAATATTAGTGCGAGTAAATGAAAACCCACTCTGGCAGAGCTACTAGATTAGGAAGGAAATAAAAAATAAAAGCTATTGGAAAATTGGTAAAATTGAGAGGAATATATTGATGCCAAATTACATTTACACTGAATGTAATTTTATACAGATACAAATCAACATTGTCACCTATATCACGATTCAGCTCCTAAATAGAATGCAAACCTTGTCCCTTTTTGTGTGAGTGTAAGGAATCTACATTAACCTTTTTTGTTGTACTTCGTTAATTTATAATGTTCATCTCCTATAAATATTATATATTGTATTTTGAAATAAAGGGAAAAAATGAAGCATTAAAATCATTTATGGCGAAAACCTATTGTAACTTGGTTGGATTTTCCGATTACGTCAAACTCATAAGATTACAAAAGAGGAATTATCAGAATTTCATCAGAAAGTCTAAAATGTTCGTTCGTTATTACAACCATTATCATTATTTAGAATAATAATAGAATAAGTTATTCAGCAGTAACCAGACCGAATCAAAACAGTAGTAGAAAATATTTCTAGAGAAGGATGAGTGTGGTAGAGCAGCAACAGATGAAGTGAAATTCAAAGAACCAAGTGGATGACATTAATAAATGAAAACAATTGAACAACTAGTAACAAGCAATTGATCACGATACTTAACAAACATAACGAGTAATTGACTGGTTTACGATAATGAGATTTCATTCTAACTGTGCAGTGTAGCAGTAGTGAAAGAAAAATATCAGATTTCCAGATAGCATTCAATTATCAGTAGTATAATTCGGCATTGGATGAGCACTCCTTGTAATACTCGCCGAATGTGGCAACTCGTTTCCTTTACAATTGAAGTCTGGAACTTCAAACAAACACCTTTACCAGGTCAGTGACTTCAAATCTTGCAGCCAAAACACTAGAAGAGAAATAAACCACGGACTCCATTATCATTAATGACCCAATCACCGTGTTTACGACCCCATATCAGGTCATTAAAGAAGGGTCGTTCCCTGAAGAGAGAGAGCGACGCTTTTTAGCAGCTTTCGCACCTTAGGTTAGCAAGTCTTCCCCTGATAACAAGGAAGGGCTTTGATTCGTCACTGAATAAAGCAAGAAATCAATTTTTGTCCTATTTAGTAAATGCCACAGCCGTAGCTGCCCAGCTGGAAAAGATTGCTCCCTCGTGCTTTTATTGGCAATTGGTGGGAGAACGATAAACTAGTTTCTGGGTTAAGGAGAAAAATAAAGACTACTTTATTCATTCAATAAGAAGAAAGGAAGGGAGAAAAATAAGCTCATTCGGCGAGTTGAATTTAACGAGGAGTCTATAATAATAAAACCGAGTCTTGTGGTCATAGTTATGGACTAATGAAAAGAAATATAGAAAATGTCGCCTTTCCTAATAAGTTTCACCAATGAATCAAGCTCCCCTTTATACTCCCAGACTGATTTATATGTGGCAGTCCACCCCGACCCCGACAAGGATATTGTGGCGAGGAGAAATTAAAAGACGAGCCTGGAGTATGAAATCAAAATCATAAGCAAGCAGTAAGGAGGAATGAAATTAGTTTTTATAAGCCACGGAAAATCCTTCCATATACGAATTTAAAAATAATAAAATAGGAAAAAGCAAAAGAAGGAAAACAAGTGTCGAATCACCTGCGTTCGAATGACCAGAAAACACAGCACTTCATTAAAATAATACAAAAACGTAAATCAATTCTGAGAGTGAAGCACGTTTATTTCACACAAATGTTTACATAGCTGTAAATGTCCATCATACACGTAAACCATGAACATGTTCATGCTAATCATATAGTTCTAACTTTTTGTTGATCTTTTACTTCCACCTTTTATATGAGAGCCATTAGCGCCATCAAATATTCAGGAGCCATCTGGCTAACGTCCAGCAGCCCCTTAAAAAACGGTAGCACAAGTTAGTGGTCAACAGAAAGCTGATTAAATGCCACAGTGCACATGACAACTACGAAGAGAATTTATAAACGATGAAAATGTGTGCATGGCAGTTTACTTGAAAGCGGAATTTTTCCCATCAATCAATATTCAAACATTATTAAATAGAGGCAAAATTATTTGCACATCAACGTGACTTTTTAAAGACACGTAAAAAAAGAAGCAGATTATAGCGGACCAGCTATTTAATAAATAGCCTAAATTGAAAATCATACGAGGAGAAACCTTTAATCAAGATGGAAACTGTCACAAAAACAAATCAGAGCCATGTGGGAAGACCTCCGCCATGCTGACCCCATTTGTAGTTCATCACGAAACCCTTCTTTGATAAAAGTTTCGTAAACATTCACAAATAGCTTTTCGTGTTATCTTGCTAACGAAAAGAAAGTCACGAAACCCTTCTTTGACAAAATTTCGTAAAAATCCACAAATAGCTCTGTGCATTATATTGCTAACGGACAGAAACAACCAAGCAATCGCAAAACAACTTCGCGGGATAATAACTATAGTTACAAAAGTCCCAGCGGGACTTGGTTAAAATAAAATTCTAAAGTTAATGGTTTTAGTATCGAACATGAAACTAGGATGACGAGAGAAGTTTCATCATATCTAATGAACTTACAACACTAAAGAGTAGATTCCAAGTTTAACGACATCTGGATGCTCAGAATTAGAAAAGAAACCAAGTCAATCAATCTTGTTGATTCTTAAGGCAACGGGGACGGGGAATGGCTGTAGACAGTAAACTTCAATGTAAGCAGTCATGTCCAACAAGACGTTTTCAGCACAAGTCATCACTTCTTTATGTATTGAGATACAAAACATTACCCACCGTACATTTTGGTGTTAAAAGTTTACGTATATTAACTGTCACAATTCAAATCAACATAGAATAATCAAAGAGCAATTCAAATCAACATACAATAATCAAAGAGCAATTCAAATCAGCATAGAACAATCAAAGAGCTGTAAGTAAATTGTGAGCCATAAAACAGATGGCCACGGACAAATTCATCCATGGAATCCAAGTGACTTGAGCTGAATGAATAGTGACAATACGGGAAGTCCAAGCGACCTACGATCATAACCGGCATCTCACCATCCAAATTATAAACAATACGTTTGTCAAGAAAATATGGACATTATCAACAGAGAATGAATCGAACCAATATGAATAATTTAACCTATAAAGTTACATAAACTGCAGCTGAATAGTATTGAAGGCCAAGAAATAGAACGTCAGAATACTGAAGCTTTTCTAGTGACCTTGACTTTTACTGATATGTATCGTCAAGGATCTGCTGTCAGTCAGCCGGAGTTATTGCTTTTAGCATATTTAAGTACATGTATTCAGCCTTTACTAGGACGTTAAAAGAATTAATGAGACACTAACTGACCTCTTGGTTTTCTCTGGAACTAGCCTAAAATTGCTTTGGGAAAACAAACGGTTCCTTAAAGGTAATATTTGCTTGAATGAGTTTGGCACAAGTGAAGGACCACCGGCCAATATGCAATTAAAATCCCTTTTCTGATAGCTGTCATGACAAATTCTCTCTCTCTCTCTCTCTCTCTCTCTCTCTCTCTCTCTCTCTCTCTCTCTCAAATCTGGCAGACTAAAAATAAAACACAGTCTGGAGTGAAAGATACAACAACTCTCTCAATTAATTAGCGACTGTTCCAAAACAAAACTCATATACCTACGCAAAACACAAAAGTTTATTAAGTTTAATAATAATGATAGTCAAAGCGTACAAAATATAGCAGACACGAACGAGGAAGAAATAGCAATCTTCAATGAATGACGAACTACTTTCGGCGTTATCGCGGCCACCTGGAACGGCGTCAATCGATGTGTAGTAATTCCACCACTGTGCTTCGCTGTCACCATGGCGCTCAGGGGAAAAATGTTACGTGGACGTCATGAGGAACAGGACAGACAGAATATATGGATCTTTCATAGAGAGTGACCCCCAAGGGATTTTAATTTTAACCCGGTATGTATCCACCTTTGCAACGCGTTTAGTACAAACCCGTTGGCGATGACCGTAAAAGCATAGCCAAAAGACTTTTAAGTATCTCATAAAGGTAATGACCCGAAAGAAATAATAGTCCTGGATAACGTCCCCCAAACTTTGCTGGGGGTCACTTATCTAGGAAAGATGCGACTATACAATTTTGGCCGAGGGCCATGCGCTAGGACCTATGAGGCCATTCAGCGCTGAAAGGAAAATTGAGAGGAAAGGGTTACAAAGCGTAACAGGGGGAAAACCTCGCAGTTGCACTACGAAACATCGTTAGAGGAGGGTGGAATGTACTGAAAAAAGAATATGAAGGGAGGTACAGTAAAAGAACGAAAGGGGGGGGGGGGGGTTAAGAACAGGATACTGCTCCAAAGTATCAAATTCACGCGACATGAAATTTCCGCGCAGCCTACGTGTGATGGAAATAGATACTACTGAGCCCGAAACGTCAAAAAATGACACTGATACGCATCACTGCCAATGACTGAAATAAACAGTAATAAACTATTATCACTGGAAAGGCAGCTTTTCGTAGTTTAGCGTGGTGAAAAACCTGTACAACCAATCCTTTTATTTTTGGCATACGCTTTTGAGTACGGATATGTGTCCGCTTTAGGTCGACCTCAATTCGTTATTTTGACCTGACATTTTTGTTGTTTGAAGTTTTGTAATATATACATTTTACAGAAAAAATATTGCTAGAGGCTTTCTTCCTAACTTTGGTAAAGTTTTTACATCCTTTTCTTTACCATTTCATGCTCAATACTTGGTATAAATAGCAATAAACTGTGTATCAATGGAAACTCATTTCATCTCTATTTTGCGTATAATTCTCGTCCTCACTTCTGGCGAATATTTATTATAGCAATGTATAGATACTTTTGCTTTCAAGTAGCTTCAACATGCATCTTGATCTTTCATTCCCGTCTTTTGCTTTGGTGAATATTATATTTCAATAAAGTAGAACTATGCAGCTTTAAAATTTCAAGAATTTCAATATCTTGGCATAAAAACAAAATCTGCACATACCAAACCAATAAAATCATGGTTTATATATATTATTACTATTATTATTATTATTATTATTATTATTATTATTATTAGCAGCAGCAGCAGCAGCAGCAGTAGTAGTAAGTAGTAGTAGTAGTAGTAGTAGTAGTAGTAGTAGTAGTAGTATTAGCTCTACAATTTTATATGCAGAAATACGAGATTGGAAAGACTACCACAAAAATATCTTCTTGATTATCAATGCTACTTCACTGTTACAAAGAACAGCGGAGGAAAAATCAAAGAAAATTACGTGGAAAAAAAAAAAACTGTAGAATTGGTTTGAGATAACTGGCATATGGCGGAGGCCAATCATATGATTTATGTATCTCGGCACTGACGACAAATGTTTAATATACTCTCACATCAACAATGAAGCCATATGTTTACAAAGCTAGGGCAACATTATCATGAACCGCCAATAAGCTACATAATAATGTGAGGCCTGTATTTTATGTATGTACGATATAATGTAGTTTTCTTAATTAAAACAACATTACCATCATATTCTAAGTCTATCAACTTTCTGTCGGTGCTGCAAGTACAGCTTTCTCTTTCATCTCGGACAAGTCTTATCATTGTACATCTACGGGAAGGGCAAAATACAAGAAAGGCAAACAAAATTCATTTGCAGCACCACACGATATAAGGCAAATTCATTTGGCAAGCCCCGATCAGCACTAACTTTGAATATACCTCATTCATAGATAAACTTAATTAGCTTGAAATATTCCATATGAGAGACGCATGAAGTTTTCAAAACACTAAAATCAAACTTTAAAATGCATGCTTAACAGATTACAATGCACTATATCTAGAGCGATGGGATTCAAAATAAATCTAAGAAAAACAAAGTAATGAGGACAGAGTATGGGCAGCAGGATGAAATGACCCTATATGGAGAAAGGATAAGTGGGGCTGAAACTTTCAAATATCTAAGAATAATGAATTTTGTTTGCCTTTCTTGTATTTTGCCCTTCCCGTAGTTGTACAATGATAAGACTTGTCCGAGATGAAAGAGAAAGCTGTACTTGCAGCACCGACAGAAAGTTGATAGACTTAGAATATGATGGTAATGTTGTTTTAATTAAGAAAACTACATTATATCGTACATACATAAAATACAGGCCTCACATTATTATGTAGCCTATTAGGTGTAACAGGTAAAAGTATTGGCTGTTCATGATATCCAGTGCAGATTCTCTTCAGTTGGAATTTAGTGAAGACTAAAAGTAAAAAGGCATATTAAACAATGTACAGGCTGAATAAGACTTGGAAACCAAATAGCCTGAAACTGCATAGAAAATAAAGATTAACCATAAGTCTAGTACGACCTGTATTGTTATGGGGACATGATCCATGGGTACGGCAATACAACCATCTAGAATACTTAGATTTGAAAATAAAGGTGGGAAAATGACAGGACTGAGAAAAAATTGATACCTTACAAGAAATGTCGGAAGTTTCACAATTAACAATGACAGGGAAATAGGGATGGCTTGGTCATGTCCTTCACACAACCAGCTGGGTTCCAGAGGCCATCGGAAAGGGGTAGGATGACCCAGACCTATTGGAGCATTGTGAAAAGGAAAGCCACAAAAATTGAGATTTACGGAAGACTAAACATACGAAAACATGAATGGTGGAATTTTACATTCGCCCTTTACGTACCGCTGCGTTGGAGGTGATGATTACTTTGCATAGTGCGTGTGTGAATGAGTGCAATAATCATATATATATATACACACACACAAGTATGTGATCCTATTTCATTAAGCATTATTATCAAATTTAGTTTTTACTTAATTTTAAAAACCTAGTTTCGTCAGTTTCACTTGATATTTGATTTCTCGAGTTATAAAACAATTGTTTCCTTGTTATTAACGCTTGTGTTTACTTTTCAAGGATTTTATGTGTGTGTGTGTGTGTGTGGTCACTCCCCTGTGGTATAGAGAGGTGACTTCGTAGCTTCTGTTCGCAGAACAGTTAATTGTTCTCTGGACCGTTTGACTTTGCAGAACAGTTAATTGTTCTCTGGACCGCTTGACTTTGCCTCTTGCCTCTATTTGATGAAGGACGTGATTTTAAGATTACTCGTTGGTGGTTGCAGCATTTGTCCTGGATTACCTTTATCTTCAGGCCAGGAAGATTATCTTGGATTATCCTTCTAGAGATCCTTCGGGATCCTTCTCACCACCTCTGTGTATTTACTGTGGCTGCCCGACTGGGACCAGAGCTGAATAACCACCAGTGCACTACTCCAGACGAGGAGGATTTCCTCACTTCATCAAGGACAAATTTAACCATTATTGGCCAAGAAAATTCATAGTGACAAGCTAAACTTTTAATGCGTAATTCGTTAGGTTATTCTCTCTGTACGATTCCCTGTTCCTCTCTGGACTCACTAATTCTTGGTGTGAATGTGTATTGTTTTCTATTTTGATTACGAGTAAGTGTGTATTTTGGGTTATTGTTACTAAGATGTGAGAGTGATACATTTCACATCTGTATTTAAAGAGGTTCAGGTATTATTTTTAATTTCTATTTGTGTATCAAACTTAGTTTTTCGTGGTGTTTACTTACAACTCATTATTATTAGTGTTTTTTATGATTCCACCCCCTTTCGTGGACTTAATATTGGTATTTGATAGATACTTAAGGAGGAATATTAAAGTGTGTTTGGTAACGGCCACACGAACCATTACAGTACACACACACACATACATATATGTGTGTTAACGTTTGCGTGTCCAGGTGTGTGTGTGCTTTTGTGTATGAATGTATACGGTGTGTATTTTATGCAAGTGATGACGTAATATTAGTATCATCTATAAACTGGACGCAGAAACTGAAATTTTCATAAAAATGAAAAGCCAGCTCATCATTTGCCAACGGTCATCGGCTGGATTCTAAAACGTTCTGTTGGACAGGGAGTTATTACTACATAGACACCACACGACTACAATAAACCATTCATGCACAAATGAGATTTAAACGAAATTGTCGAGAAAATAATGAGTAGTACCTTTTAAGATACACGGTCCACAGATAAACTGAATACATAAATAAAAAAAAAATATACAGCAGGTTTTGCCGAGTAAGAACCCTGTAAAGCCAATGCTGCGTATGAAGTGGTAATATGAAATCTGGGTTTTCGCCGTTAAATCTGGCAGAGGAGGACGATCCAGTCCGTTAATGTGCAAGGACTCTGGCACAAAGGACGACGATATACGACAGGACTTACAGTTCCCGTATACAGCGAGCTGCTTATAGCGCTTGTCTGATACGTGACAGTTACTTTAACTAAAAGCGACGAGGCGTTCCGTGCACCCCGCAATAAAAAAATAAAAATAACTAAAAAAAAATTAAAAAAAAAAAAAAAAATATAATAATAATCCTCTGAAAATTGAAGGATTTTGTTATGCATTGGGACTTGCCTCTAGCAATGATTATATCTTCTTAATAATAAATTCACTTCCAATCATTATAAGAGACTTATACGGTTATCTAATTAGGATGCTTAGTAAAATTAATTAAGACTTGGAAAAAAATTGGAAAAATATAATAAGTCGAATTTCAATAAATGCCTTTCAATAAACTCAGCCTTTGAAATATTTAACAAAATACTGAATGAGAAAACTGAATGAGAGAGAAGAGAGAGAGAAGAGAGAGAGAGAGAGAGAGAGAGAGAGAGAGAGAGAGAGAGAGAGAGAGGGGGGGGGGGGTTGAAAATCCAAAGTGCCTTAACACTAGCTTTTTTTCCTTTTTTTTTCTATTTCGTAAAAGTTTGGGAAAAATAGCAAAACCCATGGGTAGGCCTAACTTTGGGTTCGTGACCACAGTCCTGTTGAAAGTTGCAGTGAACACAGAAAGCGAATACAATATGAAAGAGGAGAGAGAGAGAAAAAAAAAGAGATAGCGAAAGAGAGAGAGGGAGAGAGAGAGACTGTATTACATAATTAACAGTGGTGGTACTGGAACCCGTCCAAGCCTCCACATAAAAGAGAATCTACTGATACAAAAGCTCTAAACTAACTTTATCGCCCAAACCAATAATACTTGAATGACTGTTGTGTTTTTATACACGGCTGAAGAGAGGAAAATTTAGAGAAGGGTCTTTTAAACCGGCATTTAAAAATGTTCTTGCCTTCAGCAGTGAGACATGCATACACATAACTAGTTATGTATAACACATGCAAGACATGAATGCATGCCAAAAAAAAGGTTAAGGACAAAATCTAGTCAATATCACAATGCCATAATAATGAGCGCCTTAGTTGCGTGATCGGTATGGTCTTGACCTGCCACCTCCCCTCAGTGGCCTCGAGTTCGATTCTCGGGCATTCCACTGAGGGTTGAGATATGTGTATTTCTGGTGATAAAAGTTCACTCTCGACGTGGTTCGGAAGTCACGTAAAACCGTTGGTCCCGTTGCTGAATAACCACTGGTTCTATGCAACGTCAAAACACCATACAAACAAACAAAGCCATAATCTATAAGTTAGGTTTACTCTCCAAGTCTGTCATGAGTCATAAAAAATTGACTTTTTTTTTTTTTTTTTTTTTCTTAAGCGAAAGCAGAATCATTTGGAGGGAATTATGTTATCATCACCTTCCGGACAATAAACATCATTATCAGCTTTCTCGGCGAACGAGTCGGAGCGAACAACGGCAGAGGCGTTCCCAGAATCACTCGACTGGATCAATTGTCCCGGAAAGGCGTGAAATCCCTACTCCCTCCCTCCCTCCTTCATCCCACTGGCCGTCTCCCCAGCACTCACTCGCGATAAACAGTTCCTCTGGCCAAATTTCATCTTGCTATTACATGGTTTCTTCTTCTCCATCAAAAACTTCATCTTGAGATCATACGGTTTCTTATTCGCCCAAAATTTCAACGGATTCTCCGCCATCAAAAATTTAATCTTGACATTTCATGGTTTCTTTATTCCTACCCAAAAGTGCGGTTCTTTTTTCGCCAAAAATGGGTATTTTTCATATATTTTATTTTGTTTATTTTTTTATAATTTTCGGTCAATGTTATCTCGAAACGTAATGGGGGTGCTAATATCACTTCTAAACAGGTATTTGATGTTCCAGTAATAAAATTGAAGTACGTTGGACCAAAAGATGAACGAAGAAAAAATTAAAATGGATGTGTGTGTGCGTGTGTAAAACGGTATCAAAAATGAGACTTTTCATTCCATAGCTAATGGAGTTACCTTTCAGAAACCTTTTAAGAGTAAATTGGTCAGTCTCAAACATCCAACACTTTCTTGGCCTCTTAGCTTAATAACATGCCATAGAGAACGATTTCCCGTTCAATCTGTTCGGCCAAGCCGCTCCAATATACAATGTTCTATATTTCCCCTCATTTTCATTATTTTACAAAACGTTATTCATAACTTAAACTCCTTAAACTAAATTGGTCTTAGTCCAAATATATTTACATTTTTAAAAGCATTTTAACTCTTATTTTTCCTGTCTGAAACTTTACTTAGCCTATATTGTTTGTTTGTATGGTGTTTTTACGTTGCATGGAAATTTCTTAGTCTATATACATTTAACAATGGCAACGGCCAGAGTGAGTTTTGTAGCGGGGAGGGGTCCCTCTGAGAAGAATTAAAAAATGTCCAATTAAGGCTGACCCTTTAAAAAGCAATCAAATAATCATATATACATGAAGAGTAAAAGTCTATAACTTGCATTTTGAAAGTTACTAATTAGCAGAAAATTCAGTGACAAACTTAACCATACAATTAAATCGAGGTTAAACTTTCATCCAACTTGAAACTTTCACATACAGAAATGAATCGACGAAAACCTCTCAAAAGACAAGTTTCAAAATGGTAACCTGGTCTTTCCGTTCAGGTACATTTCTTTTCAAAGAAAAAGATAGCAGCCTTAATGAAGATTAAAAAGAAATTACAAAAAGCACGACTCAACCCCTAAAGCTATAGCCAGAATTTTGCCTCCATGCCCTGTACGATCAGAACAAAATCAAAGTTGATGAATTGACATAGTTACAAAGAAATGGGACGGTTAAGTTAAAATCTGGAACTCATCTCGAAATATTAAATAAAAATTATTATTCTGAAAAAGTGTGTGGAACACAAAACTGACACCACAATATTTATGTAAAACATGGAAATGAAAAAGTTTTTTCAGACAAGCCAAATGAGAGAGAGAGAGAGAGAGAGAGAGAGAGAGAGAGAGAGAGAGAGAGAGAGAAGGATCAGTTAACGGTGGTTCCCACGTCTTGCAAAAAAAATAAGGTCACAGCTGCATATTACTGCGTCAGGCCCCGCGACCCAGGTGTGAGTAGGGATGACGGCGATAACGATAATGATGATAAAGCAGCAATCGCCTAAAACACCTGCGGTGCTCTATTCATTTCATTTGGTCCGCTTGCCTGTACCAATGGACTAATCAAATGTAAATGTTGCCGTTACGTCTCATCTGTGGAATTCAGGATGTATAAAAACATCATTCCAACGTTTGACCGATGTTGACGGATTGGACCGTTGGTGATATAACACGTGGCAGTAAACATTTTTCTCCGATCCGTTATTTTTATATGCGGAGAGAGAGAGAGAGAGAGAGAGAGAGAGAGAGAGAGAGAGAGAGATTCTCACGGCCATATTTCCTTAGCATACATTGGTCTTTCATTACAAAATGACCGTTGACAGCAAATGACTAAAAAAAAGTCGATGAAGTGGATAAAATCCAACGTATCTGACAGCATTTCTTCAGCCCTAACTTAAAATCTCTATTATTACCGGGTATCCAAAGTAGCATGATGAGCAGAACGTATACGTCCATCTTTACATCGAGTTCCTCGTTGGACAAGTCGGTTACGGTTACGTGCTCGACTACTGATCTCAGGGTCCGGGTTCGATTCCCCGCTCTGCCAACAAGGAATCAGAGGAATTTATTTCTGGGGATAGAAATTCATTTCTCGATGTGGTTCGGATACCACAATAAGCTGTAGGTCCCATTGCTAAGTAACCAACTGGTTCCTAGCCACGAAAAAATATCTAATCCTTCGGGCCAGCCGTAGGAGAGCTGTTCACCAGCTCAGTGGTCTGGTTAATACTAAGATATACTCATCTTTAAATCTATGAAAAACTGCCTGTGAATAAAACTAGAAAACACACATCAGTCACTTAATAATTTCACGGGTGAGTGTAAATATTATTGTAAATACGTACCGTATGGGCTTCAGAAACATATTACTACATATTTCCGTTCCAAGCCAAATCACAAAATCAGATAAATTAAAAGATTTCCAAACATGTATTGCATGGAGTCGTTACCTAACAGCCATACTGCATTTTCTTCACCTAACCTGACACCTCAAATTACTCTAATTCATCATTTTACCTAGGCTAACGTTCTTACTTCTTACTGCACTATCTATCTTTATTCTATATTTCTCAATCATTTAACCGTCTTCTTGTGATATATAGTGCATAATAACGTTTACAATCTTTTTAATATCATATGCATTTAGTACCATCATTACACGTTTCAGCTTTATAAGCTGGCTTGTTAAGTAATATGCTCTTTTCTTCTTAACATTGTGCATATAGCATTTCCTGGTCTGTCTATTCTGACGACATCTCTTTTATCCCCATACCTTCATTCATCATATTTACAATTGAATAATATACGAATCAACTACTTCTATTGCTCCAACATCCATCCTGACACTCAGCAACCTTCTTGGTTTCCATTTACCCTCATGATCTTATTCTAGCTAGCATTAACTTTCAACTTTCTCGTCTTCCAAACAGTTTCACACTTTCACGAATCTTTAGAGTTTCCATTTACCATCATCAGTAAATATCAACCTCTCCACTCTCAATTCACAACCCTTTCCCTACCCCATGCGTTTACGTTTATTGTCTTTCACCTAACTTCGATAATTATTCCCTCCTTTAAAGTATGAGGGAACACCCGTGACACATCGAATCCTGGAATGGACAGACTTTCGCAAAAAAATAAAGAGAAAAACAAAATAACTGCTCATTCTCTCGACAACATTCTCTAACACAAACTCCACTGTCACCATTAAAACTTTTCACTGCACTCAGCAAATAGCCTTCTACCCTATACACATTGAAGACCCTCTCAATGCATCTCTATCAAACTTCTTTTTTTTATCCCGTTGACCATTCACGCCATATACAGGTTTTTCCCTTTTACTGGCAAACTTCTCTGACAACCGATTCATAAAATATACCTGATTCACACAGCCGTTTTCTTGATTACACTCACACCGTTTTCTATCTATCTATCAGTCCCTTTGCCGGCTTACTTTTTATATCAAAATTTTACCATATATCTTCTAAGGTACCTATGTTGCATCCCCATGTGCAACTGGAAATTACTCTTATTACTCATTCGTTTCGAACCTGCCCTCATACATAGCTACCTATCTGTCTACACACAAATGCGCGCGCAAATTACACACACATACACATGTATATATATATACTATAATATCTATATATATATATAGATATATATATATATAATTATATATATATATATATATAATATATATATATATATATAAATTTTGTAATAGGAATTTCAATGTGGACTTTA
Organism: Macrobrachium nipponense; assembly: GCF_015104395.2. Lineage (NCBI taxonomy): Eukaryota > Metazoa > Arthropoda > Malacostraca > Decapoda > Palaemonidae > Macrobrachium > Macrobrachium nipponense. The sequence goes on along the minus strand of NC_061098.1, from coordinate 20,868,450 downwards.
CCTAACGAGCGCGTGCGCACACATACATACATACCAATATATATATATTATATATATATATATATATATATATATATATATATATATACATATATATATATATATATATATATATATATATATATATATACATAATTGATATCAGAAAAGTAGGCATTACATGAATGTGATACAAACAAGTGGACGAAAGATACCAGCATCTCGAGACACGTTGAAATCAAGTTTACATGAAAACCAACAAATCAACAAAGAGACAAACAAGCTCAAAGGTCTCTCTCTCTCTCTCGGCAAGCACCGGAAGAATGACAGGTCCCATAAGGCACTTCTGTTGCATGCTTCTCTGCTCGAGTTGCCTCCAGACAAAACCTGACATTTCCATTATCTTTCAGCAAAGGGAAAGACCGGAATTTTATCGCATTTATGACTTAGAGAGAGAGAGAGAGAGAGAGAGAGAGAGAGAGAGAGAGAGAGAGAGAGAGAGAGAGAATTCTAGCCTTCAACATTATTCCCAGTCATTGTGTCATTTTTAGCATGAGTAGATTTTATCGTAACTGAGAAAGGAAGATGGAAGGAAAGGAAAAGAGAGAGAGAGAGAGAGAGAGAGAGAGAAGAGAGAGAGAGAGAGAGAATTCTGGCATTAAACAATATGGCCAGTCACGGTGTCATTTTTTGGCATGAGTAGATTTTATCGTAACTGATAAAGGAAGAGAGAGAGAGAGAGAGAGAGAGAGAGAGAGAGAGGAGAGAGAGAGGAGATGGTCATACCCACGTGGGAAGATGATTATTGAGTCGAGACCCTCCCGTTTTGCTGTTACACGGTTGGACTACCTGTCAAGCGTTTAATCCGCCCCCCCCCCCCCAGCCTAGCTACGATCCACAACAGTCGACTAATAACTAAGTACATAGTGGATTTTTGGGAATGCGTCCACTCATGTCTCCTTGTCCGGTTCGAGATTTGAGCACGGGTCATCCAGTTGAGTTGTGAGCTATGCGAGCTCCCACAAAGAGAGAGAGAGAGAGAGAGAGAGAGAGAGAGAGAGAGAGAGAGAGAGACCCACATGCACAAAAGAGTTCAAAACGTAACAACTTGTTTTTCTAAGGTATATATTGTGATTAACTTAAGCACACGTAGAATACACACTATTAACACGGGGAGGGGGGGGGGTTATCAAATGCATGGAATATGTTCACCCAATTCAAAATTCCTACAATTAAAATTGAAAGGAAAATTCTTTACAAATAAACCCAGTATATCCTAAATAAAAACCAAAAGTAATTCTCAATAAGCAAGTAGATGATATGACAGGGGACACAGGAAAATTCAATAATTCCTGACTCAATAAGCCTAAGTCTTCCTATATTAAAAAACAATAGACAGTCATCCCCAAACCCCATTTCCATAAAATACACGAAAGACATAACAACTGATCAGCCGTCAGTGAAGGGGCAAAGAGCTTTTGCATTAGGCCTATCAGTAACACGAAAGGGGAGGCTTAAACTGGCAACGGAGGGGGGGAGAATTGGCGAATTGGATTGGATTAATGCGCTATCAGCCAGCGCTACTTGTCCGTACGAGCTTTCCATTATTAGAAAAAAATGTATTTTGTAATTTCCATGCAAATCAAAAATTTTAAAAATCCTGATTTTATAACAAAAATTCTAACACATTCTATTTTCAAAAACTTCTCGTGTGACGTACCCAATGAAAACATAATGCAAACAAGAGACTTGTTTGTGATCAAGGAGATTCCCGTACAATCATCATCACACTTTCAAGTTTGTAGCTTGGCTTTCTCTAGAAGAATTCCGTCAAGAAATCATAAAGGACTTGCTCTTTTTTATCAGTAAGTCTGTGACAGAAGCCCAAAATACTATGCACGATACTATAATATATTTTAAACAGTTGAAACAAACTTACGTTTTAGGTGGTGTCAGCGCCCCTCCTCATCAGCATAAAACCTATTATTTGATGGGGAGCAGAGAATCTCTTTTTGTCTTTTGTTTAATTAACACGGGAATCAGAAATCTCCATGCGTAAAGTTACCTGGTGTAAGACATTTAAATTTCGTTCTTGAAGCTACACACAGCAATCATGAACGCTGTATCAATCAAATGAATTTACCTGTTAACAACTACCGATTGTCATTCGAGTTACGCAGGTGAAGTATAAGGAAAGAGGTAATTCCTTAGACCTTGAGTCTATTCTTTTCAATCGGATTTCACGAAACATATCATGCTATATGTCGACCGTGAACGAGACCCCTAGCCATTGCCACACTGACTGGAAGCGACTCTAAAAAGATTAAAACACTACATGAAATCATGTAAATAGACCTTATAAATGAAAAATTGACAAAAATGTATATACCTTATAAATGAAAAATTGACAAAAATGTATATATACATTCTTTACTGAGGTCAAAAATATTTTCCTTTTCATATAACATGGATCATCGCATTCCACTCCGCTCAACACAAAAAAAGAATGAAGTATACAATAACAAAATAAAACTGGACGATCGTGGTGCTCCAGAATAATTCCATTTGCAGGGCGGATTCATTTACCAAGTGCAATGGAGAGTAATTGTACGCCTACAGATGACGGTGCTTCAAAAATCAAGTGAATCTTGACCTGAACAAAAACAACCCATACAATGACGCCCACACAGCAACTACCATCTCCTATACCAAGTTTATGAGCACAGTTTGGCTGCATGGGCTGGGAGAAAATAAAACAAATGCAATTCAGGTTACCACTGGTTAAATTCGAAGGGTAGGTTTCGAGTGTCCGCGATGACCTGAGCCTTTAAGAGTTTAAGCAATCCTAAAGCGGAAATATATCGCCACAAGCTCTTAAACGCGAAGTCTAGAGGAACGCTCATGAACGCTACATAAACTGAGATGGAAAATACTTATGGGGGCAATTCGTTCCCGCTACTATAAAGGTTAGGCCTATTTTTAGTTGCGGAGCGACTGCACCGCGAGCGTCTGTCATCTCCTTGTGTGTATTTCCTTTCCAACCACCGCCACCCCCCCACCCTTTTCCCCGGAGAGAACCCCCCCCCCCCCCACCCGTCTCAAACTTTACCACATATTTCAATTTTCTTGTGAGAAGACGAGAGAGCTTATCTTTTACTTTATCTATGGACGGACTGGTATCTGGTAATACTGGCATGTCATGACGTTTGGCCAGGAGTTAAACAACGGCATATATAAGGAAAAGGGCCAGGGAGCTCAGCCGAAAATATCCAGTGTATATTTTTAGTTATTGATCTATTCTGGCGGAGTTCTGAACTGCAGCTTGTGATGGAAGGTGCCTTTATGCTCACAGGAGCAGATACAACAGCATATTTTTCTGATAAAAGTTTAAACAGTCACTACATTTCCTATGTTTGCATGTATATATACATCGTCAATCATCTTTGAAAGTGTATTCTATTTGCATTCTTTTTTTCTTTGCTAATATCTTATTCATTTCATTTTCAAGCAATGACCTTTATCAGTAACTTCGCATATTATACAGACACACACACACACACACACACACATATATATATATATATACTACTATAAAATCACAAAAGTAAGCACGTGATTTTGTTTAACAGCAAAAGCCACAGGGAAAATTTTTAAAAATGAAAAGACAGAGTGCCAAGTACTTTCGTGTATTTACCACATCTTCGGGGCACAAAGTAATACAAAACGTAAAAACTATTGAGCAAGAAAGCTCTCACAAAAGCAAAGTGGAAAAAGAATTATATATGTATGTACAATAAGGCCATTACAAACAGAAACAGCATTCGTCCAGATTACCCAACCGCTTAACACCCCAACAAGTCAAAAGAAAAAAAAAAAAGTAATTGCCCAATGACCCAATTACTTACAGAAGAGAAAAACACTGACTATGCCAACCAGTTTTTTATAAAACAACTGAACTCACAATTATGAATAGTAACAATAATAACGGCACTAACAACATACTTAAACCACCAATAAACAAAGATAACTGATTGAACAATATTGTCAATATGAAATACATAAAAAATAAATAAATAAATAAATAAATAAATAATTTTTTTTGACTAGTACAAAAACTTTAAGGATAATGTTAAAACTCACAAGAAATACATAAGAAGGAACTTGACAAATACACTAAATTAAAGAATAATGTTAAAACTCTTCACTATTTTATCTATGATAAGACTGTCTAATTTGTACATACCAGGGCTCAAATTTAAAAGTTTTCCAGAATAAGTCTTTATAAAAGCAGATTCAATTATATTCCTACTAATATAATCATTACAAAATAAAATCTCTTTTGCCTCTGTCCAATCAATCGCATGGTTAACATTACTAAGGTGAATAAAAAGGGCACTAGAAGTCTGTCCTGTTCTAACTGAATATTTATGTTGATTTAATCTTGTACACAAATCTTTCCCAGTTTGGCCGATATATTTCTTATCACACCCCTGACAAGGAATTGTATAAAGGCAGCAGGTAGATGAAAATGGGGAGTTCTTTATCAGTATAAAAGCTCAAATACGGTTTGTAATATACTGATAAAGAACTCCCCATTTTCATCTACCTGCTGCCTTTATACAATTCCTTGTCAGGGGTGTGATAAGAAATATATCGGCCAAACTGGGAAAGATTTGTGTACAAGATTAAATCAACATAAATATTCAGTTAGAACAGGACAGACTTCTAGTGCCCTTTTTATTCACCTTAGTAATGTTAACCATGCGATTGATTGGACAGAGGCAAAAGAGATTTTATTTTGTAATGATTATATTAGTAGGAATATAATTGAATCTGCTTTTATAAAGACTTATTCTGGAAAACTTTTAAATTTGAGCCCTGGTATGTACAAATTAGACAGTCTTATCATAGATAAAATAGTGAAGAGTTTTAACATTATTCTTTAATTTAGTGTATTTGTCAAGTTCCTTCTTATGTATTTCTTGTGAGTTTTAACATTATCCTTAAAGTTTTTGTACTAGTCAAAAAAAATTTTTTTATTTATTTATTTATTTATTTATTTTTTATGTATTTCATATTGACAATATTGTTCAATCAGTTATCTTTGTTTATTGGTGTTTTAAGTATGTTAGTGCCCGTTATTATTGTTACTATTCATAATTGTGAGTTCAGTTGTTTTATAAAAAAACTGGTTGGCATAGTCAGTGTTTTTCTCTTCTGTAAGTAATTGGGTCATTGGGCAATTACTTTTTTTTTTTCTTTTGACTTGTTGGGGTGTTAAGCGGTTGGGTAATCTGGACGAATGCTGTTTCTGTTTGTAATGGCCTTATTGTACATACATATATAATTCTTTTTCCACTTTGCTTTTGTGAGAGCTTTCTTGCTCAATAGTTTTTACGTTTTGTATTACTTTGTGCCCCGAAGATGTGGTAAATACACGAAAGTACTTGGCACTCTGTCTTTTCATTTTTAAAAATTTTTCCCTGTGGCTTTTGCTGATATATATATACACATATATATATATATATACATATATATATATATATATATATACATATATATATATATGTATATATAATATATATATATATTATATATGTATATATATTATATATATATATATATATATAGATATATATATAAATATATATATATATATATATATATTTGTGTGTGTGTGTGTACGAGACATCTACCTACGAGCACACACACACATACATACATATATACATATATATAAAGACACTTACTTGCTCAGATTACTTTATGTATATTTGGTATTTGTCAAAACAATCTCTTTTTCTTTTTACGTTAACTTCTCTGGACTAACGAAAAATGTTATGTATTTCCTTCTATTTGATAATCTCTCAGCACCTTTCACTATTCATGAAATGAGTAGTACAACGTAAGAGAAAACGAAGTTGTACAGAAAAACAGAAAACATCCATGGACAAAGACTCAATATATAATGCCATCAGCTTTAATATAATATTGATATATCTATACATACACACACACACACACACACACACACACATATATATATATATATATATATATATATATATATATATATATATATATATATATATATTTCAATAGCATTGATCCTGACCAGCAATTACTAATTCTGCTTGAACAGTACAATATTACCGTCATTACTTTGCAATAATCTCTGCACCCCAATAGAAAAACACCCGCCAATTCCAACGAGATATATATAGTATATAAATTGTATATTTATTTTTATAAATATATATAATGATCATTATTCCAGCATTAAATAAAATCATGAAATCTGCATCCGAGAACAGCCAGTTTAAAATTCCATTCACTGCAAGAATTAAACAATGTAAAACAACCATATAAGAGAGTGAAAAAATGTACGTGAAAAAATGCAAGAACAAAATTGTGCATAACACACCATATGAAAATAACGTCTTAATAACGCCAGCAATTTTAATTATAAACGTAATCTTACAGTTACGAACAGGCAGGTGCACCTGTCACATTTATTAAAGTTACAAGCCATTCCGATCCGTAATTTTTTAAAATATATATATTATAATAGTTGTCTTATTAAAAAAACAGAGGCAAGTTTTTCTAATTAATTTTCCAAGATAATATTCTGAATTTCAAAAACACCAAAAACGAAAAATCTCAAGACAATAACATTTTGAAATTCTATTAAGAACTACAAGTGATTTGCATACAAGTCACAATTTAAAAAAAATGCAAACAAAAAACCGAATAAACATTGGAAGTGTAATGCAGCAAGGGGAAAACAATAACAAGACTGGAGAAAAAAAAAAAAAACTATTAAAGCTACAATAGCCAGAGGGTGGGAGATATGCATGCGACCAGGAACTAAACCAAAGCAGCGTCTGTAAGGGAAAACTTTTCTTAAATACCGCACGAAAGAAATAGAAAGAAAGAGAGAGAGAGACAGCAACCTTGGTCACAAGTGCCCAGGTCATTAATGCTCGAGCACTTCATGGCAATGCCGCCCACCTGTTATTGTGGAAGTCAAGCAGCTGGGAAGTAAACAAACACACCACGACCGGAACACGTTACGTCATATCTTGCTCTTCCTCTCACGGCGGTCAAACTATTTCGGCAGCCGCCGCCTGTCAACAACTGCAATTGCTCTTAGGTCACTTCGGCAATTTCATGTTAATCTCACTCGTGAACATTACAGTTGATAATAGACTGCAACGCTCACTACGTTGAGATATTAAAAATCACTTAGCACTCTTAATACTAATAAAACCTAGTCAGATGCAATAAGCACAAAAACAATGGTACTAAGCCAAAAAGCAGCACTACCAGGTAATCACAAACATTGACATTAATTTGCACTGTGACTTAGTAAACTGCACAATGAGGTGAGGAGGTCTCAGCACCAAGAAAACAAAAGCGAGCACTCAACTGTTACACTTTCAGCACCAGAAATAGCACGTAACGGGATGTTGTATATTTCGAATGACCGCGATGTGTTAAGAAGGGTCTCCCCTCACAGGTCTGCCGGGAGCGGGAGAAACACCTCCCCTCTCTCTGAGCACCGGCGCGTAACTAACCCGTACACAAACTCACTCTCTCTCTCTCTGGCTCTCTCACTCTCCCTCAACTCTCACGCTCAGCCCAAGCAGAGGTCGAGAGACCAATAACAGCAGCAGCACAGCTACCGGAGAGAGAGAGAGAGAGAAAGAGAGAGAGGGAGAGAGATGTGTCGGTTGGTCGGTGAGTGATAGACCTTTGCGTGGCTTGTCAATTCCATCTCATATTCTTCAGAGGCACGGAAAAGAAATGAGGAGGAAATGAGAGCGAGTATTGTCGACTATTAAGTAACGGCAAGAGATTTTCTACTTGTTCATGTGCCCTCACTCATTTACCTGCTCAAGGTGAACCTACAAGCGGCAAATGAAAGTGGAAAAAGGGCAAAAGGTCTGCAACCTAAAGTATTATTTCGTAAAGTTTAACTAACCCAAAGGCTCTAACCCTTCCGATGTCACATCCTCCAAAGACGAATATGTAATATATATAGATATATATATATATATATATATATATATATATTATATATATATATCTATTATATATATATATATATATAGATTATATATATATATATATATATATATATATATATATATATATATAATATATATATATATATATATATATATATATATATATATATATACATCAGCCAAAGCATGTAAGAAAATATTCTTTCTTATGCGAAGACCGACGCGTTTGGCAGACTCGCTGCTTGTATTTAACCGCTGTCTGGAAGCAAAAGAGGGGATGCTTATAAGCTCATTGGGAGCAACCGGAGAATTTTGGCAAACACAAGCCTTCATCACCTTCGACTTGGACATTTGAATGTCAGAAGACCCTCATATGTGGAACTGTCCACAGATATATGGATAGCACATCACCCTGACAGATACATTCTACTTACTGTGCGACTATATGATAATGCTTGACCAAAAGGTGGAATGTTCACATCCCACAGATGTCCCTCTGGAAGCAAGTCTACTTGGTGGCTGCATGACTGAAAACATTACAGTTGTCGTTTGAAAGAATTCTCATGCGGCAGAAAATTAGGGTAAAGAATGGCCAGTGCTAACAAAGGAGAGCCATTCTCTGCTGCAAGATACCATGAACTTTTACAGGGTTGATCTCGTCGTATGCATATTTTGACTAAATGTTTGTGATAGACATACCAGCTCTCCTAAATGGGTAATGTGTTTCTTGTCCTTTCCCTTCATGAAGCTGTGAAGACGAATACTTTTTGCTTCATGCTGAACCTAGCAGTCTCATACATAGCACCATTGTTCTTCAACTTTAGTGAAGAAGATTATGAGAGGTCCTCACATTCTTTGTCACCTTCGTGGCTAATATGAAGGGAGCAATAAATGTTGTTTATTCCTTCACTCCTGGAAATCGTTATATAATATGTAAAGCTGTGCTGATGTAGATGTGTCACCTGTAACTACAATACTGACAATCTATGAAAGAAATTCCTCATTTTACCGCCTAAAAGACATCCCAAGCAACTTCAGCCAAATCTGTTCAAAGGTGATCACCCTAAAGATGTGATATTTAGTAAGGATCAGTACTTACTTGAATTACTAAAGTCTATGAAAGGCAGAGACGAGGTTGTGGAGAAACACTTATTCTAAAAGGAGAAGCCACAAAGAAATCGCATGGATAGTTGTTTCTTTCTGCCGATGATAACCGGATGTAATTCATCACAACACTTCTGTTCAAAATCTGGAGTCATGAGGAGCTTGTGAATGGCAGGAACGCTATGTTCCACTTTGAAGGACAAGCCCATTTCCTCGATTCAGTTCGGGAACTGATGTCGTTCAGTTGTCACATGAGGATACAGACTCACGGATTATTCTGAATATCGAATATGAGCACAGATAAAGATATCAGTTCATCTGAGGGAAGAGCTCAAGACTCAGACGTTTTCTACAGTTTACTGTATTATACTGCATTGAAGTAAGAAATCATAATGAAGTCAATACGACTGTACTGGAATTTGGCCCAAAAAGGAATGTACTGTTCTTTTGGCTCTCCAAGACGATGCAAGTACTTCAATTACAGTTTTAGAACAGGGAAAAATCAAGGCTTTGAAAACTTTGCTTCTCCCATCCGCAGTTTGTATCTCAAGTTGGGCACTTGTGAGATGCATGGGGTACGGAGGAAGAGCTCACTGACAGACTGGGCAAACACGAGTGTGATTTTCAAGCCAACCAACGGTGTCAAAAGCTGACAATTTCATTTTCAAAAGAAACAAAATAATAACGAAACCAATTAATTACCAAATAAAATAGTAGCTAAGAATAAGAGAAAAAATCACGTCCAACACATAATCAAGAAGTGTAACTATTCGCACATCAACATGAACAAGATATCTGATCAAATAAATGGAAAAGTAAATTTAACAATTTTAAGTAAATAATAAAACTAAAAGGACGATAAATTAATACAAATTAACTTTCAGTTGCAAAGACGCTCTACGAAACGACTTATTTGTGCTCCTTCCAAATTACTGGGCCTTTAAACTACGAGAAAATGGAGAGGAGGGTGGAAACTCGGCCAATAACTACATTTCCCTATTTTCTCGCTTCCAAGAACGGGAGGAGGATCTTTTAGAATATAAAATAGCACACCTCGACATTCAACCAAGATGGCTGCCGCCCCCGGCAAGGCCCCCCCCCCCCCAACTCCCTTATCAGTCTCCCTATCCTCCAAACCAACCCGACCTCACGAAAAGTGGTCCAACAAAGCAATTGTTTGGTAGCTCTCTTTCCCACAAAATTTCAATCCAGCATATGATTGTTTTTTCTTCGCTTAAATTCGGAGTATAAAGCAAGGGTAAATGGCTGAAGTTCGGCTCAGTTTCACATCATTATAGCGCGAAAAGATCTTCCGTAAGCAAGTAAAGGGAACTCGTTTTCTTATCTGCCACGCAACTTCATACCATTAAGATTAAGGCTAAGAAACTCGGGAACAAAAGTTAATGTGAGACACAAAGACAAGAGGAAAGGGAAGACAGCTTTTAAATTCGATGCAGAAAGTGTTCGAATTTTCTTCCCAAGAGAAACTATATCGATTAATTCCTAGGGCTATAATTTCTGATGAGTTATCTACGGTAAAATCCCGACACATCACTAACATCTTAATCTAGCGCGTGGTATTAGAAGACAAAAAGGCTACGTTTAAATTAAGAGCCTACTGCAAGAAACGAAACACAATTTGCCCTCAAGGGAAAAATTTCTTGATGCTACAGGAACAGCGTATCACGAATGGGATGGGTACAGCCCACGGGCAAGTCTATATACCTTGGTGAGAACCAGGTGGGGCAGGGGCCGTGCGGCACTAAACTGACTGAACGACATTTTATTTCATAGACAGATCTCTATTAGGTTTTCGAAACGCATTCATCTATTCTTACATAATAGAAAACGTGAAGTGCATTACACAGGTTTTCGTAAACTTATTTTTTTTTTTACTACCCATCGAGTTACTCGTAAACTGTCCTCTTTGTTTTTTTTATTCTTACTGCCTATCGAGTACGTTCTACTACACTAATGACAATCATTTTATAAAATCCAGTTTTTACAAGTTATTCTAATTTATTATGCTACTCTTTAAAATAAATGGTAAATCGCATTAAACCCCCATTCGTTGTTTTCATTGAAAATTCTGTCATCTTAGTCTGCTGGAACGACGATGCTTCAATACAGATCAGATCATACACTGTGAAATGAAGAACAACAATAAAATCAGAGTGGATCTGGTTTCTCCTCCCACGGTTGACAGCAGGGGAGACGTGACACAGCCACCTACCCCATGCAAACCAGTCTGTCTGGTGAGGTGGGGCGGGGTAGGTAGGGGAACGGGAGTGAATGGGAGACATCCACCCTCCTCCTCCAAACTTGTTTGTCCGTCCAGTCCAGGGTGGGGGTGGGGTAGGTAGGGGATCAGGAGGGTAAGAGAGACAGAGCACCGGGTTCCAGCGCTTAGAACGCGCCAACAAACTTATAAGTACAAGCAATTATCTACCTGCTCCATTTTCATTTGATTTAATTTATGAAAATTTTAAGTATAAAACCAAGCACCTGGCACGGTCAGCCATTCAGCACCGACGACAGTCAAAAGAGGGAGTTGCTAGTAGGAGCGGTTGGACAGCAAGACGGGAGAAAGGAAGTGGGAACAAGGGTAGAGTCAGACTTTAAAAAAAGAGAGAGAGAGAAAAAAAAAGAGGTACAATAACCTGCTACGAAGCCTGCCTCCGTCTTAATTGATTCCAAAAACGTTCTTCTTTGTACGAGGCTGCTTCAATGCTCCCTGGAGATTACACTCGGCTCCATTCCTTTTCCGGTGTCGTTCCTGAACTCAACGCAGGCTTCAGGTTGGCAGTTTTTCTTCTTCTTCTTCTTCTTCGGTCTTCGCATGTAAAAAGAATCGATTGCTCCTTGCACGTCCTCCTTCTGGCTCTTCCCTTTTCCGATAAGTTCGTCACCCAGTATGGTTCTCCAAGATATATGAACATTTCTTTACGCAAGTTTCATCCTTGCAACGGCAAGATGAATGATCAATATTGGTTATCGGCTGACCCAAGGTCACATAGCATGACTAAGAACGAATGAAAATAAATGTACCGTTCCGATATTAGACCCAAAATCGACTCTTATGATTAAAATCATCGATATCCAAATAGGACACACTTCGAGTAAACCTTTAGGCTCTACTGAAAAAGAAAAAAAGGAGACATCTTCCTCTCTTGTATTGGTAAAGAATCCACAGCTAATAATTTGTACTCACTCCAACAGACCTCACAGGATACTGTCTATCAAAATTATTCTTAAAATCAAGTAATCAATCGTTTGACGGAAGCTTATCATTTTCACAAAATTTACTGGTGATGAAATAAAAACCACGTGGTTTCTAAATATATGAAAAAAACATTATAAACGAAAGATGCAGAAACAAAAAAAGACCAGATAACTACCTCTTAAACAATGAAGGAGTTACATCTCCAGCTATAGCAAATACGAGAGCAATTTTTTGACGTTTACAGAATAATGGAATAACAAATCATGAGGAAATGGAAAAATAAGCAGGCAAAGCAGAGGTATGACGCCTTCCAACTGGAAATATTCCTTCAGGTATATTCCAAATTTGAAGGATGTGAAAAAAAAAACTAATCCCGTACTAACATTCCCTTCTCTGTCCGTCAACAAGATTATTGAAAAACGTTACACATACGCGGCGAATTCCGGCAATTCCTAAATGTGATCCTCTTCGGAAAAAAAAGGTAAATCCAATAAGTCAATTTATTGACGGAGAGACAACCCAGGGGCCCTCCCTCCCCCCCCAACCCCAACCCCACCCCCCGAGCAATCAGCCCATCCAACAAAAGCCAACGGCCAGTAGTCATTTAACCGTCAAATACATCATCTGGATATCGGTCACGACCGTAACTCCTTGAACATGATGTGTATTTTGTCGATTTACAAACATCTTAAGAGAGCTTAACTTCGTCTGTTCGTCTCCATGTGAATGTGTATCGACTTACCCATGGAAAACAATCAAATAATTGATTTATTATTAAAGTAATATAAGCCGTAACAATTTACAACGCAGACACGTGTGTGCGTGGTGTGTGTGTGTGTGTGTGTGTGTATTCTGTGTGAAGACTCTCCTACTCCTTCCTAATTGTTCTGCTTTGCAGTTTTCTTCTTAAGGGCATTCATTCTATTAGGTCAAGCCTTTCTGCAAGGTCCATACGGATTTGAGTTCATGGATAATGATGTGCTTTCCGAAGAATACTTTGTCCAAAGACGAAAACACAGCGAGATAATTGCAGAACATAAAGAAAAACAATGCATTCACAAACTCGAGGAAGTAATAAACGTAGAATCGTGTAGAAGGGGGAATAAGCAAAGATCCGCAAGTGCGTGCATTCTAGGTAACTTCCGACATGACAATGACAAAACCTCCCCTCATTCACTGTTTACTTTAGCTGAGCTCTTTTAAATCCGAGCATAAACTTGACAATCTCCTCTTAACTGAATGACAAAGACTAGGGTTTAACTTCATCTCGTTCAAGTACATTTGTCAATACGAAATCATTTAAATACATACGGCACATCAAGTTGTGCAGATGCACACACATTTCGGTGTGAGTGGATAAACGAATAAAAAGAGGAACAGAAAAGAAAACAGTTGAGGGGAGAGTAGGAAAGTCGAAAAACTCAAGAAGAGCATCACCATCAAAAACATCATCAACAACAACAACACAAATAATGATAACAATAGTATAGTGAGCTCTGTGTGATATTACCACACTACTGAATTCAATAAAGGTATATTATTGAAATAATGTAATCATATAAACAAAATTATATCGTTAATCAAGGTAAAGAAACATGATTGTGGTTACATAACTGGTAAATAGGCAACGTCACTGAACATTCACGAAATAAAGTGCTGAATGTAAAACGGGCAGAAGGTTAACCACATTATATAAACGGCTAGAACTTAGGTTACGCAAGAAACGAAAGGGGATTGGTAGGCTGGTAAGAAATGAACTAGACTCACTGAACCTACAAGAAAAGTAATGGAGCTGCCAAATATTGGGGAAAAAAGGAAAAGAGAAATGTGGTTTCTGAACTTGCATAAAACGCAATGGGTTTACATGGGCTCCTACATACACATACATACATACATACATACATACACACACTATATATATATAATATATATATACATATATATAATATATATATATATATATATATTATATATATATATATATATATATATATATATATTATATATATGTATATATATATATATATATATATATATATATATAGTGAGTGTGTGTGTGTTTGTGTGTTGCTAATAAATTGTCCAATTTAGTAGTGCGTGTGTGCCCCCCTCCCCCCCCACACACACGCTATATATATATAATATAGTGTGTGTGTGTGTTCCCCCCTCCCCACACACACACACACACACACAACACACACACACACACACAACACACATTATATATATATATATATATTATATTATATATATATATATATATATATATATATATATATATCCCGAAGGAAGTAGTAGGGAAAGGCATCTTTCAACAGTTTATTTTAATGCCGACGTTTCGCGACGAATTCCAAGTCGCATTTTCAAGGCTAAAAATATATATAAGTTTACGAACATTAATAATTAATCTAATTTAATTTATATTAAAAATGTCATGGCAACAGCTCTCAGTAAAGTTAAAAGTTAAAAGTTAAAAGTTAAAATTCAACAGCACCTCCAAAGTCAGACATATTAAAAGTACAGGACTACACTAAAATTTCAGAAACACCTACCTATACAAAAGAAAGAGTAAGACTAACACAATATAGGTAAAAATACAGTGAGGCAAACCAGCTGCCCAAACTAGGCTATGAACAATTTTACAGAGGACGTTTGGGTATTTAACGACGGTACAGTCTTTTTGATCATTATAGATTCTAAAATTGTCAGGTTGTTGTTGTTCCGCAGTTGGCCCAAGATAGAAAAATCCTTGCTGTCAATATATGTTTTACATGTTTTTGAGTGATTACGTATATTGGAGTGTTCTGGATTAGATAACCTACTACCTGTTCTATGGCTTATGCCCCTGTGGGAATCAATTCGAACCTTCAACAACCTCCTCGTGCATCCCACGTATGTCCCGTGATCACATCTCGGGCAAGTATATTTATATACGACGCTGGACGAAAGCAGAGGACTGAGTCGGTCTTTGACTCTAAACAGCGATCCAATAGTTAAGGGATTTTTGGGGATAATTTTCAAGTCCACAGCCGGAAACATCTTTTGAATATGGGAATTCCA
Organism: Macrobrachium nipponense; assembly: GCF_015104395.2. Classification (NCBI taxonomy): domain Eukaryota; kingdom Metazoa; phylum Arthropoda; class Malacostraca; order Decapoda; family Palaemonidae; genus Macrobrachium; species Macrobrachium nipponense. Next base: position 20,853,054 of record NC_061098.1, on the reverse strand, counting down.
TCTTTGTGGATCTTGGGGAGACCATATAAAAGATCCACAAAGATGGAATTCCCTTACACCCAATCCTCTCCTCGCGGAATAAGCCTCACTATAAATTAGCCAAATTTCTTGTTCCCTTGTTAGAGCCCTTAACAAAATACAATCTTTTGATAACCAATTCCACCAAGTTCAAAGAGGACATTCTCAGACAGGACTCAGATTTATATATGGTAAGCTTAGACGTTGAATCCTTGTTTATTAACGTCCCGGTAGGAGAAACTATTGATGTAATATTAGACAAACTTTTTCCTGATCAAGATGCAATCTTTAATAATTTTAGTAGAGCGTTTTTTAAACAACTTTTAAAACTGGCCGTGCTGGACACGTCCTTTATTTTCAATGGCATTTTATATAAGCAGACTGAAGGGATGGCCATGGGATCACCATTGGGTCCAATTTTTGCTAACATCTTTATGTGCTCCCTGGAGGAGCGTATAATGGATGAATGTCCCATTAGGTTCCTTCCCCTATTTTATCGGAGATTCGTTGACGACACGTTCGCCTTGTTTCGTTATGAATGCCTTGCAGAGTCCTTTCTGGAGTTCGTCAACCGACAACATCCAAACATAAGGTTTACTATGGAGAAAGAGGTAAATAACAGGCTTCCCTTCCTTGATCATATTGTTTCCAGAGATGACTCAGGCTTTTACACAGGTGTGTATAGAAAAAACACATTTACTGGTTTGGGAATGAATTTTTATAGTACGTGTTTCTTTAATTTTAAACGAAACTATTTTAACCCTCCTCCATAGAGCTTATACTCACTCATCAAACTGGATGAGCTTTCACGACGAAATATCCTTTCTGGTGAGATATTTTAATAATAATTGTTTTCCTTCACAACTTTTTTTCAGACCTCTAAACAAACTGCTAACAGAGAAAATGGTGCATTCAACACCTGTATCCACTGTACCGACACTGAAGATGTTTGCAAGTTTCCCTTTCTTGCATGATGATACCTTCAGGAGAACATGCACATCCATTATTCAAAAGCTGTTTCCGGCTGTGGACTTGAAAATTATCCCCAAAAATCCCTTAACTATTGGATCGCTGTTTAGAGTCAAAGACCGACTCAGTCCTCTGCTTTCGACCAGCGTCGTATATAAATATACTTGCCCGAGATGTGATCACGGGACATACGTGGGATGCACGAGGAGGTTGTTGAAGGTTCGAATTGATTCCCACAGGGGCATAAGCCATAGAACAGGTAGTAGGTTATCTAATCCAGAACAATCCAATATACGTAATCACTCAAAAACATGTAAAACATATATTGACAGCAAGGATTTTTCTATCTTGGGCCAACTGCGGAACAACAACAACCTGACAATAATCTATAATTATCAAAAAGACTGTACCGTCGTTAAATACCCAAACGTCCTCTGTAAAATTGTTCATAGCCTAGTTTGGGCAGCTGGTTTGCCCCACTGTATTTTTACCTATATTGTGTTAGTCTTACTCTTTCTTTTGTATAGGTAGGTGTTTCTGAAATTTTAGTGTAGTCCTGTACTTTTAATATGTCTGACTTTGGAGTGCTGTTGAATTTCAAACTTTTTAACTTTTACTTTTTTACTTTACTGAGAGCTGTTGCCATGACATTTTAATATAAATTAAATTAGATTAATTATTAATGTTCGTAAACTTATATATATTTTTAGCCTTGAAAATGCGACTTGGAATTCGTCGCGAAACGTCGGCATTAAAATAAACTGTTGAAAGATGAGGATGCCTTTCCCTACTACTTCCTTCGGGATATATCTTCTTTGAGCTCCAGCTCCGGCCCTTATGTGTATATCTATATCTATATATATATAAATTTAATATAATAATATATTTTATATAAATAATATATATTATCGTGTAAGTGTGTGTGTGAAGATATGTGTGTGTGTGTGTGTGTGTGTGTGTGTGTGTGTGTGTGTGTGTGTGTAGGAGCCCATGTAAACCAGTACGTTTTATGCAAGTTCAGAAATCACACTCCTTTTTTCATTTTTCCCTAATATTGGACAACTCCATTACTTTTCTTGTAGGTTCAGTGAGTCTAGTTCATTTCTTGCAGCCTACCAATTCCATCTCGTTTCTTGCGTAACCTAAGTTCTCGCCGTTTATATACTGCGGGTAACCTTCTGCCCGTTTTACTATATATATATATATATATATATATATATATATATATATATATATATAATATACATATACATACATACATACATACATACATACATACATACATACATACATATATATATATATATATATATAATATATATATATATATATATATATATATGGGTGTGTGTGTGTGTGTTTTGCTACTAAATTGCTTAGGTATGAAGTGTTGAACAGACCCTGTCAAAAACGAGGAGAGCTTTGCTAAGCTTATGAGAATAATGGTTACCTAATGTGCAATGATAAACAACTGAGACTCATGGACTTGCAAGCAAGTAAGTGGGTTTCAAGAGCGGCCAAGAAACGAGTAAACAAATTTGCACGACCAGAAATGTGATTACAGATATCATCACAAAACAAGTGAGGTTTGCAGGAACTCCAGACAATAATGTTTACTGAATGCATTACAGATGAAGAACTGGAGTTACTGAACTTCTTCAAGTTGGGATGTTTGGTTCCCGAAATAGTGAGAAAAGAAATGGGGTTAACTAAAATTACGGGAAGAACTGTTACTTAACGCTAAACACACAAAGAACTTGGGGCAATGAATTTAATAAGGGTTAAACAATCAGGAATGAAAAAAAATCTATTTGTGAATGTACTGTAGGATAGAGTAGTAAATAAAAGGGGGGGGGGGTATTTAAATTGTTGCCAACAAAACAGTTACCGCGTCAAATTAACAGAATTTACAACAGAATATGATTAAGTTCAATGAATGAAAACGACACTGCATTTATCAGGTCAATGAAATAATGGAATCCACAACCTTTATCATACGCTGTAACTACTTTATAAGGTAAAGATATCAAATGTAAATGGATGCAGTAAAAGCATTACCTAGTGCTAGGTAAAAAGGATTGGGAGTAGAGACTTCATCCCAAAGACTTATGCCCTGTGGTAGGGGTGTAAGAATACTACCACCGTAGGTCCAGTGTCGTAAAAGGGGACTAAAAGGACAGCTGCTGACTTGCAGTCTTATTTTTAAGTCAAAGGCGAGGCCCACCGCCAACAACTGTGGAAACTGCTGCCTTGCAAGTGGACTTTTTAGTCAAAGGCGAGGCCCACCGCCAATAACTGTGGAAACTGCTGCCTTGCAGGTGGACTTTTTAGTCAAAGGCGAGGCCCACTGCCAATAACTGTGGAAACTGCTGCCCTTGCAAGGTGGACCTTTTTAAGTCAAGGCGAGGCCCAACCCGCCAAATAAACCTGTGGAAAAACTTCCAGCCTTGGCAAAGGTTGGACCTTTTTAGTCAAAGGCGAGGCCCACCCACCGCCAATAAACTGTGGAAACTGCTTGCTTGCAGGTGGAATTTTTTAGTCCAAAGGCGAGGGCCGACGGCCATAAACTGTGGAAACTTCTGCCTTGCAGGTGGACTTTTTTAGTCAAAGGCGAGGCCCACCGCCAATAACTGTGGAAACTGCTGCCTTGCAGGTGGAACTTTTTAGTCAAAGGCCGAGGCCCACCGCCAATAATGTGGAAAGCTGCCTTGCAGGTGGATTTTTTTCAAAGGCGAGGCCCACCGCCAATACGTGGAAACGCTGCTTTTGCAGGGACTTTTAGTCAAAGGCGAGACCCATCGCCAAAAACTGTGGAAACTGCTGCCTTGAAGGTGGACTTTTTAGTCAAAGGCGAGGCCACCACAATAACTGTGGTTGATGACAGCAAGGGCATGCGGTCGTAAAACCCCTTTGCCAAACAATAAACCACGCCTGATGTTTTAAGGTGCATCAGGCAACCGAACCCTTAATTCGGGGATAATAGTGGGAGAGAAGAAGACTGCATCCCAAAGACTTATCAATAAACTGGAAGGCTGCACAGTAAGGGCCATCCGCTCTATCGAGGGAAAATAAATAAATAAATTGCATATAGCATGGGTTCATAAAGACACTTTAACAGAGAGAAAATAAATAAATTGCATATAGCGTGGATTCATAAAGACACTTTAACAAAGAAAAATAATAGCTTTAGCACTAGCCCTCAATACTAGCGAGTGTAAAAGCTGTCTGATGCTCAGCCATGCAAACGTGCGTCGACTCGTAGCCTCTAATGAGTCGGTGGCATTATCAAAGCCTCAAGCGCACGCACACACACACACACACACAAGCAAAGCCGGTGGGGGGGGGGGGGGTGGAAAGGCGCCTGTGATCTTAATTTCCCCGACGAAGCCCTGCGGGAAACAAACAAATAAACACTCATATCTCTTGGGTGCGAGACGGGAAGGGGAAGGAATAGTCTGCAATTCCAGGGGTTCACAAGGGGAGAGGTATTAGATAGGGGGTGAGAGGGGGAGGGGGGGATGTTAGGTGACGCAGTTGCTCGCTGGAAGCAGACACTTTGTTTTCGACTGATTATTAATTTACTGAAGCGTCGATGTTCTTTAAAACGATGAAGACAATTCAGTGAGATTTGAAAATGTCACTGAAGAAATGATAGATATTTCCTAGGCCTGTATTGAAGAAACTACGAAACTTACGGCCTGGGAAAAGAAAAAGAATATTCCTAATGTCCATACAATTTTGAAGACAAATTCATAAGGAGTAGACATTCTCTATCTACGGAGGAGGTCAAGTCTCTGTAGAGTAAGAAAAATGTAAAACATTGAACAGTTACAAAACAACAAAACTAACAAGTTGCAGTGATTCACGCAATAAAAAATAGACGGTCTATTGTTACGCCTCAATTGATTATATATCTGGCATTACTTAAAACCTTCGTATAATAGCCACCGTCTAAAAAATTCTAAACTCCTTGTACTTATTAAACAGAGCTAAGCTGATGTACTACATCGCAGGCAAAGAACGATAGAGTTGTATAAGTATGTAAATATGTATGTATATGTATATGTATACGTATATATGTGTGTATATATATATATATATATATATATATATATATATATATATATTATATATATATATAATCCTAAACCGGAAGGAGGAGGAGGTCTATTTTGGGCTTTATGTATCAGTAATATTCAACGATGAATTATAGAACTATTATTGGAAATCTTTATAACTTTCTACAGTCGCACTACATCATATCACACTGTCACTTTCCACTAACCACCCACAGTTATACTTTGAAACAGACTTATAAATATAGTTTACGGCATATTCAAATACACATACGATAAACGCCATTTTGTATTGACCACACAGCAAAAGTGACTGCCAAAGTCTTTAAAGCACTTACAAAAATTAACCAAACATACCACAAGTTTAAAGTCTTAGTGTTATCTGAGTGTGGAGTTAGCTAAGAAAAAAACTCATCTAAACCGTAGAAATTTCTCCGCCATGAACACCAACCTCCCCACGTTTCGTTAAGCTTTAAAAGCGCTCTGCTAATTAACAAACAAAAGACCCCAAAGCAACACGAGAAGCACACACACACACACACGGTGAATATAACGTAAGCAAAGTGATGCAACCATAAAACAAAACATATTTAATGTTAACTGGCGATCATAATATGCGAACGTCTGATCAAACAAACAAACAAACACACACACACACACACACACACACACACGCACAGAGTTTAATAGAACATGAAAAACGATAAGTGAAATATGCTTCAGGGAGCTCACAAAGCTCTAGGATCATTGCATACAAGAGACAGGGTTATTGCATAAATCTGAGTATGTTTTCAAAAGCAACTGTCCATAAAATGACCTGATTCTGGAAACTCCCATCGTCAGTCAAACAGGTTATATGACTGACGAGTCATTGGAAATATGACTGTTCGGATAAACATATTTTATAGACACTTTAGCCTCTAAAGCAAATGTTTCAGCAGATCCACCCACCTTGATTTAGAGCTAGTGTGTCAGCAAATCCACCCAGGACACTTGATGAGCCTTCAAACTTCACAGAACTGCAGAATTCAATACATCACCCACTGGCCACTTCATACACTTGCACAGAAGGCTCTTCAAGTGTTTTACTTAACCTTCTAGACAAACACTGCATCATTCATTCCTAAACTTCAAGCATTCCTTTCTAATACCTCCTTGGCACCACTTACCTAAACCTTTCTAAGTCTTCCCTTACTCCAGTCCCTTAGACACTTCTGAATTATATGTTCTTTTAGCAACCACTGTCATTCATTCTTTCCACATTTCCGAACCATCCTTGTACCTACACTAACCTGTTTACGTCGCTTGCACATCTTAACATTTCTCAATCTATAAATTGTTGTTAAACTGCATA